>NC_056737.1:1566783319-1567083319 GCF_019279795.1 Protopterus annectens
GCCAAGTCAAGATGTGTCATGCTGACAGACTTCTACCCAAGAAGACTGAATGTTGTAATTAAATCAAAAGGTGCTTCAACAAAGTATTAGTTTAAGGGTGTACAAACATATGCAACCAGCTTACTGTACATTTTTTATTTTTTATATTTTTTCCCCTAACAGATCTGTTTTTCAATTGAATTGTACAGGTTATAGGTTACATTAAAGGTGGGAAAAGTTTTGAAATGATTTATTGTGGTCTAATTTTTTATACCACAAAAACCTGGCATTTTAACAGGGGTGTGTATACTTTTTACATCCACTGTATATATATATATATATATATATATATATATATATATATATATATATATATATATATATATATGTCCACACATGCTGATGAAGCTGACCATATGCACGTCCATTTAGTCTTTTTGATAAATGAAATGTCACAGGTGAGAAGCCATACATGTGGATGTGTATTAAAAATACAAAGGCTGATGGTTACTCTGAAATCACACGTCTTAGCTTTGAAAGATGAAGTGACATAGCACCCTACTAAAGATAATAAGGCTAAAAGTTTATAGGACTGGCAGTATACAGCTGACAGAAGACAGCTTGACTGGTTAGGTGAGGAAATCACTCACTTGTTGGGGTGAACCATAATCAGAAGGGGGCAAAATAGGAAGGGACATGAGTGGGACAAGCGTTTCCCCTGGAATTTCAACAGTACTGGCCCTGTAGCTAGCTCTAATTAGGTAAGTTCACAGCTATGATTCTCAAAAGACAAGCAGAAGGCCAAAAAGGATACTTTTTGATATATTTTATTCATAGGTACTAGGCTATCTGCCCGAAGGCATTTTTAAGACTTTCCAGAATGTGTTGGCTTTCACTGCCCCCTTAGATTAGTTCCCTGTGCCTCTTTCCAGCAGAGCCACTGAAGTGATCCCTAGGGTAAACATTCTGTTTCCCAACCACTCGTCAAGGTTTCTCTTGAAGAGTGTTAGTGAGGAGATCTGCCTAATGTAGACTGGAATCTTGTTCCAAAGCATGGGAAGTCTCTGGGACAGGAATCTATCCCTCCAGCACGTCCTATTTATTGTTGTGGTGAGGTTTAGATCCCTACAGCATGTGGCTCGAGGGGATATGGTTTTCTTTAGGTGGAGCACGTCCATCAAATCTGGGTTGGACATGGCTTTGTATGTCAGGCAGAGATCACCTCTGAGTAGGCGGTATGCAACTGAGTACAGCTGGATTTCTTCAGTCGAGATGCATAGGGTATCTACTTGAGGCCAGTGTTCCTCTTGCTGACGTACTTCTGTGGTCTTTCCAGCTGTTGCAGGTGTCTTGTAAGGTACATCCCAAATGGGGCATTGTACTATATGATGGGTCTGATGAGTGATGAGTAGAGGGGCACAATGACCTCTTTTGATCTGGATGCGAACCCTTTTGTTATTAGGTGGGCCACATAGAAGGATTTTCTAACCACTTTTCCAATGTGATTATCAAAGGAGAGATTACTATCTATTTGGGTCCCCAGATCCCTTATTACATCTTCCGTATTTAGGGGACTACCACCTATGTGGTAGTTTGTGGGTACTTTGTTTTTTCCATAGGGGATGACTATGCACTTTTTGGCATTTAGCTTGAGGCCATGATTTTGACACCAGGTATCCGTCTCAGTGAGACTCTTTTGGGGATGTCTGTGTCAGCAGGAGAGTCAATTATAGCCCCTAGTTTGTAGTCGCCTGCGAGCTTAGTCAGCCATAGTCCTCCTATGCTTGCCTGTACCTCTGAGAAGTATATGCTGAACAGGAGGGGTCCTAGGACTGAACCCTGGGAAATGCCACTTGTAACCGTTTGAGTCGGACCTAGCTCCCGCAACTCTCACCATGTGGGCTCTGTCTGTGAGCCAGTTGGCAACACATCTTGTGACATAGGGGTTTATGTTCAGGCTGGTGAGCTTGTCTAGAATACCAGAATGGGGAACAGTGTCAAAGGCCTTTGTGAGGACTAGGTAGGCTGTGTGTACCACCTTTCCCTTGTCTATACCCTTGGTAACTGTCTCAAAGAAGTCCACCAGGTTTAGGAGGCATGATCTGCCCTTAACAAAGCCTAACTGGGTAGGGTCCAGTGTTTGGAGCGCTCCATAGCCTTGCAGACCAAGCTAGTCAGGCTTACAGGGCAATAGTTCCCGGGGTCTGTTGTGGCTCCACCTTTGTGGAGCAGAATAACCGTTGCTGTACACCACTCTATGGGTATGTAGCCTGTGGAGAGGCTGAGTTTGAACAGTGTGTTTAGGTGAGGGGTTAGTTTGTCTTTGAGCTCATGTAGGACGCAGCCTGGGACAACGTCCGGTCCCACTGATGCTGTGCTTTTGGCTTTGGAGAGGGCTGTTTTAACCTGAGTGTTTGCGATTTCAGGGGCTCTACATTCATCTGGTATGGTTATGGGCCCTTTTGGGGGTGAGAGGGGGGTGAAGTTTGCACTGAACCTGTCTGCCAGGATGTTGGCGATATTGCTCGGTTCAGTGTATTTTGTGCCATTCTGCACTAACTCCGAGCAGATCTGAGCATTGCCACTTAGATTCTTGACATAGCTAAAGAATGCCTTGTGGTTATCTTTGGAGTCTTTGGCAATTTTTCTTTCGAAGCCCGCACTGGATGATTTTATTAGGGATCGTAGTTTCTTGCTGATGCTGATCAGGGATGTCTTCCCTTCTTGGGATTTTACTCTTTTCTGTACTAGCTTCCTCCTTCTATTGTATAGCTTGTTTACCAGACTGGTTGTTTATGGCAGTGGTCTACCAGACTGGTTTCCTTTTCTTGGAGGAGTGAGTCTTGGTTTTGCTTGAGATAGCACGATCCATGCATTCTTGTAGGTGCCTGTAGAATGCATTAGTAAAGGATTTTGCAGCTTGGACAGCGTTATCCTTTAGCATGGGGGCTTTGAAACTTTCCACCTCAGTCTTAAGTAACGTGAAGTTTGCTTTTGAAAAGTTTTTCACGGTGGTTTCCTTGTCCAGGGATGGGGGCGGAATGTGGATATCCAAAGTAATTTGTTTATGGTCAGATCTAACCAGCGAGGGGTTGACCTCCGGTGTGGAACACCGGTTGCCCATGTTGGTGATGACAAGGTCCAATATGCTGTCACCTCTGGTGGGAGTGTTGACCAGTTGATCCAGGGTGTTTGAGTTTATAAATTCTAGGAAACGTTGGGCAAGGGAGTTAGTACTTGAGTAGTCCTCCCACTTAATGTTTGGGTAATTGAAATCACCCAATATTAGGGTGTTTGGTAGGACCTTTATGTTTCCCAGTGTTTCCAGAAACTCAAAATGGGCATCCTGGGACATGGTGGGTGATCTGTAGCAAGCTACAATTTGAATTGCAGTTTTGCCCGTTGTTAGTTGCACATGGATGATCTCTGAAGCATCGTGCTGTGCCACTAACCTGTAGGTGTGGGTATCCCTGATGAATATGGATACGCCCCCACCTTTTGTATTTTGGTCCGGGTTCTGTGGCTGAAATGTATGGTATGAGTTGTAGCCTGGAAGTGCTGGGGTGCTCTCTGGAGCCTTAAACCAGGTTTCTGTTACTACACATATATCAATTTTCTCCATACTGAGGAGTGCCTTGAGTGATTGCAATTTGAGGTTTAGACTTCTGGCATTGAGTAGCATTACCCTCAGTTTGTTGTTACTTGTGCTATTTATGGCAGTGGGTTTGTCTTTTGAGCCTTGCCTAAAAAAGGAACTATGGGGGTGGCAAGAGCCTTGGCCAGTATTCGAAAGCCTAAGGGTGACAGGTACAAGCCATCTCCAGCGAAGCAGCGTGGCTTGTCGAGCATGTCATCCCAGGCAGACAGACACTGGACCCCCTTTGAATGACACCAGAAACTTAGCCAATTGTTGAAATTGATCATTTTTTCTTTATACCGTGGTATTTGTTTGTTTGTTTTTTTTTTGGTCAGGATTGAAGTAAAATGCGGTACTTCTTCAAACTGTTATTCTTAAGTAGGCATCCTCCACACATGTTCCTCAATAACAAAAAAAGTAACAGAGTTACAAAGATGAACTGCCAGTTTCATCTGATATTCCTTAAAACCCAGGCTTCCAGGCAGAGACTAAGGGTACCCCTGAAAAACAGTAATCTGACACTGATGAACCTACAAATGTATGAGCTCTGTGCACACATTAGTTGATTTACATAAGCTAGACAGGACCCCAGACCCATATGGCTGAAAGCAGAAACTTTCATGAAAGCTTATTTATTTGAGAGGGAGGAGGAGATAAAGTGTAACTTGAGAAGAAGGCACTGGACATGATCTCACAAAGCAAGGTATCACACAGGAATGCATGATTATATCTTGGGGTGTCCCACAAAGTTTTTTTTTTTTAAACTTTAAATTATCACTTAATGCATAAGCAAACATACATTAATATAAAAGAAAACAAACCATATTAATATGTTTTCATTTACCTACATTATACATCACATATATTCTTTTTATCACTATCATTAGTTCAACATTAAATAAACTGCCCAGTTCCTGCCTTCCCTTAAACCTCACTCCTTCTCCTAAAAATTATTCGGAATGCATTGTTCCCACCACAATTTCCATTTATTTCTACGTAATTTGCTCCTTCTTTTTTCTAAAGATCCCACCTCCAACTATTTTATCACTGTTACAGTATTCATACTTCAAATACAGCTGGATTAGACTTTGATTTCCATTTTCTAATAATTGCTTTTTGGTAGACAAAAGAATTACACTTAACAAGTCCTCACCATGTCCAGGCATTTCAGATCCTGTGTCCCAGCTCAAAAGAATAATTTCCTTAGTTACATCAATTTGCTCACCCAACATTTGTAACACAGAACTCTGCAGGGAATTTTTAAAATCTGCCAGCTCATTACAATGCGAAAAAGTACAGTTGTGTAAGTGAACTTATCATAACAGAAGAAGTTTGAATCATCACTGCAGCAGTAGCCATAGTTATATTGGTTACATCCTGGCAAAGATACAACAGCCAACTAGTTTCCAAAGCTTCAGAGCATCTTCCACACACCCCCACCCAAATTGTCAGACAGCTTGAGCTGAGCTGACTAAAAGCCAAGTTTGGGAGACAAGCCCTTCAGAGGTTGCTTTTCTGCCGACAGAGGAAGGTCGAGCCCTGAGAGGACAGTGCTAGGAACAACAAAACTTAAATGTCCACATCTTAGCATAAAAAAACTCACTCAAAAAAACAAAGAAGGTGGAGGGAGTGTGTGGCTACTGCAGCACTGATCATTTAAGCATCTACTGTTATGCAAAGTTCAACTGACACAACTGAACTATGTTCATCATATCGATCACTGCTGCAGTAGCTTTACTACCTTATCTAACTACATTTGGGAGGTGGAACGTGAAGGGTCCAGGAACCCTTGGAGAATGGTCCAACCAAAGCTTGATCTGGACCTAGAGAATAAATCAAGCTTATACTGCTTTGTAACAATGTGTACAAAGAACCATGTAGCAGCTTATAGAATAATTTTAGAATTCAACTCTTTCCAAAAAGCCCTTAGCAGCAATGGCACTAACTAAAGCTACAGTTGCTGGGTCAAGTCTGAAAATAGTGTATAAAAAAATCCAAAAGGCTGAGGAACTTTATGCATCCTACCTGTCTTTATAGGGGCAGCTGGCTGATTATTAGGAAAATTGCTGGCAGTAAAACACACATCCTCTAAAGCAGACAGAACAGCAGGAATACATGTAGTTCCTAGAAAATCCTTCTCTAACAACTCAGTATTTTCTGAGGGACTGAGAAACTTCAGTGTTCTCCCAATGAAAACAATGGCACATTCTAAAAATAGTCCCAGAGAAAGAGAACCCTCCCACAGGTAGAATCAGAAACTGAGGTCTTCCCCGAGTCTTTTGGAGGAGGTACAGTGACTCATCTTAACTTCTTGGGTTTTACTTGTAAGCCAATTTGTTATCCCATTAGTTACATAATGACTGACATTTAACTGGGAGAGTTTATCTACAATAACTGAGAGTGGGAAGATGTTGAATGCCTTTGCTTGGTCTTGATATGAGGTGTGCACTGTTTTGTCCTTGTCTATTGTTTCAGTAAGTTTTTCAAAGATGTCGGCTGGGTTAAATATGCAAGACATACCCTTTACAAATCTAAAATGGGTTGGGTCAAGAGTCTGTGAATCACCTACATCCTTATTTAACTTCATAATGATCCTTTCCATAGCCTTATAGATGAAAATGATCAAGCCCATGTGTATATAATTACCAAAGTCCACTGAAGCCCCACATTTCTGCAAGGGAATAACTGCTGCTGTCCTCCATACTTCATGTACTACAAAACAAGCTTTCAGGATGATACTGATTAGTGTCTATAGAGAGCCAGACAAGTCATGTTTCAGGATGACCAGGCAGCAGCCTGGTATGTTATCAGGTCTCAAAGAATTTAAAGTTATGCACTCACCATAACTAGGCATCTGTGTTGTCCATTTTCACTCTTCCTCAACACATGGGTTCAGATCTGATCCTCGTATCTGACTCAGCTGCATACTCCAGACTTTGGAACCAACTCTTGAGCTCCACACTTCTACCCATAATGTCTCAGTCCATTCCCATTACCTCAGATCGAGTTTGTTGCCATAAAGCCCCTACCAGTTAGACAGACAAGAATAGCTGACAGAAAACAGAAGAGCTCAATCCAGGAACAGTAAGTTCCAAGACACAGTCCAACAAGTTGCTCCAGAAGATTTAGGGATGGGGGATGGATGGGAGGGAAGTTGAGGAAGAAGGAAAATGGACAACACAGATGCCTAGTTATGGTGAGTGCATAACTTTTAAATCTGATCTTGTCCTTGCATTCTTCCTCAACACATGGGACACAGTCCCAAGCTATGCTGACCCTGGGTGGCCTTCATGGAAGGATATTCTGGAGTACTCCAAAACCAAAGGCGGCTCCATTACTAGATATAAGATCCAATGTGTAATACGTAACGAAGGTATGAGCAATGGACCATGTGGCTGCAGCACAAATATCTTAATAGATGTTCTTGACCAAAAAGCAGATGAAGCAGCCATGGATCTGGCTGAATGAGTCTTGGGTGGTTTTGGTAGGGCAATGCCTTGTTGAGAATAAATCCAAGAAATGCAATCAGTGATCCATTTGGCTAAAGTGACTTTAGAAACTAGGAACCCAGTCTTTTTGGTGAAAAGGAAACAAATAGTTGATCTGATTTTCTGATTTGTTTTGCCCCATGAAGATAAAAGCGTAATTGTCTGTGTACATCAATGAGATGACGTATGTATTCTCTTTTATTTGAAAAATTTGAAATGTGCCATGTGCCTTGAACCATCCTTCCCAGGAGATGCCCCTCCCACCTCACACTGGAAGGGATCCATAATCACTGTGGCCACCGAGGAAGGTAGAATAAAAGGCTGTCCTAGGTAAATGTCGTCCAACTGGATCCACCAGTTGATGTGATGTTTGTCAATGGGAGTAAGTTTGACTGGAAAGGATGGGGGCTGTTGAAGAATAGGCCACTGAACAGCTAGAGACCATTGAGTGACAGTCATAAAGAATCATGCTAAAGGAAGCGACACAATGGCTGCTGCCATGGATCCTAGTGCTTAAAGCTGATCTTGCAGGGGTAGATGGATGGGAGATAAGTAGATGGACCTGATTCCTGAGGGTGATTTACAATGAATTAGTAGTGATGCTATCTGTGTTCTTGTATTAAGATGTGTACAAATGAATTCCAGGCTCTGGACTGGTGTCAAGTCTGATCTGGCATAATTTACTGTTATCCCCAATTACTGACAAATCTGTAGCAAATAGTCCCCAGACTGTTGGAGAAGATGCTTGGAAAGGGCAGTAACGAGAACGTCGTCCAGATATGGAAACACTTAGAATCCTCTGAGTCTTAGATGAGCAGCTACCACTGCCATGCATTTGGTAAACACCCTGGGGGCTGTGTTGAGTCCAAAGGGCAGGGCTCTGAATTGATAATGACTGGTCCCAGCCAAAAGCGTAAATGTCTTCCAGATTGCCTGTCTATTTGTGATGCGACAGTAAGCATCTTGAAGATCTATGGAGCACATCCAATCATCTTTGCAAAGAAATGCCAGAATGGACTGAACCATGACCATTTGGAACTTCAATTTTTTTATATAATGGTTTAAATTGCTGAGATCCAGAACTGGTGTAAGGTCCATCTTTTTGGGCACTAAAATAAGCATGAGTAAGCTCTGAATCCTATTTCGTCTGGTGGGACCTCTTGGATGACTCTTTTGTTCATATGTAAATAGGTGTTTACGAGGCTAACGACCACAAGGGCCTTTTTAAGCCTAGCCATGCATCCCAAGTTCTGATACCCTTGATAAGTGTAGGCAGGGGCTTGGGAGATGAAACATTTACAAGCTAGGGCCTGGGAGATGAAACATTTACAGGATGTGTATGTCCATTAGAGACACAGGTGACAAAGCAGGGATGTCTAGTAGCTTGCTGCTTTCCTCTGACTGGGTGGAACATCAGGAAGTTTTTTCCTTTTGTGAACAGAAGTTGGAAAAATGGAATGGAATAACCTGTGGATATTCTTTTTAGCACCCAGGAATCTTCTGTTGTTTGCCTAGGTGTCTGGGTGCAGGGATAATCGTCCCCGGCCTGCCTCCAAAGTTGGACAGTCAGGCAGAACTTCAGGAGTGCTGGAAGGGTCTGTCTGAAAAAGAATCCTGGAAACCCAAGTTTTGCGGGCCTCCTCTGCCTCTAGGGCGACATCTATGATAGGAACTTCCTCCTCTGCCTCTAGAGGAGTTGTCCCCGCACAGATCTTGGAAAGAGCTCTGAGATTTTTGGAACCATATTTTCTTATCAGCTCTCCTGGAGAAGGTTCATTGAAGAGTAGAAAACTTGATTCCCATGGCAGAGTCTTTGCTTCTTGTTTGCTGTGGGTGTCTCTTTTACTGATGGCCCAAATAAGGATGTGCCATCAAAAGGGGCGTTGATGAATGATGTCTTAAAAGCCTCTGCAAAGTCACACAGCTGCATCCAAGCATGTCTCCTCAGGGCAATGCCTGAACCAGCTGCTTGTGAGGTGCCCTCAGCTGTGTCAAAAATTAACCTCATTGAAGCATTCAAAACAGATCAATAGAGTGGCCAGTTGACAGGACATTATTTTGAAATTCTCTGCAGACAATCTCCAAGAGGGAATCTGAAAACAGTACAGTCTAAATTAAATAATTAGAAGAAACATTTTTGGAGAAAAAATGAAGAACTTACTCACAATATACCACTAAATTTTGCTTGAGAGAGAAACCTGCGTTTGAGACACGATGGCAAACGAGATGTAGGGAAAAAGGGATGGACTATGGCATTATGGGTAGAGGGAGGAACTTGAGAGTTGGATCTCAACTCTTGAGTTTGCGACAGAGTCCAATCTGAGAATCGGATCTGAACCCATGTGTTGAGGAAGAATGAAAAGGACAACATCAAATGTAGAGTTTTTAGCCTTAGTGTTTAAGAATTTGTTCTTGGGAGATTATTGGGGCTAGATGTGGGTATGTGATCTGAGAAAACTTTGAGGGGAGTGAAGCTTGACAGATTTAGTTTTGCATGTAATGAGTTTTCTCTTCTATTATAAAGTCTGTTTATACTTGGGTTCCACAACAGGAGTTTATTTTTGAATTTGTCAGTGGATTTATTTCTGAGTGGGGCAGATGTGTTTATGCAGCTATTTACATGTGCACAGAATTTGGCAGTGAAAGATTTTGCATAAACAGTAAGATTATCAAGATGGAAGGGGCTTTTGAATTCATTCAGGTCATCACTCAGATTTAGCTGACTAGCTTTCACATAATCTCTGAATACCAAGGTATTGAATACGCTTTCAGGCTTCAGTCTTATGGTGAATATGACTGACTTGTTGTCTGATCTGACCAGGGAACTGCCCCCATGTTCAGGATTTACTGCCCTTGATTGGGGTATAGACTAACTGGTCCTGGGAGCTTGTATTGATAAAGTCAGGTATACAAGTCTCCCAGTTTACGAAGAGATAATTGAAGTCTCCTAGGAGACTGGTGTTTACGAAGAGATAATTGAAGTCTCCTAGGAGAATGGTGTTTGGCTTAACATATAGGGATGCTATGCTAGTTACACAGGAGGTTTGAGCTGAGGGGGATATAGAGGGGAACTTAGAGTCAGGTATGATATGTTAAGGGAGTTTTGTTAATAGTAAACTGGGCATGCCCAAGTTCTAACTCATTAGTGTGAGAACACCACAGATGTCACCTTGGCACAGTTGAAATGAAAAGAACTAGCTAGAAGGGTAATGTGGTACCACACCTAGCCAAGAAATCAAGAATGTGTGAAAGCCATGTGTGCAATGTCAGTTCAAACAGAAAATGTCTAAACAGGCTGAAATACACCCATGGGAATTTCCAGTTGGAAATTAGGCAAGATTATACAAAGATTTTGTACAGAGACAAAACAGTGGCAAATACATTTCTAATAGCTCAGCTGTGAAGAATTAAATAATTTAAACAGACAACAGAGTTAGTCAGCACGTATAAAAAGGAAATTAGCAATGTCTTTCAGTAAGCAAAACTGACTCTGAAAAGCACATGGCAACATTACTTAGTGTTTTGTGTGTGCTCATGTAAGGATTACTTTGGAACACGACTCAACTACAAAATCTTAAAAGTTCTACAACCAGATCATTACAACTTTAAAATGAACATTTCTTAGCCTAACTTGCTGGTAACTGCAGAAAGATTTCATTTTAAATGCTGCAATCAGAGGTCTAGCGAGACTGTGAGACACTGACTGGGATTCACACAGGTTGCCAAGTATTTAACACCACCTCCACGGATTTGCATAGCAGGCATGGGGTTCCAGATTCACAGACATGGTACTTTCTAGTAGCACAAAACTACACTACTGGGCAGAAAGGGACTAAGGTACCACATGAAAATGTGACACTCTGTGACCATGGCCTATTTAAATGAGGCATCTGCATATTGTGTTGCACTGCTTTGCACAAAAGACTTGGACAGTATGGCAGTTTATAGACATCCATACTTCACAACAGCTCTGCAGGGCAGTGCACAAAATGCTTATGTGCATGCAGTTAGATAAATGCACCTATGCATTCCTATGACAGAAACTGCACCAGTTGAAGCTTGACAGCTTCACCCTGACAGACTGACGATCCAGGTAATCAGTGTATACATGAATGTGTATGAGAGTTTACATCATGCTTGTTATGTGTAAGTAGACAGAAGGACAGTGTTGTAATTGGTACTGTGATGGAATGTGTTTGCCTGCTAACTGTGAGTGTGTGCATGTGTGAGTGCTTAGTGCTAGCATTTCATGACTGCTGTCTAATGCTGGTATGGATGTCGAGATTGGGACTGCAGAATGTTCTAGCAATGGCTCTGCATATGTGTATACCTATATGTCTTTGTGCATCTTGTGAGGCAGAGATGGTTTCTAACATCTTATAGTGTCTGTGTAAGGGTATATGCCTGTGTGTGTTGACATATGGTCTTCACTAACTAAAAGAGTAGTCTGAGTACAGGAAAGTTGCAAACTATAATGGCCCTGCGCTACTCTGCTTCCCCTGTCACACTGGTTCTGGGGTAGATACTATGCAGGTTGTGTATGTGTGTTAAAGTGCGTATCTGTATGTGAGTTACTCTCTGTGGGTTTATATGTGTGTCAGTCACTTTGAGAAGGGTGGAGGGGTGCATGTGTTTGGTCTCCTAAATACCTGCACTGCTTTCTTGTGCAGGATGGTAGGGTGCTCATTTCAACAGTTACTTAAACTGTTCAAATGAGCAATTAATATTCATACAAATTCAGTGTTAACTAGAAGTAGCCTTACAGAGAATGTGCATGACTATGAATCGTAGTTTAGTTCAGCAACATAATTCAGTTTATGTGTGCAGTGAGAGTTGTGCTATTACACTCTTGTCTAAGAAATCCAGGCAAGGCATTGCTTAAATGAAACAGAAGCAACTTTCTTGACAGAATTTAAAGTTTTCAGAGGTTGATCTAACAGTTGAGGAAATATGAGGCACAGGTTAGTGCTGTTTATAAAGTTGAAAATTAAGCACAGCAAACATTAAAAAATACTCTTACTGGTGTAACAGAAAAAAAACCACTCCAAAAGTCTGTAACTATAAATAGACTAAATGAAATGCTAGAGCTATAATTTTCATGACAAAATAAATAAATTAAAAAGATAAATAATCAGTGTATACATGAATGTGTATGAGAGTTAAACAAAAAAGGAGGTGGTGTAGCTATAATATTTAAACAGCATCTAAACATCCAGATCTTAAAATCATCAGCTCCACAAATAGGCAATGAAGAAATAATATATACCAACCTCAAAATTAACCAAAACAAAACCATCAACATAATTGGATGCTACTTCCCACATGGCCAAACATCCCTCCACTAGAAAACCTCCTCAGCTGGTCTACCCACCATCTCCCCCAAGAAACTATCATCTTAGGTGATTTCAATATTGACTGGCAATCCTGTTCTGGCAACAATCCAACCCATCATGTACACCTTCATGGCTTCACCCAACTAGTCCAGTCACCAACCAGGATAAATAAAAACTCCAGAAAGCACACTACCCTGGATTGGATACTAGTCAGTAACAGCCCCCAGTCATATATAACAGGCTGCTTATCAGATAGCCTCAGTGATCACTCTCCAACATTCCTACTCAAAAAATACCTATACCAAGCTAAACCTGTCATCTACCGTCAAATACGTAAAAAACTAAACTTTAACCCACTCACATTCATCTAATCCCTCAAAGAATGTAACTGGCATCCTCTAAAGTACCTCAGTCTAGATGACGCAGTTGGATTTTTTAATACTACCTTCCTGAACATCCTTAATTACCATGCCCCCATAAGATTTTCCAGAACAAAAGCACAACCCTCCCCATGGCTACAGAAAACCACTAAGTCAGAAATGAAAAACAGGGATAAAGCCTGGGAGCACTGGTGCAAAACCAAACCCCCTCAACTAGACAGAAATTCCTAAAACTACTCAACAGAGTCAAAAGCTAATAAAACAGGACAAATTCCAATACTACCAGTCTGCCCTAGACTCCTCACAACACAGCCCCAAACAATTCTGGTCCTCCATAAACTCCATCCTCCACCCAGGTAAAGTCAGTACCCCTCCTCCTAACATCCCTCACTCCTCAGAAAATATTGCTACCTCATTCAACACACACTTCACCCAAACCATACTATCACTAGCTAAACAACACAACCCCCCCTCCAACCCACACCTTCAACTAGTTATCTCCCCACTGCCTTCTCTTTTCTCCTGTACCTACCTCCAACATAAAAAACTCTTAACTAAACTTAAACCCACCAAATTAGCAGCAGACAACCTCCCAAGTGAATACCTACAAATCGCAGCTGATGCTCTGGCCTACCCAGTATCCATCTTGATTAACCGATTTCTGTCAGAAAGTTACGTTCCCACACTGTGGAAAGTATCACATATAATTCCCTCCACAAAGGCGGACCCTCCGAGAACTAACCAATTACCCCATAGCTATTCTCTCTCCACTCTCCAAAATACTAGAGAGACGCATACACTCTCAGGTCTCAGACTACCTCCTTACTAACAACCTCCTTTCCAGTACTCAGCATGGTTTCCGACCAAACCATAGCACCACCACTGCCTTACTTTCCTTTACTAACGCTATCCTTCAGCATAAAAACAATGGCTATCTCTCCTCTGCTACTTTCCTAGACCTATCTAAAGCATTTGACATGGTCCCACACAAACAACTTATCTCTGTCCTCAATAACCTATCCTTCTCACAATCAGTCACCAACTGGTTTCAGAGTTACCTGTCTGACCACCAACAATCCGTTGTATGGCAGAATGACATATCTCCCCAACTACCTGTCTCCATAGGGGTTCCCCAAGGATCCATCCTTGGACCCCTACTCTTCTCTGTTTACACCAATAATCTAGCCTCTGCCACCAAACATGGCACACTCATACAATATGCAGATGACTCTACCATCATCTGCTCAGCCCAGTCCCTACCAAAACTGCAAAAAGTCAAACAGGAAGCCTTTTCCTCTGTTGAAACATGGTTATCCGATGCCCAATTAATACTCAACCCAAACAAAACTAAACTACTCATCTTCCAACCCACCAAACATACTCAAAACAACTCTCACGTTAACATCACAGCAAAAGACAACACCACTATATACCCAACTGAACACACCAAATTGCTAGGAGTGGAAATAGACAATAAACTACAATTTGACATTCACATATCCATGACCATAAAAAAAGTCCACAAAAAACTAGGAGCATTATACAGAAATAAGCAATTTCTCACAAAAGCAGCAAAGATTTCAATAGCAAATTCCCACCTTATCTCCACCCTACTTTATGCCTCTCCAATATATACCAACCTAAGGCAATGTGATCTAAACAAGCTAGAGACCTGCTACAACAAAATCGGCAAATTCGCCACAGGGGCATCCTACCGTAGTCACCACTGTCTCTCACTTGCTGAACTGGGCTGGCTTGAACTCCCTCACCTCCTTTAGTGGTATCAACTCTCACTCGCCCACAAACTAGTAAACCATCCACTAAATGTCCCATCCCTCCAGAAACTACTCCAACCCTATCGCACCACCAGACCACTAAGATCCAGCAACAAAAATCACTTGCAGATCACTAAAGCCAATAACTCTGCTGGTGAAGCACTATTCTCTTGAGCCATAGCCAAATTATGGAACTCACTCCCACCCACAATTACCTCCGTACCATCATGCACCCACTTCAAAACTTTACTAAAAGCGCACCTAAAAACATGCTGGCTATGCCCTTGCAACTCCCACTCTAATATCATCCACCCCATCCAACCACTACCTTTCTTTGCACTCCACTAACTACCTTGATTATAGTAAGCTCAGATGCTCATAAGCCTAGTACTTATTATACAGCAGGAACTTCTCATTGTAACATTTGTTAATGTCTGTTATGTACTTCACAGATAAAGATTCTAGTTGTCTACTGATGTATGTACTATGTTCTTCATCTGTAAATATGTTGCAAGTAATTGCTATGTTAAATTGTTAATCGCTATGTAATCCAATGTAACTACTGTCTGTTTATTTTACTGTGGAGCTTTTCTCCCTGGGCCTCCACTGAAAATGGACCTATGTCCAGTCGGACACTCCCGGTCAACAAATTTAAATAAATAAAATAAATAAATAAAAATAAATAAATAAATATATTTGGGAAGGATTAACAAACATGTAAGAACAATTACAGTGAATTACGAATGTATTCAGTGTTTGTAGCAAAGCATCATTTTGGAAGTGACTACAACATCAAGCAGCATGATGGTGAACACATCCAGTGTTTTAGCTTTCTGCCTTTTTTTGATCTGGGATAGTGTTTTCCCTTTTTTAATTTTCATTTCTCACTTTTCTGCTAGCACTGAGGTAATTGTTCATCTGGAAGTAGGTGCTGACAGAAAATTTTACATTTTTTTGCTTTCTGTTTTATTTTACTTTGTGGTAGAGTTCATTACTTTTCTGTCTCTGCTTGCACTAAGGTAATTGCTTATTTGGTAGTAGGTCCAAGCAGAGTTATTTGGCTTTCTCTTCTTTTGTGGTAGAGTTCTTCATTCTTCTGCTTGCACTGAAGAAACTTTTTATTTGGCAGTAAGTGCTAGCAGTGTTTCCTGGGTTTGTTTTATTCTGTTTTATTTTTAACTTTCTGGAGGGTTGTTGATGTTACTGGGACTGTGAATGCTACTATCCAATTGGACAGGAGCTGGTACTACTTAAAATCTCTCTCCCAGTGAGCATTTGCGAGTGCATATTTGGGACCCACATTTTCATCTGAGGGCAAACAGCTAGTGTTTCTTTCTAGGATTATTTTCTTTCTTACCTCCTGTCCTTTTAAGGACAATGGGGCAACAGTTGTTTGTTTTATTTTTAACTTCCTGCAAAGTTGTTGATGTTATTGGGGTTGTAGATGCTACCATCCAATCAGACATGAGACTGTACTGCTTAAAATCTCTCATCCAGGAAAAGCAGGCGTTAGCGTCTTCATGACACAATAAAGTGATTCAGTGAGGTCTGAGGAAAGGGGTACATAAGTCTTAAGCTTTAAACTTGTGACACAATTTTACAAGGAATTTAAGTGTATACTTTATTTGTTAAACATTCAGCGAAATATAGATTCACTAAATTTGTATGTCTTGGAAGACCTTATAAAATCAAATTATATCAAAGACTAAGTGCATTGTAAAATGTATTATAAGCGAGGTGGAGTTAATACTTGTTCAAATTGCACTGAACCGATGGAACCTTTGAAGGTCATTGATAGCAAGCCCTTTAGTGATAATAACAAAGATTCTTGTATGTGTCATTTTAGAAAAGCATTTACTATGATTTCTGAATACTTAATCGATTGGAAATTGACGTGAGAATGTTTGGGCTGCCATAAACAGAATGCTAATCAGAAATTACTTCTGGATAATAGTGTGAATGGGAGTTAAGGTAAGTCAGATTCTCCAACAAAAAAAGAAACGTAGGATAAGAAAAGGAAGAAGGGGGCAAGACATTGTATTGCAAAAAAAAAAAAAAAAAAAAAATAAGAGTAAAAATACTGGATGTGACAAGGCAGAGAAGCAGGTTGTGGATGTTACTTCTGAGCTCCAACCAGATTTAAGTACTACTGATGGGGTAGCTGACATAAAATACAGAGAAAATAATTCCATACATAACCTCAATTCAAATAAATTATATGTCTCCCTGGATAGCGTTGATTCAGATTCATTTGTACAAGAACAGAGGCCTGTGTTTCTATACCTGGAAGTCTTTGTATCTAAGAAAGGAAGGGAAGTTAAAGATACAAAGGCTTTAAATGAGGTTAGGAATAAACTGCATTGCAAATCTAGATTGCGTAACTACAGAGAATTCTCCTTCTGTTTTAATGGACATGAATCAGATGCTTGTAATAATAATACTACTACCAGGAGACAAGTCCTCATGATACATTAGATTATGTTGATGTTAAAGAAAGTAAAAAGATAACAGCTCAAGGGGTAACTGAATTACATGGCGTTAATTTTGGGGAACTCAATACTGAAACCTGTTATTAAAGCACTATCAAAAATGGATGTCTTGTTTTACTGTATCTGCTCTCTTGGGGTTGAGATTAGCGGACACTCTTAGGCTTCTGCAAAGACTGAGACTAGTGAAACCCACATAAAGTATGTATCTAATACATGTGCAGACTAATGATTTAAAACACAAACACTTCCCTGAAGCATATGATGAACTCAATGTTGAGTACAACAGAATATCTAGAAAAGATTAATGCCCATTATATCCTGAGTGGAGTTTTTACATCCTTTTTCTTGGACAGACTATACTAAGGCTCATGCATTTAATAATTGGTTAAGAGAAACTTCATTGAAGTTTAATGTACAATTACTAAAATACTGGGAAGAGAGTTTTCATGAGTATTGCCTATTTGTTCAAGACAATTTTCACCTAAGTACCTATGGGGCAAGCTTCATGGCTAGTAAAATTACAGGCCAGTTGCACCATTTTTAGTATTAGAACAAAAAGGAATGCAAAGTTACACAGAAACCAGTAAAAAAAAAAAAGTTTTGTACTCACCATAACATTCCATCTGTTTTGTCCATTTTCATTCTTCCTCAACCTTTGGTTTTGGATCCGACTTGGACACTACTTTCAGATCAGAGAACACTGAAACTCTCAAGTTCCTCACTTTACTCATAATGCCCTAGTTACCTTATATACCTCAGATCTAGTTTGCTGTCCATAGACCCGTATAACAGTAAAGAACATGAAATAATGGAATCGGGGACTCAAGCAAAGTAACAGTGAGTGGTTCTTTTAATATGCTTCGATTTTTCAGGAGTAAAGAAAGCAAGGGGGTTAGTGGGAGGGAAGTTGAGGAAGAATGAAAATGGACAACACAGATGGAACGTTCTGGTGAGTGCATAACTTTTTTATCTGACGTCATTTTCATTCATTCCTCGACTGTTGGGACAGAGTCTCCAACTACCTAAACCTTGGGTGGACTCTAAGGAAGAATATTCCTGAGCACAGCTGAGCCAAAGGTTGCTCTTCCCCTGCAAACCAGAACCAATTTACAATGAGTGATAAAGATATGAGGATCAGCCTAAGTTGCAGCTGCACAAATATCATCCAATGAAGTTCTAAATAAAAGGCTGAAGAAGTTGCAATAGATCTAGTGGAATGGGCTTTTGGTGGTTTTGATAAAGGTAAACCAACTTTTTTGTGGACAAAGGTAATACTATCAGTCAGCCATTTGGCTAGAGTCACTTTAGAAACTGGTTTGCCTAATTATGAATTAGAAAAGGAAACAAATAATTAATTGGATTTCCTT
Source organism: Protopterus annectens (assembly GCF_019279795.1). Classification (NCBI taxonomy): domain Eukaryota; kingdom Metazoa; phylum Chordata; order Ceratodontiformes; family Protopteridae; genus Protopterus; species Protopterus annectens. The sequence goes on from NC_056737.1 coordinate 1,566,801,768, forward strand.
ATATCGTTGATTCTGAGAAGGTAGAAATGTACCTCTAATCACACCGTTAATGCAACATTAACGCCACAGAGGTAACGCTGTACCAAAAACCTGTAAAATCAGTCTGTTTTATTGTAGTACGAACAAGAATCCACTCATTATAAGATGTGGTTTAGCGCTTTCACCCACCGTATGTGGGCTTCTTCAGAACAAAGTTACAATCAATCACCTACATTTAAATAACTTTTTAGGTGCCAAAAATTTCAATAGTGGCCCGCCCTTAAAGTGATATCACTAAATAAACCTTTTTAATGCACATATTAGTGTTAGTATAATCATTAAAAATTATTAAAAGTTGTCATATCAATTAATCACATTAATAAATAATGTACATAGATATACTTCACTAATTCCTTATATTTAAAAACTATAAAATGTAAATATAAATATAAATATATGCATATTTCAAAGTATTTACATTTGCATACTTATTAAAATACACTTGAAAATGTTTGATCTCTATATCCAAAACATGACATGTATCGGCAATTCGTATAACAATTCTTTCTAAATTGTACCAACTTCTGTTTCAAATAAAAGTTGATACTAACTTCCTTACTTGCAATATATACTGACTTCTTGAGACTATAATTGCTCCGTACTTCTCATCTACATCCCTTAGACTTCTCACTATTGTTTTATATTTAGTATAGGTTTAATTGATATATAATCGTTCAAGCCTGGTGGAGTTGATGCATCTGTAAACAGCTGCTACCATACTTCCTTAAATCCTAGGGTTGCCTTCCGATTCTCTCCCTTGGGATTATGTTTTATGTGTTCTAAAATCGCAAATCTAAATTTGTGTGTTTCTCCATACTTGTCTATGTGTCTGTACAGTGCGTTGTTGGAATCCTTCTTTTTAATACTGTATAGGTGATAGTATATATGCTTGTTTAAGCGTCTTTCCTATATAGTATCCAGGACATGCATTACACTTCGCCATATAAATCACGTAATTCGTATTACAACTACCCTGTCTAAATCTTACATTAGTGTTGTTAATATTTTCCAGGATAATTTCACCTTCTTCCATTATAACATAACACTGACTGCAATTTCCACACCTAGTAGTGGACTTGTTGGTGCTTGTTGTATATGCATCTCTGTTTGTTCCTCCTTGTTCTAGATGTTTATTTAAATTATGTCCCATTTTGTACACAAAGTGTGGATTGTTACCTACTAAGTCTTTCAATTCATCATCCGCCAATAGTATATTCCAATTATTTTCCATAATTCTCTTAATCTTGTGTACCTGGGGACCGTATTAAAGAACACATGCACGTTGGTATTTCACTTTTGGACCATTCATTTCTATAATATCACTATTGAGTCTATTCTCTCCTTTATATACTCTCAATAGTGGTGGGTATTTTTTTCCCAGTTCTTGAATGACATATTGTTTTACATCTAACATCATTTTTTTTATTGTAACCTCTATCTTTAAATATTTCTGTAATATATTCTAATTCTTCAACCATTTCCTCATATCTAGAGGTCATACGGGCTGCTCTTATACATTGCCCCTTAAAAATGTTATGTAATTGTTTTCTAGGATGATTACTCGAAAATTGTAGAGAATCATTGGAAAATGTGCTTTTTCTACATATGCATGATTTAAATCCATTCTCATCATGGGATATAAAAGTATCCAAGTAAGCAATACCATTGTTACTAACTGAATGTGTGAATTTAAGAAATTCACTACTGGAATTCAAAAATATTATAAATGAATCTAGTTCAGCAAGGCTACCTTCCCACAATGGCTAGGCATGTATAGGCCCTAGGACTGATAGCCTAGTACCAACCTATGAACCTATATATGACGCACTGGAATATACTAACAAAATGTTCGATATACTATTACAGTCGGGTAACTATGAGGTTGTTTCTATCAATGAGATCAATATAGCTTACCAATGTATAGACTCCTATATAGAGGAATTTTTGATAGATAACAGGATTACTTCTGAAGTGTATGATTTTCTTAAGGTATAGTATCTGGTGTTAGCAACATTGGTGGGTATCCCTAAAATACATAAAGATTTGAATGACCCTCCATTTAGACCCATTATACCAGGTAGTCATTCGAAGACATTTCCATTAGGGATAGCTGTGGATACTTGGTTAAAACAGATTTATACACAAATCCCACATTTGGTAAAAGATTCCTGGGAATTTTTGGGTAATTTTCACACAGATATTAAGCAAGAAAGGTGTTTATATGTAAGAATTGATGTAATTGATCTCTTCTCGTGTATTCTTAAAGACCTAGGATTATAGTATTAGAAGACACACACATATAGGATGGGAAATGATATGTTTGATTATGGAGTGTATGTCCATTGTGTTGGACCACAACTACATTTATTTCGAAGGTGAGCATTACAGATAAAACAGGGGTGTTGCGATGGGATCAGCATGTGCCCCAATCTTTGCAAATTTGGTGATGTTGGATTGGGAAGAGGCCATTGTTTTTCCCAGCACCCTGTTTAAGCATGTGAGACATTACTCCAGATTTTTAGATGATATCCCCTGGCTATTTCTTCCCACACTATTTACTTCCCTGGACCCCTGTCTAGCAGGGTGACTAATGTGATCCCCGGAATGAATTTCCTTTCTCCCATCCAATCGTCAAGGTTCCTTTTGAAGAGGGCCAAAGAGGCACTCTGCTTGACATGTATGGGCAATCTATTTCCAGAGTCTGGGGAGTCTCTGGGTCAGGAACCTATCCCTCCAGCATGTTTTGTTTATTGTGATGACAAGGTTTAGATCCTTGGAGCGTGTGGCTCTGAACGATTGGGATTTCTTTAAGTGTAGCATGTCCAACAGCTCTGGGTTTGACATGGCCTTGTATGTTAAGCAGAGATTGCCTTTGAGTAGACGATATGCGACAGAGTACAGCTGGGTTTTTTTAACGCAGTCAGCGTAGGGCATCTGCTTTAAGCCTGTGATTCTTTTAGTGAGGTATTTCTGTGGCCTTTCCAGTTGTTGCAGATGTCTTGAGAGGTACATACCAAATGGGGCATTGTATTCTATAATGGGTCTAATGAGGGATAAGTACAGTGGGACAATGACCTCCTTTTTTCTGGATGAAAAGCCCTTAGTGATGAGGTGTGCCACATAGAAGGATTTCCTGACTGTTCTGGCGATGTGGTTATCGAAGGTGAGACCACTGTCCACCTGTGTCCCTAAGTCTCTTATCACACTTTCGGTGTTTAGTGTACTGCCACCTATATGGTAATTCACGGATACATGTTTTTTCCCAAACGGGATAACTATACATTTCTTGGCATTGAGCTTGAGCCCATGGCTCTGGCACCAAGCATCTGTTTCTGTAAGGCCCTTTTGTAGAATATCTACATCATTTGGGGATTCAATAATGGCTCCCAGTTTGCAGTCATCTGCAAACTTTGTTAGCCAGAGTCCCTTAGTGTTGGCCTGTACTTCAGAGAAGTAGATGCCAAACAAGAGAGGTCCCAGGACTGAACCCTGAGGTACTCCACTTGTCACTTGTCTGGAGCTGGATTTGGAGTCGGCTACTTTTACAGTGTGGGTTCTATCAGTAAGCCAGTTAGCAACCCATTGGGTGATGTACGGATTAATGCTCAGCTTAGTAAATTTATCTATGATTCCAGAGTGGGGGATGGTGTCAAAGGCCTTGGCAAAGTCTAGATAGGCTGTGTGGACCACCTTACCCTTGTCCATGGCTCTGGAGACTGATTTGAAGAAGTCAGTCAGGTTCAGGAGACAACAAACTGAACACACCTGCTCCAAGATAAAAACAGTCCTTTTTAAAAAAATGAAAAAAGTTTTTTCTTTTTTTTAAAAAGGAACTTTTACATGTGCAGCTTATAATTGGAGTGCTGTTTTATTTTCAAAGGAACTTTTCATGTGCAGGACTGGTTTTATCTTGGAGCCGGTGTGTTCAGTTTGTTGTCTTTAACAGTTTTGGAGTTTTTATTGTTAGGTTCAGGAGATAAGACTGGCCCTTCACGTACCCAAACTGGGTGGCGTCCAGTGTTTGAAGGTTGCCAATGTCTTTGTTTATAAGTTCCATGATAATACGCTCCATGGCCTTGCAGATAAGGCTCATCAGACTGATGGGACGGTAGTTTACGGGATCCAAGGTGGATCCCCCCTCGTGGAATGGGATAACTGCAGCTCTGCGCCACTCAGTGGGCATGAAACCTGAGGTGAGGCTATGATTAAACATGACACTTAGGTGAGGTGCCAGTTCATACAGTACACAGCCCGGGATGTCATCTGGTCCCATGGATGCTGTATTCTTAGCTTTGGAGAGTGCATTTTGTACCTGTGTGGCCGTTATTACCGGAATTTGGCAATCTTCCGGTGTTGAGATGGGCCATTTAGGGGGTGACAGGGGGGTGAAGTTGGCACTGAATCGATCTGCCAGGATACTGGCAATATCCTTGGGATCAGTATATTTAATGCCATTCTGTTTTAGCTCAGAGCAGATCTAAGCATTGCCATTTAGATTCTTGACATAGTTATAGAATGCCTTGCGGTTGTCTTTGGAATCTTTGGCAATTTTATTTTCGTAACTAGCTTTGGAGGATTTATGAGGGATCTCAGTTTCTTACTGAGGCTGGTAAGGGAGTTTTTTGCATCCTGGGATTTTCCTCTTTTCTGCAACAGTTTCTTCCTTTTGTTGTAAAGTTTGTTTATGGCAGGGGACCACCAGATTGGCTTACTTTTTTTGGATGAGAGCATCTTGGTTCTATTTGGGATGGCACGATTCATGCATGAGTGGATGTGCCCGTACAGTGCCTTAGTGTAGGATTCAGCAGTTGAACTTTCAGTTCCCGTCTGCATGGGTGTCATGAAGTTTGTCACTTCTCACTTGAGTAGCATGAAGTTGGCTTTGGAGAAGTTTTTTATGGAGGTTTCCTTACTGGGGGTTGGGGTGGGATGTGGATGTTAAGGGTGATTAGCTTATGGTCAGACCTGACTAACGAGGGGGTGACCATAGGTGTGGAGCATCGATTTCCCATGTTGGTAATGACCAGGTCTAGGATATTGGAGCCCCTGGTGGGTCTATGGATTAGTTGATCCAGGGCGTTGGAATTTATGAATTCCAAGAACCGTTGGGCAAAGGTGTTGGTACATGAGTAGCTTTCCCAGTTAATGGCAGGGTAGTTAAAATCACCCAGTATTAGGGTGTTTGGTTCTATCTTAATATTTTCCAGTATGTTTAGAAAGGTGTAGTGAGATTCTTGAGGTATGGTGGGGAATCTGTAGCAAGCTACAATTTGGATTGCAGTCTTACCTAGTGTGAGTTGCACCTGGAGAGTTTCAGATGCATTGTGTTGGGCAACTAGCCTGGTGGTATGAATATCCTTGGTGAATATTGAAACTCCACCTTTAGTGTTTCGGTCCTGGTTTGGTTTTATAACCACTCCAACTCCCTTATCTGGCTTCATTACACGTATGTTATGATCCTCCTCTAATTATTTTAATATTCCTTTCTATTCTGTCGTGAAATTGTGATATATTTTTTCTGTTCTTATTTTATTTTTAAGTTTGTATACTTCTTTAACCACCTGTTTTTCATAAACCTCCACATATGCATGCATCGGTGGTATAAAAGTACTTTTTTTCTTTAACTTGTGGGGGGTACTATTTATAAACAATTCAGCATTGTTAGGCTTGTCTTTGAACATAACAGCCAAATAAATTTTTCTCGTAAACAACTTAATTTCACAAAGATTGTCCACAAGTCGGAATTGAGGAGTAGGAATGAATTTCATCCCTTTAGACAATAAGTCAAAATGTGTCTTGTTTAATTTTAAGTTGGAATAGTTGTAGATCTTAAAATTATTAAAGCTATACACTATCCCATTCACACTGATGTTGTCACTAGTGTTATACTCTACACTCATTTCATGTTCTACCAATGTCCTGTTTGATTCCTGTATTGGTCCTTGTATGGTCCCCCCTGGTAATATGTTGTGTTCTGTTTCCAACCCCTTCCCATTGGTCTCTTCATCTGCTGTTACTGCTTCCAGCCCTTCTGAAAATGTAGTCTGTTTTTCTTATAACTGTCTTGCGTCTCTCCATAATGTGTTATTTTCTTTACTTCCTTTTTCTTGTTCATATCCCTTAGTTCTATGATAACTATCCAAATCTGTGTCTTTCCAAATATATGCTTGGTCTCTTTTGTATTGAGAAACATCCCTATTAATCTTCTTACATTTTTTGTCATAGCGCATCTGTATCTTCTTCTTCTCAGCTATGTGAAACTGCTTATCATATAAATTCTCCCATTGTTTAAATAATAAATCACTGACTATTTTGTGATTCAGTTCTTCAACTTCATGCATCAAATGGGAAAGTTTTTCATCATTATATTTTATGAACAGTCTCATGTAACTGAACCCGAACTGATTAAATAATTGATTAAATTCATTTCTATTGGTCACTGTAATTTCCAAACCCATCAGTTGTTTAAAAAAAACGCAATCCTATAGGTACAATTTCTAGTACTAAACACTTATTTAAATAAGCATTGTCTAACTTGATACCATTAATAGCATTCAACTTTTTACCCAATAAATAAATATAATCTCTTAGCATATAATTCATTGATACCTTTTCATTTGCTTTAACATTTCAAGGTAGAACTGTAACTGTGTGTGAACATCCAAACAGATGTGACATACACTCTCCTTTATTACAAAAATTTGGAAAGAAAACTGGGCAGTTGATAACCTGATTAATATTGGATTCTAATACCACCTTAGGAAGAAGGGAAGGATTGGTTCTTAGGGATACTCTGTCCTTGGGAAAATTTGGTAAGGAGACTTAGAAGAAAGATCTTGAAGTTCAGACACTCTTCTGGTAGAAGTGATAGCAACTAAGAAAACAGTTTTCCAGATCAAAAAACTTAAATCAGACTTAGCTGATGGGTCAAAAGGGAGTTGGGTTAAATCCCAAGGAGAAGTAGGATCCTTCAGAGGTCGTCTAAGTAAATATGTCCCTTGTAAAAAGGCATTGCAGAGCTTGGATATAAATAGCAGGTTCACATGTTGGGTATTAGCCTTTGAATGTGAAATGCCAAGGTACTGGATGTGATGTAATGTATGGAATAAAAGCAACACCAGTAACTGACAGAAATTCCCAGATGAGAGCACAACTTGAGTAAATAGTCCCAAACTTAGATTAGGTGATGCCTGGTTGGAAAAGTTTGGAGCCAGTCATCCAAATATGGAAACACCCGGAGTCCCTGCAGTCTCAAGTGAGCTGTAACAACTGCCATACACTTAGTAAACACCCTGGGGACTGTGGTGAGACTAAAGGGCACTGCTCTGAACTGGTAATGACCGACTTCCAGCCAGAAGCATAGATGTCTCCTGGATCGTATGTTCATTTTTAAGTGATAGTACGCATCCTGAAGATCTACTGAACACATCCAGTTGTCCTTGTGTAGAAACGGCAGAATGGACTGTACCATGACCATCAGGAACTTTGTATGCTGAACAGAATAATTTAGTTGGCTGGGGATCTAAAACTGGTCTCCAGTCCCCTGTCTTTTTTGGCACTAAAAAGAATCTTGAATAAGTTCTGGACTTCTTTGGTCTGGGGACCTCTTGGATGACTCTTTTTTTTCTAGCAACATGTTTATTTCTAGTATTGCCGCTTCCCTCTGACTGGCTGGAACACTGGGGAGCTTCTCTGAAACCAATGGGGGTGGAAGGGAAAATGGTATTATTTAACCTCTGGATATTATCCTCTGCACTCATGAATCTTTTACAAATTCAAACCAGGCTCTCTGGAGCAGGAATGGAAGACCCCCACCCCACCCCGATTGACTCCAGAGATGGACAGTCAGACCCCCTTTCAGAAGTGCTGATAGGGTCGGTCAGAGAAGGAATCCTAGATCCTTGGTTATGCAGACCACCTCTGCTGCGGGGATGGTGTCTTTTATTTGAGTTCCTCCCTCTGTCCCTGGGGAAACGGTCTCCATATGGATCCTGAAGGGGACCTGGGATTTCTTGAACCACATTTTTCATCCACCTCATTTGGTTCCTAGAAAGCATCCGTTGAGGGGTCGAAAAAATTATGCCCACAGCAGACAAGGTTTTTCCTTCCTGCTCACACCTACAAAGCATATCTTTAACTTTGGGGGCAAATAATGAGGTTCCATTAAAAGTAGTACTGAAAAGTGCATCCACGCATGTCACAGGTTCATAGGTGTTTACTAGGCTAATGACCACAAGGGCCTTTTTAAGCCTAGCCATGCATCCCATATCTTTGACAAGTTCTGCTACCCTTGATAAGTGTAAACATGGGCCTGGGAGCTGAACCATTTACAGGTTACCTGTTTGCATCAGAGACATAGTTGCCAAACCAGGGATGAATTTCTGGTTTCCCATCCAATTGTCCAAGTTGCACTTGAATTGGATTGGGGAGGAACTCTGCTTCGCATGGATGGGGAGCCTGTTCCATACACGGGGTAGTCTCTGGGATACATACCTCTCTCTCCAGCAGGTCCTATTTATATCACAGGCAAGGTTTAAGTCTTTAGAATGGGTAATTCTGGTACTCTTTGTTTTGTGGATATGCAGGAGGTCCATTAGAGTGGGGTCTGACAATGCCCTGTATGCCAGGCATAGATCTCCCCTCAAAAGCCTGTAGGAGACAGAATACAGGGATAGGGCCTTGAAGTGGTCTGCATAGGACATATTACTTAAGCCCTGTATTCTTTTAGTGAGGAACCTCTGTGAACGTTCCAGTTGTTGGATATGCCTGGTTAGGTATACATCAAAGGGGGCATTGTACTCAATGATAAGTCTGATGAGTGCCGAATATAGCTTAACAATGACTTCCTTGGATTTAGATTCCATACCTTTGTTTACAAGTTGTGCAACATAGAATGATTTCCTCAACACTGCAGACACGTGATGATCAAAGGCTAGATTACTATCTATGTGTGTTCCTAAGTCCCAAACTACTGGGTCAACACTAATGGATGTGCTGTCAATATGATAGTTACCAGGGATGGATGACCTCTTAAAGGATACTATTATGAATTTCTTGGCATTTAGTTTTACTCCATGACTGACACCAGTTGTTTGTCTGTGTCAGCTCCTCCTAGAGAACATGTGTGTCCATGTGAAATTCAATGACAGCTCCTGATTTGCAATCATCTGCAAATATAGTCAGCCAAAGACCACTGACATTGGCCTTGACTTCTGAGATGTAAATGCCAAAAAGGAGCGGTCCAGGGACTGATCCCTGAGGGACTCCATTTGTGACTGGCCTCTTTGTAGAGGTGGACTCCCCAATTCTAACTTCCTGGGTCCTGTCTGTGAGTCAGCTGGCTAGTTACCAGATGACATACCAGTTTGTTCCTAACCTCTTGTGTTTGTCAACAATGCTCGAGTAGGGTATTGTGTCAAATGCCTTGGACAGGTCAAGGTATGCAGTGTGAATGATTTTGCCATCATCCATTGCTTTGGTGACCTTCTCAAAGAAGTCCACCAGAATGAGTAGGCATGATCTGCCCTTGACAAAACCAAACTAGGTTGGGTCCAGTGTCTGGAGGTTTAATCTATCTCTGTTGATTATCTCCATGATAATTCTTTCCATGGCTTTACATACAAGACTAGTGAGACTTATGGGTCTGTAGTTTCCAGTGTCTGTAGATGGCCCACCTTTGTGCAGAGGAATGACTGTTGCCTTTCTCCATTCTCTTTGGAGGCTACAGTTAAATAGTAATTCCAGAGGCCCTGACGGGTCATGTTTCATGCTAATTAGAAGGCACCCTGGGAATACTGTCTGGGCCCATTGATACAGTGTTCTTTGTCTTAGAGACAGCATTAAAGACCTGTTTCCCTAGTGATAGTAGGGGAGTTATATTTAATGATATTTCCAGGGAAAAGGTTGAAAAGGAGAAAGAAGTAAAGTTGGAGTTGAATTTATCAGTCAGGAGGTTTGCTATATATTCTGGCTCAGTATAGGTTGCTCCATTTACAATAGCTCTGCACACAGTTGTGCACTGCCTTTGACGTTGCAGACATAGTTAAATAATGCTTTGTGGTTGTCCTTGGCCTGGGAGGCCAAATTTACCTCAAATGGGGCTTTGGTAAAGTTCATTTGTCCTCCGAATTGTATGTTTAGTTTAGAGTGCTTTTATCCTGCTGGGTGCTGCACCTCCTAATTTTTGCCATGCTTTTCTTCCTCCTGTTATGCATCCAATTGATTTTGTGATTCCAGCAGGGTGGCTTGTTTTTTTGAGTTAGTTCTGTACTTCTTCCTGGTGAGTACAGCTGCCTCTATGCAGCTATTAACATGCTTGTACAGGGTTTCTGTGAACAGTTCTGCATAGGCAGAATTGTTCTCCGGTTTTATAGGGGCTTGACATTTTGCCAGGTTCTCACTTAATAGTAAGAGGTTAGCCTTAGAATAGTTCCTGAATATTCCAGGTTTAACTGGGGGTCCAGATTTTATTTTTTTACTTCAAAGGAGACCATTCTGTGGTCTGACCTTACCAGGGAAGGCATTACAGTAGGGGGTGTGCAGCACTCTCCCATATTAGTGAGGACTAGATCCAGTATGGTTGCACCCCTGGTTGGTGTACTGACTATCTGGTCCAGGGAGTTTGTGTTTACAAAATCCAGAAATCTCTGTGCATGTACGTTTGATGTTGTATAGAATTCCCATTTAATAGTGGGGTAATTAAAGTTACCCGTGAATATGGTATTGGATTGGATGGTTAGTGTTTCTAATAAGTTTAAATACATAGTATGGGTTTCCTGCGTCATAGAGTGGGGACCTATAGCTTGCAAAGTGGTATTGGATTTTACCTATGGTGATGTATCCTGATGGAAATGCCTGAACCTGCCACTCATGAGATACCTTCAGCCACATGGGAGATGAACCTCGTGGATGAATTTGAAACAGACTGCAGAGCAGCCAACTTCGAGGCAACAGCACTCTGTACCTCAGAGGATATGGTCTCAGAAAGAGATTTTGAAAACTCCTTAATCAAATCCCTCTGCAGTCTTGTAAAATGTGCTAAATAATTCAACAAACTAAGGGTGAAGATCACTGAAGCATAGACACTCTTCACAAATCTGTCCAGTGCCCTAGACTCCCTGTTAGGGAGATGGATAGAGAAAGTTTGTTCGGCCAGTTCCTTTTTAGTGGCGGTCACTATGACCATGGCATCAACGGGTACTCCTTTACTCCAGTGTGGTTGGTACTAGCATCCATTCTGGTCTCTTGGGGATTGGCTCTATTGTGTCAGACTCCTTCCATGTCCACTGAGAAACTACATCAATGAGTCTGACAGGCAGGGTCACCCAGTAGGTAGATGGGCCATCGCCGAAGGCCTCCAGGAACACCCACTCCTTTTGGGAAGGGTTATCATTCCACCAGCCACTTCTTTGCTTTAGGAGTTCTAAGATGTCTCCAAATGAGACATCATTAGGTGGTGATCTGGGGGACCCATCCCCTTCATTAAAGTCAGTGTCCTCAGTCACTGACTCTTGTGGAGAGTTTAAGTGCCTCATTTTGCGCTTTCTCTTCAGAGGAACCTCCTCAATGGGATGTTCTGGAGAGGTATTGGAAGAGATAACTATACCGTACTGGGTAGTCTGGAGATAGGCTTGGGCTGGCTGTCCCAGTGGAACAGATGACTGAGGCTCTGCAGTAGTGTCATGGAGAAGCCAAAAAGGAAGATGGAAACTGAGAGGTGATCAGCTCCTGCAGAAGCTGAGGTTAATAGATCCTATGTGACTTCTCGGGGCTAGGTTTTGGATCCGTAACAGTCAGATCCAACATTTTTGCTTGCTTGAGAGGAGACTGAGAGGTTGGAGCTGAGGTCGAAGCAGTAGTCAGATCAGAAGATCTCTTACAAGATTCTTTGGAGTGCAGATCTCCTTTTTTATCTGACTTTTTGTGGGTTTGAGCCCCAGAGGTCACTGAAGTAGGTTTAGAGGGCAGTAAACCCCTAAGGATCAACTTGTTATTTCAATCAATAATTGCCCGGGAACTAAATTCCTTGGAAATATCACAGCTGGCATCCAAATGTGAAGGACCCAAACAATATACATACTTTGAATGTGCATCTGAATTTTGGATCTTATGGCCACAGCCCACACATTTTTTAAAACCTGACGTTTTTTCAGATATGTTAGAAAAGAGAAAGAAAAAAAAAATATTATAAATATACATTTTTTAAGGTAAAAGGGAAAGAAGGGAAATTACTAACAATGGCAAAAAAGAGAGTGTTTAAAGTACTGAAAGGGGACAGAATACCAACAATGGTATAAAACTACTCTAAAGACTAGGTAAAAATTAGAAAAATAGTAAAGATAGAAAGGGATAAAAAACAGAGATATTACAAAGAGTTAAAGGGAGGACTAAAACTAAGATAAGATATTTTATACCTCACAAACACTGTTCACTCGAGAGTTTCACGACCTACATATGAACACTATAATGGCAAACCTGATCTGGGGTATGTAAGGTGACTAGGACATTATGGATAAAGGCAGCACTCAAGAGTTTCAGTGTTCTATGATTTGGAAGAAGCAGACGAGTTAGACATGAGGGTTGGATCCAAACCCAGCAGTTGAGGAATGAATGAACATGACAACATCAGATTGTCTTTTAAGTAATGCTAGAAGCTTAGGGAAAAAAAGGACACCAAATTAAGCTGTTTAATAGCTGCAGAAAAATAAAATATCATAGTGATAACAGAAACCCAGGACTCTTCTCTTTTTCACTTAAAAGATTCTGGTAAATATGAATCCTTAAGGCAAGGTTCAAGAGGTAATGTGGTAGTTTTATAGGTGCATAGCTCTATCAGATCATTCCTGTTAAAGAATATGCTTGTGTATGAGACTGTTCAGATACATACAGATACAACAAGACAGGTAAATATAGTACTGTCATATCACATGCCAAATATGGACAATGGATAGGATCATCGGAGGTTACTAGGCTAATGGTCCTGAGCCCTTACAAGCCTAGCCAAGAGTTTATCTCCAAAAAAAGAAATCTCAATCAGCACCTGTCTCTCCTGTCAATGAGGGACACAGGTGGAACCCCTGGGACAAATTTGTGGTTTCCCATCCACTCATCAAGGCTGCGCTTGAAGAGAGTTACTGAGGTACCCTGTTTGACATGTATGGGAAGTCTATTCCAGAGACGGGGCAGCCTCTGGGAGACAAACCTGTCTCTCCAGCAGGTTTTGTTGATGCTGCATATTAGATTTAGGCCTTTCAAGCGGGTAATGCACGAGGAGCTAGACTTACGGATATGGAGCATCTCTTGTACGGCAGGGTCTGAGACTGCTGAGAGTGATAGTGATTTGAGCCTGTCCGCATAGGACATGTGCTGGAGGCCAAGGATTCTTTTTGTGAGATATTTCTCTGGCCTCTCCAGTTAATGCAGATGTTTGGAGAGGTACATGCCAAACAGGGAGTTATACTCAATTACTGGCCTAATGAGGTAGGAGTATAGAGAGTTAATAACCTCCTTTTTTCTGGATGCAGTCCGTTTACTTATGAGATGAACCAAGTAAATGTAAATGGCTTTTCTGACCACTGCCGCTACATGATGGTTGAATGTGAGACTGTTGTCAACCTGAGTACTCAGGTCTTTCATCACAGGTTGAATGCTTAGGGGGTTGTCACTGATGTGGCAATCAGTAGGGGCCGTGTTTTTGCAGAATGGTATGATGATACATTTTTTTGCATTTAACTTGAGGCCATGACTTTGGCACCAGTCATTTGTTGCTGTGAGACCTTCTTGCAGTACATTAACATAATCTGGGGAGTAAATTACAGCACCCAACTTACAGTCGCCAGCAAACTTAGTCAGCCACAGGCCTTTTGTCTTTGCCTGGACCTCTGAGAAGTTGATGCCAAACAGTAGGGATCCCAGGACAGATCCCTGGGGAACACCACTAGTAATAGATCTGCTATTTTAGGTGGAGGTGCCTACTTTGACCGTATGGGTCCTGTTGGTGAGCCAGTTCCAGTTGGCCACCCAACTGATGAGATAGTGATTTACACCAAGTTGTGTTAGCTTTTCGATGATGCCCAAGTGGGGATTGTATCAAAGGCCTTCGCCAAGTCAAGGTAAGCTGCATGTACTCCCTCATCCAGGATCTTGGTGACAGTCACAAAGAAGTCAACCAGGTTCAACAGGCAAGATCTGCCCTTGACGAATCCGAACTGGGTGGGGTCAAGTGCTTGGAGATTGCCTATGTCCTTGTTTATGATTCATAGGTTCACAAGTTCATAGATTCATACTAGGCTAACTGCCCTTGTGGGCCATTTTAAGCCTAGCCAACTACCCCATGTGAGAATCAAACCCTGCACCTTGTGTTTGTAAGGTAAACACCCTAACCATTATGCCAACCTCCCATGAGATCCAAAGGGAATATTTACATGACTGCCTGAATTGTAAAGGTGACATACTATTATTGGGTGATTTAAATTTCTCTGGAATATGTTGGGAGTCACTATGTACTAACTCTTACTTCGCTAAAGAATTTGTTGATCTTGTTTCATACTAAGGAATGACTCAGTTGGCTAAATTCAATACCAGGAGGAAATATCTTGGACCTCATATTGACTAATGTACCGACTAAAGTTCAGTCCATAAAGAAACTCCCACCATTACGGTCATCAGATCATAACTCTCTCACTTTTGTTATTGATAATTCATTAATGAGAAATACACATTTAAAAACATATGAATATGGAAAGTTAGATTTAAAAGGTTTTGGTGAGCATTACTTGAGATGTGATAGGATGTCTACAGTTGGTAGATCAGATAATTGCTATGGATATATTGTTTTGAAGAAGCTGTTCAGGAAGGAGTTATATAGTAAAACAAAAGAGAAACAACTCCACTTTCCAAGTTTGGTGGAACAAAGAAATGTTGACACTGTACAGGAGGAAAAAGCGGAGCTTGAAAACCTTAGTAAGATTTCCTTCAAATATGAACAGAAAGAAACTTAATGTATCATGTAAGAACTTGAAAAAGGGAATTACTAACTGCAAAATACTTTCTGATAATGAATTAATTAGTAATACCTCAAATAAAAAAGTTTTTATAAATAAATAAATGAAATTATTAGCAATACCTTTTCATCACTGATACTGTTAATTAATGGTGAGACAATCACTGAGCTTACTACAAATGCCAATGAATTTAATTTAGTCTTCTGAAACATTTGGCAAGATAGTATAGATAAGGATGATGCCTAAATCTATTTTGTAACAGGGTCATGCTCAGTGATAACAGTAATGAATATTACCAGAGCACTTGCCAAGTTAAAAGATACTACCTCTAAGGGCCCTCATCTGATCCCATGAATTCTGAAAAAAAATTATAAATTATGTACTCACCATAACTTGGCATTTGTGTTGTCCATTTTCATTCTGCCTCACAAATTGGTCTGGATCCAACTCAGCCACATACACTAGACTTTGGATCCAATTCTCAAGCTCCTCCCTCTACCCATAATGCCCTATTCAGTCCCCATAACCTCAGATTGAGTTTGTTGCCTAATCTCCCACTTGTCCAAAAAATATAAAAATAGAAGAAAAGACAGGACTTAAACCTGGAACTCAATGATTCCAAACACCGTCTAATAGATACTTCCAGGAGTGACAGGGATGGGGGACAGATGGGAGGGAAGGCAAGGAAGAATGAAAATGGACAACACAGATGTCAGGTTATGGTGAGTACATAACTTATAAATCTGATGTCCTTTTCATTCCTCCTCACAATGGGACAAAGTCCCCATGTATGTAGCCTGGAGGAGACCCTCATGTTTGAGACAAACAACCGGATATAGTGGTCCAAGAAAAGAAGACAAAAGTAGCATTGATCATTGAATTCGCCACACCCAGTGACTATAGTGTCTTGTGTACAGAGAGAGACAAAGTCATAAAATACCAGGATCTGCAGGCAGAAACAAGAGCAATGTGGAAGAAAGATACCCAGACAATCCCAATAGTAGTATGAGCAACAGGTCTTATAAAAAGAATTTACAATCATATTTAGATATGTTACTCATCCATGTAACCCCGTACGAACTGCAGGAGTCATTACTGGGCACATTGCGGGTACTGCAAAGAGCACTTTTGGCTGACATCAAAGATTGAAACAATACTAATTTCATGAACTTGAATCATACTTTGACTTAGGAATGGGGTCCATTCCTGTCATGGTATTAGAAACCGAAAAGATTTGGAGAAATTAGAAAAGAACATGCCAGCGCACTGTCGAACCAAAAGAAGCTCTGCTTCTAGATATGATGTCCAATTTGTAATGCATAACAAATGCATGAGTCTTTGACCAAGTATCTGCAGCACAAATGTCATCAGTGCAGGTCCTTGACCAAAACGTGTATGAAGTAGCCATGGACTGAGTTGAATGAGTACAAGGAAATCTTGATAAATTTAGTCCTTTTTGGGAATAAAACAATGAAATGCAGTTCATAATCCATTTAGCTAGAGTAACTTTAGATACTGCTTGAACCAAGCGATTGGAGGAAAAAAGCTATAAAATCTGATCTGACTTACTGAACTGTTTTGTTCAGTGAAGATAAAAATATACTTGTCTATGCACATCAAGGCGATGAAGCATGTATTCTCCTTTATTAGAAAAAGCTGGAAAAAAGAGTGGTAGCTGTATGGATTGGTTGATGTTATTTTCTGACGTCACTTTAAGCAGAAAGGAAGGGTTAGTTCACAGGGAAACCCTGTCTTTATGAAAACAATGTAAGGGGGCTTAGCTGATACAGCCTTGAGTTCAGAAATGTTTTTTACTGAAGTAATAGCTACCAAGAAGATCGTTTTCCATGAAAGAAATTTCAGATCACATTTGTCTGCCTGTTCAAAGGGCTTCTGAGTTAAACCTTGAAGGACCACAGTAGGGTCCCAAGGAGGAGAAAGGTCCTTTATCATGGGTCTGAGAATGAAAATGCCTTTCATGAAGAAAGCCTTAAACAAGCTGGAAGAAGCCAGAAAGAGATTTATTTCCTGAATGGAAATTTGACATTGCTGCCAAATGAAGTTTAACTGTTGATAAACTAGCCCCTTCTTTAAAAACAGTTGTCAGAAAGAGAAAATGGCACAAGTTGGGGCTGAAAAAGGGTCGATATTCTGGCTAGAAACCCAAATAGAGAATCTTTTACATTTGCATTTATAGACTTTCTTGATAGAAGATTTCTGAGAGGTTAAAATTATATCACGAACTAGGGAAGAAAGCCGGGAATGTATTACTGGAAGTGAAGAAACCATGCAGTTAGTTTGAGGGTGTGGAGGTTGGGATGCTGAATTCCTGATGGATGAGATAGGAGATCCAGAGCAGGCTTAAGTATCCATGGAGGATATCACAAGTGAGACTGTAGGAAGGGAAAATAGTTGCTGAGGCCAGAAGATGCAAAGAGGATGACTGAACTTTTCAGCCTGTTTGCTTTCTGTAAGAATTTTGGAATCAAGGGAAGAGGAGGGTAGGCATAAAGGAGACCCAGAGGCCAATCGTGAATCAGGGTGTCCCTCGGTGACTCCCCCAAGGGGAGATCAGACTTGAAGTACTTACTGCACTTGTTGTTCAGGAAGGTGCAAATAGGTCGCAGTAAGGTGGGCCCCAATGGCTGAAGATCATATTCGCTACCGACAGCTTGACAGACCACTCATGAGGCATCAGAATAGAGCTGCTTAGCTTGTCTGCCAATACGTTGTTTTTCCCCAGGATATGCATCACAATTAGCAAGCGATCTGAAGAGATCGCTCATTCCCAAACCCTCATGGTCTCTCTGCACAGGGGGTAAGGCCAGGTTCTTCCTTGCTTGTTGATGTACAAGATAACTGACATGTTGTCCATCTTAACTGCAATAGTCCCCAAAGGGAGAGCATCTTGAAAAGCCTGCAATGCTAGAAGGACTGCTCTCATCTCTAGAACACTGATATGCAAACTGGTCTCTAGAGGGGACCACATGCCTTGAACCATCCTTCCCAAGAAATGCCCCATGCCACCCCAGTTGGGAAGCATCCATGGTTACTGTGGTAACTGGGGACAGAACGACAAAGAGCCTGCCCAGAAAAAGATTGTTGGACTGAATCTACCAACAAACATGACATTTGCAAACTGGAGTGAATATTATAAGAAAGGACAGGGGTTGAAAAAGAATGGACCACTGTACAGCTAAGGTCCACTGGAGAATTCACATAAAGAAGTGTGCTTAGGGAACCAGTAGTATGGCAGCTGACATCAACCGCAGAGCTTGCAGTACTAATTTTGCTGGAGGAGAAAAGTGAGAAAGTACAGTCTGGACCTGATGTCTTAAGGATGCAATGCGGTGGCAAGGTAAGGAATCTATCCAAGATATAGTATTCAAAAGAGTCCCTATGAATTCCAGGCTCTGTATTGGAACTAGTTTTGATTTGGCAAGATTTATTGAGATATCCAAGGTGATGCAAATCTAGAGCAAATATTTATTTTTTATTTTACATTTGTTGACCGGGCTAGTCTAGCTGGATACATGTCCATTTTCAGTAGAGGCACGGGGAGAAAAGCTCCAAAGACATATGGAAAAAATACAAATATAATACTCCAATATAAAATATAAAAATAAGTAACAGTAAAGATACATACAAAACTGAATTTCGAAAGTGGTAGCAGTTTGAAAAGTAAACAAAATTATTATTTTTTTTCCATAATAGCAATAGATAGCATTCATTATAACAATATTAACATCAATAGTTCAAATGAGCTTAGCAAGGACAGTAAGGGGTACTGTAGAAATTCAAGACAGAAAGTAAATATACATACATAATGATGGAAGGATGTTAATGATGAGATGTAGGAAAGTTAGTCGGGGTTAGTGCAGGAACATAACCAGTGTGTATTGAGATATAATTTTAGTTTCTTTTTAAATAGTGTAGGAGATGACAGAGAAGTGAGCTCAGTAGGAAGTGAATTCCATAACTTTCCAACAGTATTAGAGAACAGGGTATCACCTGCTGAGTTGTAAGATCTGCCAAGTGTTAATAAGAAGTTTGTTAGATGAACGTAGGTTTTTAGGATTGCTGTAGGGGGTGAAAAGGTTTAAGAGTATTGGTGTATTTGCGGGTTGAGAGACGATCTTGTGGGCTATAGCAAGCTGGAGATATTGTAGATGATGTAGAAGCTCAAGCCAGCCAAGTTGTTTTAGAGTAAGGCAGTGATGAGTTCTGAAAGGAGAGGCAGTAGCAAATCGAGCAATATTATTATAGGATACTGCTAGTTTGCTGAGGTTGTTTTTAAAAAGATTTGTATAAATAGGTGAGGCATAGAGTAGAGTAGAGATAAGGTGAGTTCTTGCTATAGCGGCCCTGGCTGCTGGTGTTAGAAAGGGTTTGATTCTATAGAGGGATCCTAGTTTTTTATTGACTGTTTTTATAGTGTTATTGATATGAATATCAAAGTTGAGGTTATTGTCAATTGTTATTCCTAGGAGTTTAGTAGTTGGGTCGGGGGAAATAAGTGTACCATTGTTAGATATGAGTGTGAAATGTAAAGGGGGGGACTTACAGGTTGGTGAGAAGAGTAGCATTTCAGTTTTTTTTGGGTTAAGAAGGAGGCAACGGTGAGTGAACCATTGTTCGACAGTATTAAATGCTTTCTGGGTTAGGGTATGTAATTCAGTTTGAGAAGTAGCTGAGCAGATAATAGTAGAATCATCTGCATACTGAATGCATGTAGTATGTGGAATTACTAACTGAAGGTCATTAATATAAATGGAAAATAGCAGTGGACCTAATATGGAACCCTGAGGGACACCAAGGGAGATGGGGAGGAGATTAGAAAGGTTATTGCCCCAAAGTACTGCCTGCTGTCTGTTTTCAAGGTAAGATTTAAACCAACTGATGGCTAAGGAATCAAGTGATAGAGATTTCATAATATGTAAGAGAAGTTGGTGATTAACCATGTCAAAAGCTTTGGATAAATCAAGGAATACTGCAGAGGAAGGAATACTTTTGTTCCGGTTTTTGTTAATACAGTCAGTGAATGAAAGCAGGGCAGTGGTAGTACTGTGATATGGTCTAAAGCCGTGTTGACAGTTAGCTAGTAAGTCATTTTGTAGAAGGTGATGAAGAAGTTGCTTATGGATACACTTTTCCATGATTTTTGCCAGAGGGGATAGTAGAGCTATAGGACGGAAGTTAGAGAAGTCATAAGAGTTGCCAACCTTGTGTAATGGAATAATGTGGGAAATTTTCCAGATGGATGGGATATTACCCTCACTTATGGTTCTATTGATCAGAATGGATATGGGGTAGGCAATGGCCTTAGCACCTTTTTGAAGGTATTCTGCAGGGAGTTGGTCAGCTGAAGGGGTGGTGGGTTTTAGTTTTTGGAGCAGGGAGGATACAGTGGAAGTGGAGACGGGTTGTAACTGAAATAAGGGGGGAGTAATTGGGGATGAAATAGGAATATTAGAGGTATCAAGAGTTAGGTGGCTGGCAAGAGTTTGGATGGCATTGGTGAAGAAGGAATTAAAAGCATTGGCAGTGTAAATGGGATTGTCGGGGTTGGAGCCTAGTGGATTGGGAGTAATTGATTGTTCTGGGTAAAGAAGTTTATTTATGCTGTTCCAAAACTTTTGAGGTTTATTTTGATATGTCTGTTGTACTTGGAGGTAGAAGGTTTTTTTGTCTAGTATGATGGCTTTTTTTGTACTGTTTCTTAGTTGCCTAAAGGTTTGGTGATCTAATGGATTCTTAGTGGAACGCCATTTTCTCCAAAATTTGTTTCTCAAAAGGACTTTTTGCCTAGTATCATTAGAGAGCCAGGGGGCTCGTTTGGATTTACATCTAACAGATCGTTCTGGAGCATGGCGGTTCAGAATGGTTAAGAATGTGGTATTGAAATAGGCTACTGCTTCATCCAGTTGGAGATTTTAGTGGTGACCAGTTACTTTGAGAAAGTTCTGTCTGGAAGAGTTCAGGATTAAAATTCTTTTTGTTACGTATGGCTCTGACAGTGTTAGGGTAGGCTAGGTTAGTTTTATATCTGATAATATATGTGAGAGCGTGGTCGCTTATGTCATCAGGGAGGATTCTTACTTTGTAAGTTTGATGAGGATTGTTAGTGAGTATCCAGTCCAAGGTACTTTCTTTGTTGTTGGGTTTATTTATTCTGGTGGGGAAATTGATAGATTGTGAGAAGCCGAATAAGTTTATATGGTTGGTAGGGAGAGCATTATTACAGGACTGCCAGTCTATGATAAAATCTCCTAGGATTATGATTTCTTGTGGGAGATTAAAAGAAGTCCAGTTAGTGCCTGGCTTGTAGAAGTATGCTTGGATGGGGTGGTGAAAAGTCAATCATCTAGATATGGAAACACCTGGAATCCATTGAGCCTCAAGTGACCTGCTACTGCTGGCAAGCTTTTGGTAAATACCTTGGGAGCTGTGGTGAATCCAAAGGGCAGAGCTCTGAATTGGCAATGATTGGTTCCCAGCCGAAAGCATAGACGTCTCCTGGATCACCTCTCTATTTTTATATGACAGTATGCATCTTTGAGGTCTATAGAGAACATCCAATCGTCCTTGTGTAGAAAAGGCAGGATGGACTGGACAATGACCATTTGGAACTTCGCCTTTTACATACTGGTTCAACCTGCTTAAATCCAAAATGGGTCTCAGGTCCCATTTTCTTTGGCACTAAAAAGAAGTGTGAGTAAGTTTCGAATCCTATTTAGTCGAGTGGGACCTTTTGGATGACTCTTTTCTGTAGCAGATTTTGTATTTCTTGTGCTGCATCCTTCCTCTGACTGGGTGGAACATCGGGAAGTTTCTTCCTTCGAGGAGGAGAAGGAAGGGAAAATGATATGTAGTAACCTCTGGATATTATTCTTAGAATCCAAGAATCTTTTGTGATATCCATTCCAGGTGTCTAGGTGCAAAGAGAATTGACTTCTGACTGCTTCCAGAGTTGGACAGTCAGGTAGTGCTTCAGGAGTGCTGATAGGGGCTATCTGAAAAAGAATCTTTAAAGCCCTAGTTCTATGGGCCCCCTTTGCCTCTAGGGCGATGCCTAACATTAAAGCGTCCTCCACTGCCTCTGAAGGAATTCTCCTCGTGCGAATCCTGGAAAGGTTCCTAAGACTTATGGAACCACATCATCTTACTGCCTCTTTGGTTTCTTGAGAATGTTCGTTGAGGGGTAGAAAACTTGATTCCTACTGCAGTGTCTTTCTTGTTTGCTGTGGGTAAGCATGTCTTTAACGGATGGCCTGAACAAGGAAGTGTCATCAAATGGGGCATTAACAAAGGACACCTTGAAGGGCTCCGTAAAATTGCATAGCTGCATCCAGGCATGTCTCCTTATGGCTATCCCTGAACTGGCTGCTTGTGAGGTACCTTCCGCTGTATGGGAGATCAACCTCATCAAAGCAATTGAAATGGACAGCAGAGTGGCCAGTTGACAGGATATGTTTTTGAAATCCTCAGCAGACATGGACTACCACCACCACCATAGCATCAACTGGGACTCCTTTGCTCCAGTGGGGTCTATCAGAAGGAGCAGCCAAAAATTTGTCCGGGCACTTCAGGATGAGTTCAACAGTGTACAGTTCCTTCCATGCCTGGGGAGGAATCCAAATCAATTAGTTCATCCACGCGGGGAGGGGGTGCTTGGGACCCAAGATGTAGGTGGTCTAGAACGGAAAGCATCCCGAAACATTCATTCTTCAGGAGAAGGAGACAGGAACGATCAACCACTTTTCTGCTTGAGGATCTTGAGAATATCTCCAAAGGAGATGTCATCAGGTGGGGATCTGGGGGATCCCTCTCCCTCATGAAAATCAGTGTCTTATGTAACAGACTTCATCGGTGAGTCTATGTGTCTCCTCTTACAAGTCCTGTTCTGAGGGATCTCCTCCATGGGATGTTCGGGGGAGGTGTCAAAAGACAGGGGAAATTCCTCTATGGGAACTGCCTGGAGACTTCCTGGAATTGGCTGTCCTTGTGGAATAGGAAAAGGAATAGTATATTAATAATGAAAAATTCAACCTTACTAGCTTAAAAGCGGAACCTACATCTAACCACGGTAGTGGCAAATGAGATCTGAGGTTATGGGGATGGAATAGGGCATTATGGGTAGAGGGAAGAGCTCAACAGTTGGAGCTGAAGTCTAGTGCATTGGGCCAAGTCGGATTCAAGGTTTGGATCTCAACTCATTTGTAAGGAACAATGAAAAGGACAACATCAGAGCTACTATTTCTATTGTACTAATGTTACTATGTTTCTGTATTGTCATATATTATTGTGGAACTTTTCTCCTCGGGTCTCCGCTGAAAACAGGCCTCTGAACCAGTCAGATATACCCGGTCAACAAATGTAATAAATAAATAAATAAATACTACTTTACCTACCTTAAGTTTAATATTTAATAAACTGTTAGAATCAAGAACTGTTCCAGTTGCCTGGAAACTGTCCTGTGTAACTCCAGTTCATAAAGGTGGCTTAAAGGATCAGATGGATAATTTTAGACCCATCAGTTTAACTTCCTTATTAGGAAAATATTTGGAGAAACGCCTATTAGATCTTACAGAGAAATCAAAAGGAAACAGAAATCCTTGATATTAATCAACGTGGTTTCATAAAATGGCAATCTACTCTTAGTAATTTGATTAGCTCTTATGAACAGATAACAGATAAATTGCTGGAACCTGTGTTCTGAGAGACTGCCTTACATATTATCTGCAATTATACAGAGCTGAGTATATTTTTTTTTGGTTATAGAGTTTAATTGTTGCTTAGATCTGTGTTGAAACTGTTGTCTCACTGTTCTGCGAGACTGATCGGCAAATATACAGAGCTGAGAATATTTTTTGGTTTTAAAGTTTGTACTGTTATTTTTTGCTTAGATCTCTGTTGAAACTGTTTTGTTCCACCCACCCTCCCTATTTTTGGTTTGTAGTTTAAATTTGGTGGTTTTTGCAGTTGCCCGCCCCACTGTAGATTTGATCTGGGACACTCCCCTGTCCCATTTCTTTACCACATTATACCTAATAAACTCTTTCTGCACTTGGTTTTAGTCCTTTTTAATTTAATTGCATTTTTTAAACTGTGTTTGGTCTAATATTGCTGCATACTCAAGTGTGTTAGATTGCACTGCATGTGAATTGTTTTTTACTACTGTTTTTGCTACTTTTCTGTAAAAAAAAAAAAAAAAAAAAAAACTGTAAGCCTGTTTCCTACCTTTCCTGTAACTAGTGTTCCAAATACAGATTTGCTGTATCCAGGACTGTATGTAAGCTTCTGAGTCCCCCAAGTCTTTCTGTGTTGGAGGGAAGCCTTCTAGCTTATCAGTGGGAGTGGTAAGCACTCGGTAACCTATCTACCACATAAGTATGTGGTTCTGGCCCAGAATTTGTAGTTATTGGCCATTTGGGCAACCTCTTCCATCTCTCTCAACTTTCTGATTTGAAAGCCTGTATTTGCACTTGTTTCTGTCCTGTAACTCATCTAGTGCAGATACAGATTCTTAGTTTTAGCACTTAAATTTGCTTGTTCATGCTCAGCACTTGTTCAAAACTTGTAAGCACTAAATAAGCTACTAATTACTATAAGCACTCTATCTTCCTCATTACCTAGAGGAAAACAGTTTTTGTACTTACTTTTCTCACTTGCTTAGAGAAAAACAGCTCTTGTACTAACTTTCCTCACTCATCTAGAGGAAAAACCCTGCAACTGTCTTTTTGCGCGGTCTTGCGCACAGAGCAGCGTCGGGCAGCACCGGTTAGCTGGGATATACTATTCCCGGCCCCACAAAGTCTGCACTGTAAATTTTCCCTTAGAACTAGGCAAGCCTCAACTCAAGTGCTTCAGATCAGCTGCTTTTATTGCAGCACTTGCAAAACAGAAATCAGCACTTGTCCTAATCTCCTAGACAGCACTATTATTCTCCAAATTTCCTAGACAGCACTATTATAATATAGCATAAGACCCTCGATCGTCCGCAGGACTTAAGTTCAATTTACTCTTCAAAGCATGTCCAGAGGTCAGCTTCAGGTGTACTCTCCAGTTCATCTGGTGGAATTGGGCATCCTGAGGCAATGTCACAACTGCCTCATGTATACAGACAACCCTCTCCTCTTACCTCTAGACACAAACACTTGTGAGAGATGCAAATACACAGCCAGACTGGAGGCTAAGCGCTCCCAACCCATGACTGTAACAGACAGTCAAGAGGATAAGGGACACACTTGCATCACACCACCTGTCACACATGAATCTACAAAACAAGCACCGGCAAAACATACGCATAAATACACAAAAACATATTTGGAGGCACTAGGTACCAATCTGAAAAAGAAACAGTGCCCTCCAAAGCAGACAAGCAAGCAACCTGCACCCTCAAACACAAGCCAGAAAACACATAATTCACCTCAGCAGTGTGCCTCACAACAGCCCTTAAGGCAAAACACCATACCTAACACGTTAGTAATAGGAGACTCTATAGTAAGGCACACGGATGTTCTACTCACCAGGCTAAACAAGAAGAAGGTTACTGTCAGCTGCCTGTCGGGTGCTCGGATCCGCCACATAACACAGGCACTTAGGTCACTCCAGAACAAGTACAAGTATGACGCTGCCATTGTACATGTTGGTGTGAATGATCTAAGACGTACCTCCCTGGACTACATGAAAAGAGACATTGAAGAGCTCTCTGATCATGTAGCCCAAGCTGGTATGACCCTGACCTTGAGTAGCATACTACCTTCACCTAGAATGATACCACAATACAAAGACAAAATGATCAATTTCAACAACTGGCTAAGCTTCTGGTGTCATTCTAAGGGGATCCAGTGTCTGTCTGCCTGGGATGACATGATAGACAAGCCTCGCTGTTTTGCCAGAGATGGGGTGCACCTGTCACCCCTAGGTTTTCGAATACTGGCCAAGGCTCTTGCCGTCCCTATAGTGCCTTTTTTAGGCAAGGCTCAAAGGACAAACCAACCACCGTAACCAGCACAGGTAACCAAAAACTAAGGGTAATGCTACTCAACGCCAGAAGTCTCAACCTCAAAATGCACACACTCGAGGCTCTCCTCAGCATGGAGAAAATCGATGTTTGTGCAGTGACGGAAACCTGGTTCAAGGCTCAAGAGAGCACCCCAGCACTGCCAGGTTACAATTCATATCATACCTTCCGGCCTCAGTTACCGGATCACAGTACAAAGGGCGGAGGTGTATCCATATTCATCAAGGATACCCATATCTCCAGGTTAGTAGAGCAGCATGATGCCCCAGAGATCATCCATATACAACTATCAGCAGGCAAAACCACATTTCAAGTCGTAGCCGGTTATAGATCGCCCACCATGTCCCAAGATGCTCACTCTGCATTCCTTGAAACATTGGAAAATATGAAGGTCCTACCCAACACCATAATCTTGGGTGATTTTAACTACCCTGGTATAGACTGGGCGAACTACCAATGTTCCAACTCCTATGCTCAGCGATTCATAGAATTTATAAATTCAAATGCCCCTGAACAACTAGTATGTTCCCCCACTAGAGGGGACAACATATTAGATTTAATCATCACAAATATGGGCGCCCATTGTACCACACCTGTTATCACTCCCTAATTGGTCAAATCCGACCACAAACTGATAACCCTGGACATCCTCACCCCTCCACCTTCCCCAGTCAAAGAAACCATAGTCAAACACCTTTCCAAAGCAAACTTCAAACTACTTGCATCCGAAGTGGAAAGCTTCACTATTCCCTTGCAGAAGGATAATGATATCCAGGATGTGGAATCCTACACCAAGGCACTCTATATGCATCTTCAGGATTGCATGGACCGTGCTATCCCAAATAAAACCAAGACTCCTTCCTCAAGCAAGAAGAAACCAGTCTGGTGGACCTCGGATATAAGCAAACTTTACAATAAAATGAGGAGACTTATACAAAAAAAGGCCAAATCTCAAGTAGAAAAATCATCCCTAATCAGCATTAGTAAGAAATTGAGGGACCTCATCAAGTCAACTAAAGCTAATTCTGAAAAGAAAGTTGCCAAGGATAACCATAAGGCCTTCTATGGCTATGTCAAAAACCTAAATGGCAACCCTCGGGTCTGTTCTGAGCTAGTACAAAATGGAACAAAATACACTGACCCTTCTGACATTGCCAACATCTTGGCTGACAGGTTCAGTGCAAATTTCTCCCCCCCCCCTTACCACCTACAGGGCCTATTACCATTCCAGGGGATTGTGTAAGTCCAATTATTACTGATAAGTTGGTTAACAAGGCTCTATCTAAAGCTAAAAACACTGCCTCCATGGGACCAGATGGTATCCCAGGCTGTGTCATACGCGAGCTCCAAAAGGAATTAACCCGCATCTTAATACCCTGTTCAGTCTCAGCCTCTCCACAGGATATGTGCCCATAGAATAGCGCATGGCAACGGTGGTCCCGCTACACAAGGGTGGGGCCACAACTGACCCTGGGAACTACCGACCAATAAGTCTGACCAGTCTGATCTGTAAGGCTATGGAGCGAATCATTATGGAACTCATAAATGGAGAGATTGGGAACCTCCAGTCGCTGGACCCCACACAGTTCGGCTTCGTTTAGGGCAGATCATGCCTCCTGAACCTGGTGGATTTCTTTGAGACAGTTACTCAGGCAATAGATAAGGGAAAGGAGGTACACATGGCTTACCCTGACCTTGCTAAAGCATTTGACACCATTCCCCATTCAGGTATTATTGATAAGCTCACCAGCCAGGACATAAACCCTTACATCACAAGATGGATCGCAAACTGGCTCTCAGACAGATCCCATAAAGTAAGAGTAACGGGATCTATGTCCGAATCTAGACCAGTAACGAGTGGTGTGCCTCAGGGCTCTGTCCTGGGGCACCTCCTGTTTGGCATATACTTCTCAGAAGTACAGGCAAGCACGGAAGGGCTGTGGCTGACTAAGTTTGCGGACGACTGCAAACTGGGTGCTATAATAGAGTCTCCGGCTGACATGGAGTTCCTCCAGAAGGGCCTAAATGAGACTGATGCATGGTGTCAAAGCCATGGTCTCAAGCTAAATGCAAAAAAATGCGTAGTAATCCCCTTTGGAAAAAACAGAGTACCCACAAACTATAACATAGGAGGTAATCTCCTGAAATCTGAAGAAGAAATAAGGGATCTAGGGACCCAAGTAGATAGTCAGCTTTCCTTTGGTAACCATGTTGCCAAAGTGGTTAGAAAATCCTTCTATGTGACCCATCTGATCACGAAAGGGTTTGCATCAAGATCTAAGGATGTAGTGGTGCCCCTCTACTCTTCCCTTACCAGACCCATTATTGAGTACAATGCACCAATGGAATGTACCTGGCTAGACATCTCCAGCAGCTGGAGAGACCACAGAGGTACCTAACCAAGAGGATTACTGGCCTCAAACAGTTGCCCTATGCAGCACGATTGAAAAAGCTAAGTCTGTTCTCTGTTGCATATCGCTTTCTCAGAGGCGATCTCTGTCTAACGTACAGAGCCATGTCCAACCCAGAATTGTTGAACATGCTCCATCTTAGCAAAACCAAATCTACTCGAGCTACACGCTCTAGGGATATAAACCTCAACACAACAATGAATAGAACATACTGGAGGGATAGATTCCCTTCGCAGAGACTTCCCTTACTATGGAACAGGGTCCCGATCTACATAAGACAGAGCCCCTCACTATCACTCTTCAAGAGGAACCTTGATGAGTGGATGGGTAACAGAAAGTTTGCACCGGGGATCACACCAACAGCACTACTAGATAGGGGCCAAGGGTACTAGCTGTTACTACAAGGGTCTAGGGAACTACTAAAGGGGCGGTGAATACCGCACAACGTGGCCGGGCTAATATATGCCTTCGGGCAGATAGCCCAGTACCAACCTATGAACCTATGAACCATGGCCTTGGATCTAGGCCTGTATCATGGAGTTATTTTTCAGGATCTTGTGAGAGCTTTTTGATGGTTTACCTCACAAGATTATTATTAAATGTTTACAGGAACATAAAGTTAATAAATACATCAAAAGGTGAACTGGTAAATGGTTATATAGAAGACAACAATGTGTAAGAATACGTTCTTATTCTGATTACTTAGAGGTTTAAGTTGGAGTACCTCAGGGTTCTGTCTTGGGACCAGTCTTGTTTAATATGGTGTCTGCTACATTACTCAACAATAATAAATTTTGAGTTTATAAATATGTCGATGATTGATTGCAACACTGGTTTCTCAATTCAAAATTCCTCTGACATAAATAAATTATACAATTATTTACAGTCTCTAACTTGTTGGGCACTGGAAACAGGTTTAACATTTAGTCTAAACAAGTGTAAAATAATGTAGTTTTCAAATAGATGCCCAAGTATTTCTGTATATTTGCCTTCCCCATTAAATGAGGTACAGGAATATAAAGACTTGGGTATACTTCTTACATCTAAGTTGTCCTTTAATGCACATGCTGTATTTGCTATAACTGATTTAAGTATTTTTTTCTGGCTTTTTGAATATTTACTGCTTAGCGACTGCATCTTAGCCTGTTTATACAGCTCTGCATTCTATTTAAACTGTTTTTGTGTTGATTAACTGTTTTGCACTCTTAAAAAGTTATTTGTTGCTTAATTTTACCTGTAGGCTAACACACTCAAGTGTGCTAGCCACTTAAAAGCATTTATAGCATTTACTGTCTGTTTTTTTCCTTGTCTCTGTAAAAAAAAAAAAAAAAAAATCTCTTGTTTTCCCACCTTACTGAACTAGAGTAGTCCAGTTTCAGAGTTGCTGATCCCTGGGCTTTGTTTTTAGTTCCTGTTACTGATCCATTGCCTTATTAGGAAGGAGGGAAGTTTCTTTGCTTACCAGTGGAAGTGGGAAGCACTGAGCAGCCTTTTTGTCCGAATTGGTGAAGTTTCAGCCAGAAACTAGTAGTCTATTGGTCGCTTTGGGCCAATTCCTAGCTCCTTTCAGCCCCTGCTATAAAACACGCTAAACACGCGTTTTCCAGCTTGTACCAACTCTGCACAGATCCTCGTGGTGGCCTGCAGAGTGATCCAAGCAACAGAGAGCTAAAAGAGTGACTTTCTACCAGATATAAGTATTTTTGTGGCTTTCCCACTGTTATTAAGCTAGCGACTGCATTTCGCCTGTTTTACTGCTACTTTAAGTGATTTCTGCATTTTACACTGTTTATTGCACTTTAAGTTACTAATTGTTGCAAATTGTTTCTGTAGGCTACACACTAAAGTGCGCTAGCCGATTTACAGCATTTATAGCATTTACTGTCTGTTTTTTCCTTATCTCTGTAATAAAACAAAAAATCTCTTGTTTTCCCACTTTACTGAACTAGAGTAGTCCAGTTTCAGAGTTGCTGATCCCTGGGCTTTGTTTTTAGTTCCTGTTACTGATCCATTGCCTTATTAGGAAGGAGGAAGTTTCTTTGCTTACCAGTGGGAGTGGGAAGCACTGAGCGCCTTTTGTCCGATTTGGTGAGGTTTCAGCCAGAAACTAGTAGTCCATTGGTCGCTTTTGGGCCAATTCCTAGCTCCCTTCAGCCCCTGCTATAAAACACGCTAAACTGTACTGCTGATCTAACCAGCATATCCTATAACTGAAAAGTTCATCTCTACTTGATTCCCAAGTAGACTATTCTCTATCTGTAAAGCCTAGCACTTACTCCTACAGTACTTGCACCTTGATAAAGCACTCTTATTATAGATAGTACCCCACCAGCCTATATCCCACTTCCCGGAGTCCTTTGAAAGTTCTTTATCTACTACTTCTAGTATGTCGAGGATCAGTTGCTAGTGTCCTCTCCAGCTCAACTGGTAAACCTGGGAATATTGAGGCAATGTTACAATTGCCTCATGTACACAGACAATCCTCTCCTTCTCCCACAAAATACAAATACATGCGAGATGCAACTATACGGCCAAACTGGAGGCTGAGCTCTCTCAACATAGGACTGGCAAGACCAGACAGGAGGAGAAGGCAACCACACACAATACATACCCAGTCACACATGGTACCATCACAACTTCAAATCATACACATACTCACACAAAGACATACTCGAGGCTCTGATCAAAAATTTACCAAAACAGCAGAGGCCACCAAAGCAGACACCCAAACAACTACCACCTCACGACCCAACACATGCAACACATAGACCACACAGTCAGAGTGTCAAACAGTCACAGCCCTTAAGGCCAAACAAAATGCCAGACACACTTGTCATTGGTGATTCCATAGTCAGACACACTGATGTCCCGCTCACCAGACTGAGTAAGGAGAAGGTCACAGTAAGCTGCCTGTCGGGCGCTAGAATCCGCCACATAACGCAAGCACTCAGGTCTCTCAACAGCAGGTACAAGTACGACTCAGTCATTGTCCACGCTGGTGTCAACGACCTGAGACGTACCTCCTTGGACTACATGAAAAGGGACGCCGAGGAGCTCTCTGATTATGTAGCCCAGGCAGGTATGACCCTGACCTTGAGCAGTATCCTACCTTCACCTAGAATGATGCCACAATACAGTGATAAGATGATCAGCTTTAATAATTGGCTTAAATTCTGGTGTCATTCAAAGGGGATCCAATGTCTGTCTGCCTGGGATGACATGCTGGACAAGCCACGCTGCTTCGCAAGGGACGGCTTGCACCTGTCACCCCTGGGCTTCGGATATTGGCAAAGGCTCTTGCCACCCCATAGTGCCTTTTTAGGCAAGGCTCAAATTCTAAACCTACCACCCTAGAACACCAAAAGGAAAAAACTAAGGGTAATGCTGCTCAATGCCAGAAGTCTCAATCTCAAGATGCACGCACTCGAGGCCCTTCTCAATATGGAGAACATCGATGTCTGTGCTGTGACAGAAACCTGGTTCAAGGCTCCTGAGAGCACCCCAGCACTAACAGGTTTCACCTCATATCATACGTTCCGGCCCCAAAATCCGGACAACACCAAGAAAGGAGGGGATGTCCATATTCATAAAGGACACCCACACCTCAAGGTTGGTGGCAACGCAGAAGCATCGGAGACCATCCAGGTGCAATTAACCATAGGCAAGACTGCTCTGCAATTTGTAGCATGTTACAGGCCACCCTCTCAAACTCAGGAACCTCACATGGCCTTCCTGAAAACATTGGAGGGATAAATGTATCTCCAAACACCATCATACTAGGTGACTTCAACTACCCTAATATAGACTGGGAACACTACTCAAGCCCGAACACTCTAACCCAAAGATTCCTGGAGTTCATAAACTCAAATGCCATGGAACAACTAGTCACCATCCCCACAAGAGGTGAAAACATACTTGATCTCATCATCACGAACATGGGATCAAAATGTTCAACACCGAAGTATACCCCTCACTGGTGAGATCAGATCATAAACTAATCTCGCTGGAGGTCCTCATCCCGCCCCACCTGAAACAAAAAGACCACAGTGAAAAACTTCTCAAAAGCCGATTTCACACTTCTAAAACTAGTGTGGTCTCCTTTAAGGCCCCTGAGCCAGTGGTAAACATTACTCAAACCGCTGAATCACTTACAAATGCCTTCTACCAGCACCTACAGGACTGCATGGATCAGGCAATCCCAAACAAAACTAAGACTCTCTGTACCAAAGGCAAGCGTCCAGTCTGGTGGACCCCAGCCATAAACAAGCTCTACAACAAAAGGAGGAAGCTACTACAAGATAGAGCAAAATCCTTGAAAGGTAAGACACCTTTGATCATTATAAGTAAAAACTAAGAGCTCTCATAAAATCATCAAAGGCAAATTTTGAGAGAAAAATCGCCAAGGACTCTAAAGACAATCATAAGGCCTTCTTTAGCTATGTTAGAAACCTAGGAGGAAACTCCCAGATATGCTCAGAATTAGTTCAAAATGATGTGAAAATTACTGAACCTACAGACATTGCTAACATACTGGCTGACAGGTTCAGTGCAAACTCCTCCCCAAAAGGAGAGATATCTATTCCAGAGGATTGTAGCCCCCCAAACATCTCCAACGCCCAGGTGAGAACTGCCCTCACTAAGGCAAAAAACACAGCATCCATGGGACCTGATGGTGTCCCCGGCTGTGTGCTTCATGAACTCAACGAGGAATTAAACCCACAGTTAGGACAGCTGTTTAATCTTAGCCTCACCTCAGGATACGCACCCAAGGAGTGGCGACGGCGACTGTGGTCCCACTTCATAAGGCGGTGCCTCCACAGACCCTGGAAATTACCGCCCCATTAGCTTGACAAGCCTTATCTGCAAAGCCATGGAGAGGATCATAATGGAACTCATAAATAAAGACATAGGGAACTTGCAGACTTTGGATCCAACCCAGTTTGGCTTTGTCAAAGGCAGATCCTGCCTCTTAAACTTGGTTGACTTTTGAGACAGTCACCAAGGCCATTGATGAGGAAAGGCAGTCCATACAGCCTACCTCGACCTGGCAAAGGCCTTCGACACAATACCCCACTCAGGTATCATCGAAAAACTCATCAGCTTGAATGTAAACCCATACATCACAAGATGGGTTGCAAACTGGCTAAGCGACAGAACCCACAGGGTCAGAGTTGCTGGAGCCATGTCAGACTCAAAGCCTGTCACAAGTGGTGTCCCACAGGGCTCAGTCCTGGGTCCACTCTTGTTCGGCATCTACTTTTCTGAAGTACAAGCAAACACAGGAGGGTTATGGCTGACAAAGTTTGCAGATGACTGCAAACTGGGCGCCATAGTCGAAAACACATCTGACACAGATATCCTCCAGAAGGGCCTCACAGAAGCGGATAACTGGTGCCAGAGCCATGGCCTGAAGTTAAACGCTCAAAAATGCATAGTCATACCCTTCGGGCAAAACAAGGTTACCCATAGCTACCATATAGGCGACAATCCACTGAGCACAGAAAAGTCATCAGGGATCTGGGGACCCAAGTTGACAGTAGTCTTTCGTTTGACACTCATGTTGCTATAGTAGTTAGGAAAACCTTCTATATCGCCCACCTGATCATGAAAGGATTCACATCTAGATCAAGGGAGGTCATCATCCCCCTGTACTCATCACTCATTAGACCTATGATTGAGTACAGTGCCCCGTTCGGAATGTATCTGACCAGACACCTGATGCAGCTTGAAAGGCCCCAAAAGTTCCTCACCAAAAGGATAAAGGGTCTCAAAAATATGTCTTATGCTGCCCGACTGAAAGAACTCCAGCTTTATTCAGTCTCATACCGCTTGCTCAGAGGTGACCTGTGCCTGACATATAAGGCCATGTCAAACCCAGATTTGATGAATATGCTTCACCTCAAAAATCTAGATCCCTCAGAACCACAAGGGCGGAGACTTAAACCTTGACACGGTTATAAATAGAACGTGCTGGAGGGACAGATTCATCACCCAGAGACTCCCTATGCTGTGGAACAAAATCCCGGTACATGTGAGGCAGAGCACCTCGCTGGCCTTGTTCAAGAGGAATCTTGACCAATGGATGGGAGATCGCAGATATACCCCAGGGATTACTTCAGTGTCACTGCTTGACAGAGGCACAGAAAAATGATAGGCATAGTTTTTATTCAAACTAAAGGGGTGGCGAAAGCCACATAACTATGGGCTAGGCTTATAAATGCCCTTGGGCAGATAGCCTAGTATGAACCTATGAACCTATGAACCTATTTCTATAAAGGCAACTAAGTATATAGAGTACCTGTTAAGGAAATTATCTACTAGGGATGACCATGTATTGACTTTGGTATTTACAACTTACATAAGACCATTTCTGGAGTACAATACCACTTTCTGTATTTATTCTCAGAGGCAATTAAAAAAACTTGAAAGAGTCCAAAGGAGACTTACAAAAAGAATAGAGAAATACAGATTTATGGAATATGGCCTTCAATGTAAGTCTTTAAATGTGTATACTCTCTGTTATAAGTATATACACTGAAAGTTGTTAATAGCATATATGATCCTTCATGACCCTATATTACAAATTATGTATAACATCAAGGTTAGTAGATGTATTAAAACATACAAACATAACAATATGACATTTGTACTTGTTCTTCTTTCGGCTTTTCCCAGTTAGGGGTCGCCACAGCGGAACTCCGGCCCGCTAATGATTGGCAGTAGATTTTTTACGGGTGCCGAGGTGCCAGCTCGACTCCTAACCTTCAACGAAGGCATGCCCATTTTACACATGTTTTTTGAATGCCACTCAACCACGGGAAGGACATGCAGACTCCACACAGAAGGTGCTCCAGCCGAGAATCGAACGGGAGAACCTCTTGCTGTGAGGCAACAATGCTACTGCTATTTGTACTAAAAAAGGGAAATCTCAAAATCATAGAGCAGTTTATTGCTGTTAAAATTACAAGATTTTGGAACAATCTCCCTATAAACTTATGTAATTCAAATAGCTTTGGTAGTTTTAAAAGGAACCTGCATATTTGGGCAGGTGATGAGGTTTACATGCCATAAATTATGGAATCAGTGTTCTTTGATGGCCGAAGGGCCTTAAACACTGTATCTGGGGCATATGGACATATTAACATTTTCAGCACTGTTGAAGTTTCCCAGCCTCTTTCTGCCTCATCCTGTGGATATGATGACTCCTGTTTAGATACAGGGAATACATGAAAATATATTGCTAAGGATGTGTATACAGGTTCTAGGAATGCACATGTTCAACAGAGGTACACAGTCACAGTATGCAGAAACTGTACAACAAATGCTAGAATACAACACAGTACTTCTTGACAGAGGTTAACCTGCAAAACGGTCTGCTGAAATGGTATGTATGGTAAAACCTATCCCCAAAATATTAACTTCAGCTGCAGTTTCTAATACACTTCAGCAAATAGGAGAAACTGAAGACACCATTTTAACACACACACAAATGCACCTAGGGAATGTGCCTACTGTTCCACCATGCCCCTACTACCTGAGACTAGAAACCACTGACAGAATGGAAGACACACACCTTGCTGGTGAAATCCAGACAGCTAACAATAGAAACATTTTTACTAAACCACTGCACAGTTCTACATACTTTACCAACCGAATGCAAACAAACTGGTGACAATATTCCAAAAAAATAAGTTTGGCACTCACTGTAATGTTCCATCTATGTTGTCCATTTTCATTCTTCTTCAACCTGTGGGTTTGGATCAGAACGTTGGGTCCGACTCGGTCGCTTTATATAGCCCTAGGATCCAATTCACAAGCTCCTCCTTTACCCATAATGCCTCATTCCCCCAGATTACCCTGGATTGAGTTTGCTGCTAATATATTTATAGTATATCTATCTCTATATACAGATTTAGAAACTGACAGGATAAAGTTCAGCGGCTCAAACAGGAACTAAGTTCCTAAAGACGGTTTACTATTGAAATGTCGAACGGCACTACATCGACTGTACTATAGTCGAACACGGAAGTTCGAAAATAGTAATGTCGACGACAAAAAAAAAATATAGGACTGTGTTTTAACATGGGTCGAGGTAGGGGAGATATTTGTAGTTCTGAATAATACTGAACACCTACCTCGACCCATGTTAAAACCATTCCTAGATTGTTTTTTTGACGTCGACATTACTATTTTCGAACTTCCGTGTTCGACTATAGTACAGTCGATGTAGTGCCGTTCGACATTTCAATAGTAAACCCCTAAAGACATATCTGTCAGGTCTTTCACAGCTATGGACAGGGGTAAGGAGGGGGAAGGTTGAGGATGAATGAAAATGGACAACACAGATGGAATGCTATGGTGAGTACATAACTTCTTTATCTGATGTTGTTATTTTCATTCGTTCCTCAACCTGTGGGACCCAGTCCCCAGCTACAATAATGACTGGTGGTGCTCATGGAAGGCTATTCCGGAGCACTGCGGAACCAAAGGCAGCTCTATTTCGAAAAACAATATCCAGTTTGTAATGTACAACAAAGGTATGGAAGGTCGACAAAGTAGTAGCCGTTCAAATGTCCTCAGTTGAAACTCTGAATCAGAAGGCTTGAGATGAAGACAGAGATCTAGTAGAATGAGCTTTCACATGCTTATGCAGTGGAATACCTTTGGAAGAATATACATGAGATATGCAATCTGTAATCCATTTAGCCAAAGTGACTTCTGAAACTGATCTTCCCTTCTAACATTTGAGAAGGAGACAAGAAAGATTTTGTTCCATCTAGGTAAAAATGTAGTTGTCTATGAACATCTAGAAGATGAACAGCATATTCACCTTTGTTTTGGAAATTGGGGAAGAAAACTGGTAGGTTGATGACCTGACTGATATTGTTTTCAGAAGCGACTTTGGGCAAAAAGCAAGGATCAAGCAAGGTCACTTTATCTTTGTGAAAAGTCAAATATGGGGGGGTTGGATGATGGCGTTTGCAACTCAGATACCCTTCTAGCTGAAATGATGGCTACCAAAAAAGCAATCTTCCAGGAAAGGTATTTTAAATCTACATTGGCTGAGGGTTCAAATGGGGCTGAATGAGAGTTTGTAAAACCATGGTTAAGTCCCAAGGAGGAGTGGGGTCCTTTATAGGAGGTCTAAGTAAAAAGGTACCCCTGAGGAAGGTCTTACACAATTTAGATGAAGCAAGAGAAGATTAATTTTCTCCAATGTAGTAATTTGAGATGGCTGCCAGTTCTGCCTTAACAGTAGTAAAGCTTGCCCCATCTTGGAAAATTGAAGCAAGAAAGTCTAGAACTGCAGGGATTGCAGCTGTAAAAGGGTCCAAATGTTTTTGATGAGCCCATATTGAGAACCTGTTCCATTTACTTTTATAGATCTTTTTGGTAGAAGCTTTATGTGAGGATATTAAAATCCTTTGAACTGGGGAAGAAAACCTGGTACTTCAAGCCACCACTGGAATTGGAGAAACCATGCTGTTAGTTTCAGTCCTAGAAGATCTGGATTAATCATCCCTGATGGATGGGACAAGAGATCTGGATACAGGTCCATCTTCTATGGAGGGCATATTAAATGAGACCAAAGGAAGGGTGACCAGACCTGTTGAGGTCAAAAGGGGGCAATAAGGATTACTCTGCTCTTCAACCTCTGTGCTTTCTGAAGAAATTTGGGTATGAGGGGTAGGAAAAGATAAGCATAAAGAAGACTGCAGGGCCAAATATGGACTAGAGCATCTCTTGATGACTGTCCCTGAGGAGGGATCAGGTCAAACAGCCTGCTGCATTTGTTGCTGAAGGAGGATGCAAAGAGGTCGCAACAGGGCTCTCCCCATTTACAGAACATCATGTTTGCCACTGACTGATTTAGAGACCACTCATGAGGCATCTGGATAACTCTATTGAACCTGTCCACTAGAATGTTGGACTTCCCTGGAATGTGAGATGCGACTAGGAAGCGGTTGGAATAGATCGCCCATTGCCAAAGCCTCATTGTTTCTTGACACAGAGGGTAAGATCTGGTTCCTCCCTGCTTGCTGATGTGCCATACCACGAACATGTTGTCCATTTGTATCGCAATAGTCCCTAGAGGGAGAAAGCTCTGAAGTGTTTGCAATGCTAGAAGTATTACTCTCATCTCTAGGACACTGATATGCAAATTGGTCTCTTGTATCAACCACATGCCTTAGATCATTCAACCCAGGTAATGCCCCCACCTCCAACCTATCTGGGAAGCATCCGTGGTCAATGTGGCATGGGGGGAGAAAGAACAATGGGTCATCCTTGTTTGACTTCTTCCAAGTGGAGCCACCATAGAAGCAAGTCTTTGCACACTCAGGACAACTTGACAGGGTCATTCAGCGGATAGAAGTGTAAAGACCATTGGACCGCTAGAGTCCACTGAAGGATTCTCATGTGTAAGTGTGCTGTTGGAATGAAGGTTATCATGGCAGCCATCAAACCTAATGCTCTGAGGACTAGACCTGCTGGGTTTTGGAATGGTTAGAATGTGCCTGATATGTGATCTTAAAGTGGAAATCCTGTCCACAGGCAGGTAGGCTATACAACTGGCTTTGTCCAGATGTGCTCCTGTAAAGTCTATCAACGGTATGGGTTGTAGCTGTGATTTCTGCATGCTGATCATGATGCCCAAGACAGAGGCTAGCTACAGTAGACAGTCCCTGGCTTGCAGTAGTAGCTGTTGCCTGGTTAATCTTGGAGAACACCCTGGGTGGCTGTGGTAAGATCAAAGGGGAGTACTCTGAATTGATAATGACTGGCCCCCACTCAGAAGTGCAGAACCCTACTGGAGCACCTATTCATTTTGCTATGACAGTGCGCATCCTGAAGGTCGATTGAGTACATCCAGTCATCCTTTCATAATAGTGGTAGAATGGACTGAACCAAGACCATCCGAAACTTCGAATTGTCTACTGATTTGTATAGGAATGTTAGGTCCAAGATTGGCCTCAGGTCCCCATCTTCTTCAGCACTAAAAAGAACCTTGAGTAAATTCCAGATCTGAGTTGGTCTGGTGGGACCTCCTGGATGACTCTTTTTTTCTCAAAACTATAATGTAAGCTCTTTTGTCTTGCTTCTGTGAGCAAGACTTCTTCAGACAAGAGATATAATAAAATGCAGCCTTTTTAAATAATTAAAATACCACATGGTTAATACCAATTACATTTTAAAAGTGATACTCACTACACTTTGAAAACTCTAAATTATACACAAGCTAGGTATGATCTATGCAATGAGCATAATCAGGTTCCTGATAGGCCATACATCCAATCCTCATGTCGTAGCTATGCGGAGGCTACTGGGGATTCAAGGGAGCAACAACCACAGGGCTCTAGTTGGAATGGTTGTTTAAGGAATAATACTAGAAACACAAATATGTCTAGGGGTGGAAGTGCTAATGCAAATCAAGAGAATAACAATCAGGCCTATGCCCCCCCCCCCAACTGGGAATCCAACTTCGACAACACTTCTCAAAATTTTCACAAGGGAGGTCACTTTCAGACCAGCTTGAACAACAACCCGAGACCACAGAATGTGAAGGGTCCGAGAGTGAACCAGTCAACTCAGAGGTAACTTGTGATCCGGCTAATCACAATCTAGCTGGGCCTTTGAGTAATACCAACGCCAACACTTATAGTATTGTCTTCAATAGTGAACATGACTTTAAAATTTTTAACTATTCAAGCACGGCTGTTGATGTACCATTGGCTGATTTACTTGCGAAAGGTTTAACATTTGTTCCTGACCAGAGAGCGAACTTGGCAGTTGTTGACCTAAAACTTTTCACACGTAAATTAAATTTGGAAAGTATGTTTAGGAATCAACCATCAGTCAACTGTGAATGTAGAGTGTCAAGTGTTTCTAACCCACCTTTACTTCCTGTTTTATCAATTTTTGAACATGTATGCAAGTTGGATTTACGTGATACATTAGACAGTAGGTGTCCATTCAGTAAAACATTAAACTTTAATGAGCAGGATTGAGATAGATTGAATTCCTTGCATTTTCAGAATGTAAAGGTAATAAAGCCAGATAAAGGAGGTGGCCTTGTATTTTTTGATGAATGGGATTAGAGAGACCATATGCTAAAATTACTTAATACTGATAATTATGGTTTAGCTTCATTAAATGAAGTGAATAAGGCACAACAAAAGGTGAAGGTGTTCTTGAATTACTTGTTTACAGAATCTAGAATTTCTATAGATTTATATAACTATTTGTCAAGTTTGGCCCTGCTTATACCCATTATTTTTGGAATTCCGTAGGTCCACAAGAATCTCGAGGATCCACCTCTTTGACCCATTGTTAATGGGAGAAATTCCATTACTTATTCTATAGCTAAATATGTAGATATAGTTTTAAAGAGATTGGTCGAACGTGTGGACCACATTTGTAAAGATTCTTGGACCTTTCTTAATAACATCAATGGTCTCGAATACAAGGATCATATTGTATTCCTGACCATTGATGTTAAAGACCTTTACATTTACACGGTTATACCTGCTGATATTGGCACTGAATGGGTATCTAACTTTATGTTGGGCAATGGTAGTACGGCAAGGGAAACTGAACTTGTGCAAGAATTTCTAGATTTGATTTGGACCAGTAACTATTTTATGTTTGATGGGAGGTACTATTTGCAAAAGACAGGTGTTGCAATAGGCTCTCCATGTGGGGCAAGTTTTGCCAACCTTGTAATGGCCCATTGGGAGCGGCTGTTCATCCTCAACAATGACAAGTATAGGGGGTAATATCTTTTATTATACTAGATTTCTGGATATGTTTATTATGTTTGAAGGTGAAATGGACGGCATCCCTAAATTTATAAATTACTTGAATGAATCTACGAATTTCCTGTCACATAGTTTAGGTACTGAGTATTGCATATTTGGATATAGATTTAGACAAGGATAGGGTGACTAAAAGGTTTAAAGCAAAGATACATAAAAAAGATGACTTATTCAAACTCTTTCCTTCACTTTAACAGTAGCCATCTTTACCAGCAGAAGAGATCTGTAGTTAAGGGCCAGTTGGTGTGGGCAGCCCGTATGGTGTCTGATGAGGAGGAATTTTGGGTAGAATGTCAAACTTTGCTTAACATGTTTTTGAAATGTGAGTATCCCCCCAACTATTAGAAGAGCTAGTTTTTGAAGTTCAGCATGAGAGCTAATGGAGTATTTACCCCGATTCTTGCAACTAGATGTGACTTTCAGATTACATCGCCCCCTTCTGTAGAGCAAAGTCAACCTAATGGCGCTAATCCTTTTAAAGTGACCTTCATTACATCATTCAGTTTGGATGCCCACACTATACGACAAATTTTGTACAAAAATTGGAGCCTATTAAGTTCGGAAGAGGATCTAGGTTCTATTTTTGAGTCAAAACCAAAGATTGCAAACAGAAGAGGGTTTAACCTCAAAAATTTGTTGGAGAAGGATAAGACTTCAGCAGTGAGAGTTCCTGGCACGTATAAATGTGAAAGTTGCTCTCATTGCAGATTTATGGAAGTTGGTAACGCCTTTTCCATTAGGAGAAAGAAGTATTACATAAATAAAAGATTCAACTGTACCTCTAAAGGAGTGGTCTATTTGGCCACCTGTAAGCTCTGCCCCTGTTTTTACGTCGGCAAGACCAAACATAGATTCAGAGGCAGAGTTTATGAACATATTTATAGCATTAACATGTTCAAGAGCACACCCAGCACAGTTTCAGTGTAACAGATCAGATAGAACAAAGACCCTGGGGGGACCCCTTACTCTGAGATTGGAGCTTTGTGAATTATTATGGCAAATAAAATTGAATGCCTATTGTGCACCAGGGTTGAATGATTTTTGCTCCTTATCTTGCGTGTTAAAGTTAAGGACTCTGAATAGGTAACCCAGTGTAATTTAACATGTATTTTTAAACCCTAGTTGTTATTGTATAACATAATATTTTCGTATTTATATACACTTTTATATGAATATTTAGTGTGTATGTTGCAGTCTCTTCATTTCATTCATTTTCTTTTTTTTATCCTTATTATTTATTCTCATTATTTTTCCTGGGGCTGTTGTGGTGGTGCTGCGGTAGCATTGTCGCCTCACAGTTAGACATTGAACGTTAGATTCTCAGAGCGTCTTCTGTGTGTCGACATGCGTGAATGGGCATTCCATCGTTGAAGGTTGTGCGTTAGGCCCAGCAAGCCAGCATGTAAAAATCTACTGCCAATCATTAGCGGACCGGAGTTCTGCTGTGGCGACCCCTAACCGGGAAAAGCCGAAAGACAGTTATTATTTATTATTTTTCATTCAATTTAGGTAGATGGCCTTAGTAATGGAGCCACTTTGTTTATAATACATTATACATATAACATGTTCTATCTATTATATATGACCTGCTTATGAAACCTTAGTATTAAATAGACTATTGAGCCATTATGTTCATAGTTTTTAAATATAGTTTTTATACTTAATTTTAAGAAATTTAAATAGGGTTGTTCACAACTTGCATTTATAATTGGTATTTGTAATACTTGGTTAGTATCTATGCACAGTCTGCATAGATCATACTTAGCTTGTGTATAATTTAGAGTTTTCAAAGTGTAGTGAGTATCACTTTTAAAATGTAATTGGTATTAACCATGTGG
The DNA here is from genome assembly GCF_019279795.1 of Protopterus annectens. NCBI lineage: Eukaryota > Metazoa > Chordata > Ceratodontiformes > Protopteridae > Protopterus > Protopterus annectens. Next base: position 1,566,844,899 of record NC_056737.1, read on the forward strand.
TATTTTATTATATCTGTTGTCTGAAGAAGTCTTGCTCACAGAAGCAAGACGAAAGCGCTTACATTATAGTTTTGCAGAATAAACATTTTGTTGTTGGGACTTTGCTGCTGCTGCCTGTGGTTTCCTGTTTATTTTGTTTAAAAGTTATTTTGTTTAAAGTTGTAGCTATTTCATCAGTTTGACTCTTTTCTTCTACCAGCTTTGTAATTTGTAATACTGTTTCCTCCCTCTCTCATTGGGTGGAACATCGGGGAGATTTTTACTTGGTTTTGGTATTTGGAAAAATGGAATGGAATATTCTCTGGATATGATCCTTTGCACCCAACGATCGTTTGTGATAGCTAAACAGGCGTCTGGGTGCAAGGACGAGTGCCCCCTGACTGCCTACAGAGAGGGACAGTCAAGACAACCTCTCAGGACAGCTGATCGGATCTATCTGAGAACGAATCTTGTCATCCTTGATTGTGTGGACCCCTTCTGCCATATGGGCAGGGTCTACCATTACAGTTATTTCCCACTCTGCCTCAGGGGGAAAATCTCCCTGTGATTCCTGAAAAGGACCTTGTGATTTTTTTAAACCACATTTTTTTACCAGCATGCTGCTTCCTGGAGAAAGGTCTCTGTGGGGTAGAAAAACGGATTCCAATGGCATTCAAGGTCTTTTAGTCTTTCTCACTATTGTAAAGAGTCTCTTTAACAGTGAGGCCCAAACAATAATGATCCATCAAAAGAAGCATTGATGAAGGATGCCTTGAAAGGTCTGATGAAGTCACAAAGCTGCATCTAGGCGTGACACCTTATAGCAATACCTGAACCGGCAGCCCTCAAGGTACCCTCTGCAGCATGCGAGATTAGTCTCATGGACACATTAGCAATAGACTGTAGGGTGGCCAGCTTGGAGGAAAGGGTTTTCTGTTCCTCTGCAGACATGGACCCTGAGGCAGAACTAAAGAGTTCTTTAATTAAGTCCCTCTATAGTCTGGTGAGGTGTGCCAAGTAGTTCAGCAACTGTAATGTGAAGGTTGCTGACACATAGACCTGCTACCCAAACCTGTCCAAAGCCCTAGACTCCTTGTTAGGGGGACGGACAGTGGAGCTTTGGTCTGCTAGCTCCATCTTGATGGCTGCCACAACAACCATGGCAGCTACAGAGATACCTTTTGCTCAATGCTGTCTGCCAGTGGCAGCACTGAGGATCTTGTCAGGTTGTTTAGGAATAGGTTCCACAGTGTCAGGTTCCTTCCACTCCCTGTGGAAGACAAGGTCAATAAGGTCATCCGCAGGGGGGGCACTCAAGATGTAGATGAGCTAGACCCAAAGGCTTCCAAAATCACTGATTCCTCCTGGGTATGGTTTTGGGTAGATCATCTACCTTTCTGGTGAAGAGAGACATCTTCGGGTGGAAATCTTGGGGACCCTTCCCCCTCAAATTTGGTGTCCTTTGTGATGGCTTCCCTAGGGGGAATCTAGGTGCTTCCTTTTGCATGGTCTCTTATGAGGAACTTCCTTAGTAGGATGCCCTGGGGAGGTATCGGAAGAGAGAGGGACCTCAGAAACTGGAAATGGTTGGAAGTTCTTCTGGACTGGCTGCCCTGAAGGTGTAAGAAGAGAGGATTCAGTCATGGGATCCGAAGCAGGGGTGGGACACTGATCCAAGGACGTGAGAGTCAGGGCTCTTATAGGTAGAGAGAGAGAGACCCCTTTCCGCCCCCTCGAAGGGCAGAAAGACTGGCAGATGTCGAAGGCAGTCTCTCTGGAACTAAAACTCCAGAAGCAGATAACCCACAAGGCCCACAGATCTCCCGGGGAAGTCGACACCAAGGTGTCAAATGCCAAAGTTCAGAGGTCAAGCAATGACTCCAAAAACTTAGGAGTCAAAGTCAACCCCTCAGATCCAATGTCAAAGCTTAGGCTTCAAGAGCTGTCCTGCTCTTAAGTAGTCAGAGCCTAACGAGTCAAGTAAATGGCCGGAGTTGAAGTAATAGGCACTGCCAGATCCAATGTCTCAACTCTCGGGGCCTTCAGATCCGGGGCTCTGAAGTAGGTGGTTGGATCAGAGAAGGAGCAACTGGAATAAAGGCAGATTGACGTCTCACAAATCCAGAGGGGAATGGAGTTGGCAAAACCCCCATCTGGATTTGTGTCCTGATGAATTTCCTCATCATTCAATCAACCTCCACTTCTGAAAGACTGTGAGGAGACCTGAAGGAGGAGGAGGCGAAGGGCGGTCTGGAAGTTCTTTTTGGTGACTGTAGGAGCCCAGAGGATCCAAGAATCAGAGGAACAGGCTATGGGGAGGTTCTGATATAAATGACTGTTGGAGGAGTTACAGTCTGTGTAGGATCTGAGGTCTTGAGATCAGAAGTCTTCTGAACCTTTTGTGGTGGTTCAGTCAAAGTTAGTGGAGAGGCCTTATCCAGGGAATGCTTACAATCTTCCCAGGAGTCTTTAGATTTCTTGGGGGTTTGAGTCCCTGAAGTAAAAGTGCCTAAACAGGAGACAGAAGAAGACAGAAGGCCCTTGAGAATCAACATATTTCTTCTATCACTAATGGCACTGTGATTAAAGCCCACACAAACAGAGCAAGGGGACACTAAAAGCTTAAGGCTTAAACAGTAAACGCACTCCCTTTGGGCATCAGATTGAGGGATCCTGTGCCCACAGGAAGTACATTTTTTAAAACCAACTGGTTTATCAGATATGTTCTCCAAAGAAAGGAAAAAGGAGCAAAGTGGAAGAACCAATGAGCTAGAGAAATGGATTAGCTACAATTCTAAGAAATCTATAAGAAGAAAGATTTTTTTTTTGTACTGATAAGCGGCAAATGAGATCTGAGGTAATCTGGTGAATGAGGTATTATGGGTAAGGGAGGAGCTTGAGAATCAGATCCTAGTGCTATGGAAAATGGCAAGTTGGATCTGAGGTTCAGACCCAAACACACAGGTCGAGGAACGAATGAAAATGACAGCATCAGATTTGTTTATATCCAGTTTACAAACTACATAATCAAATAAGGCATTGTCTCCTGAATGCATGTGAATTGCATAATTTGTTTTATACATTAGATAGTTTTCACAAAAAGAGCTGTATGACAGACTTACCACATTCATAGAATCTAAAGCTCATGTACCAGATGTAGACTTGCACAAAGCTCTCAGACTCCTCTGATTTTGCCTTATATTTTTACCTTCTGTAGTAAAATGTTTGATTTTCTTGTACATCAATGAAGATTACATTCATTGGAGTTTCATACTTGTTTTGACAATGCATTTTGATGCAAACTCTACTAACTTTTTAAGTGTATTAGATAACATTTAAAAATTGTCTCTGATTTTGCCCCCCCCCCCCATTATTTTTTGTCTCTGTCCCTGATTTTGAAGGAAAGTTGTGATGTATGTGTATGTACAACTGAGCAACAAATGCTTACATGGAATTTGAATCTCAAATGTGCATACTTACACCACTATCTGTCATTCTGCTTTAGACATCCTGTAAGTTAAATATGGCTTCTAGTACTTCAAAGTGTAGCACTCCTGCACAGGATGTGAAATATTCAAATATTATCTCCTTTGTGCCAATAGTTACTGGACCACTGTAATGGACCCTTCAAGAAGGTGAATGATTTGTATGACCTGAACCAGAAGCTAGGCAAAGCAACATCATTCCCCAGTCTGCACAGTAATGCAGAAGTTGTGATGATGGCCTTAGGCACTGCATGTCTAATTTCCTACAGGAGTGGAAAAACACAGGAGCAAACAGATATGTTTTCCTTTTTTTTGTAATTATTTCTTCCTGTTAAACATGTCCCTCAATCACACAGTATTATTGTCTGCACTTTTCTCTTTCATCTTGATTACTATCCGATTTAGAATGCATTTCAACGACGTAACAGTTATTGCAAGTTCCCACTGTGTCTCCATTATGAAGGTCTATCTGAAGAGGAAGAGGTAATCCAAGCACCATCATCACTACCTTTCACTTATGTGGCACATGGTGGGTCTGATGCAAGAGATGTGAGTGCCTTACCACTTAAACAGTTGTACTGATAAGTCAGTCCCTATCTGCAACAAATATAATGAAAAGTTTAAAAACAAATCCCTGTGGTGGAATATCCATATAAATAAATTATATAACAAGAAAAAGAAATTGCTTAATGCTCATCACAGGTCTCATTTTAACTTAACAGCACACTTAAGCAAACTAACAAAGAGCTTAAGGGAAATTTTAGAAAGCTCAAAGCTAAGTATGAACTTAAATAGCCACTAAAACCAAAAATAAGTGCAAATCTTGCTTTAACTCTGTCAGGAAGTTAAGAACTAACACACAACAGAGTTTGGAGCTAGCCCACAATAATACTCAAAGGAATAGCTAATATCCTAGCTAACAAATCTAGTCCAAATCTTACTGCACCCACAATTATAGCTATCCCACAGGTTCTATATAATTCCAGCCATCCCCTTTAATTACTATGGAACAAGTTCTCTCAGTCATTTCAAAAATTAAGAATACTTCATCCGTGGGCCCTGATAACATACCAGGTTGCCTGATTATCAGTGCCAAATGTGGCTTTTTTGAACCCCTACTTAAACTCTTTTAATCTAAGCCTCTCCAATGGTTACATTCTTGAAGCCTGGAAAACAGCTGTTGTAATGCCATTGCATATGGGTGGGCTCAACCATGGACCCTGGTAACTATAAACTTTTTCGTCTCACTAGCCTTATATGTAAAGCTATGTAGCACATGATCTCAGACTTCATTAATCTGGACAATGAAAATCTCTCAATCCTGGACCCTCATCAATTTGGCTTTATCAAAGGAAGGTCCTGCCGCTTTAACCTAATTAACTTCTTTAAGAAAGTAGAAAGAAGCAGTGGATAGTGGTTATGCAGTGCAGAAATTATATCTAGACCTGAACAAGGCCTTTGACACTACTCCACATGCAAGCATTATTGATAGACTTCTAAATCTGAATCTAAGTCATTACATTGTGCGATGGATAGCTAACTGGTTATCTGCCAAAAAAACATATGGTTAGAGCAGCAGATGCCACTTCTGAAAGCAAAACAGTTACCAGTGGTATACCAAAGGGCTCAGTTTTGGGCTCTCTCTTGTTTGGTAGATACTTCCCAGACCTTCAGGCCAGCACTTCTGGCCTATGGTTAACTAAATTTGCAGATGACTGTAAATTGGGTGTTGTTATTCAATCTTCAACGGACTCACAGTTGCTCCAACAAGGTACAGACCATGTTAACAACTCGTGCAAGGACAATGGTCTCAAATTAAATGTACAAAAAAAGTAGCATACTCATTTTGGTAAACAAAACAGTTTCAATAACCGTATAGGAAATGCACTCCTCCAATCAAACACTGCTGTAAGGGATCAGAGTACTCTTGTTGATAATTCCTTATCATTTGATCATCAAGTCTCCACAACTGTTCAGAAAGCCTTTTCTGTGGTCCATCTAATTTCCAAAGGCATCACCACTAGATCCAGAGAAGTCTTAATTCCCCCCTTTACTCATATCTTAACAGACCCATAACTAAATAAAATGCACCTTTTGGCATGTATTTATCTAAACATATCACACAACTTCAGAGACCTTAGGGATTCATAACTAAAAAGATCAGTGGCCTCATAGATCTTAGTGATCTGGAGAGACTGGTAACCCTTTCTCTGTACTCCGTCTCATACAGACGTCTCTGTGGAGATCTATGTCTAGCCTTTTATGCCGTGAAAGATCCAACCCTATTTGATCTCCTATTCCTCTACAGATCTGATGGTACAACAAATACTCGGTTAAAGGAACTAAACCTTCATCAGCAGATAAATAAGACACACTGGTGTGATAGATTCATATCTCAACATATCCCTCTCCTCTGGAACAAACTTCCCCTACATGTCAAGCAGAGTAGCACCCTTGCCACCTTCAAGTAAACCTAGATAATTGTGTGGGCAGTGTCAAGTTCTCTCCTGGTCTATCTTGCCTTGCCCTCATTGAGGCAAGAGGGAAATTTTGAACAAGTTTTTTTTTGGCTAGGCTTGTAATGGTCTGCAGACTGATCGCCTAGTACATACATATGAACCAGCAAAAGGTGAAGACCTCCCTCAGGTGAACATCCACATCTCCTCACCTGTGACGGCAGTTGCAGCAGCTGCCTGTGGCAGTCATGCAGCATCAGATGGAACATCTTGTCTGGACTGAGTCTCTCTTGAATATAAAAAGAAGTTATGTATTCACCATAACATTCCATGTGAGTTGTTTACCTCGCCTTTATTCTCACTAATGGGTTCGGAGCCGATCCTCGGCACCGACACAGCCGTTAGCAAAGCTCAAGGCTTGCCAGTAGCTCGAGACCAAGCCCCTTATCCCATGATGCACTGCTGGAATTACCTCAGATCTTGTTTGCTGCATGTATATATAACCCTGTAAGGGGTGCACTCCCCAAGAAGGAAGAAGAAGTATTGAACAACCAGGATGATACTAGCCTCTAGGTCAACTGTCAGCCAGGAGGGGGATGGAGGGAGGGACGTGAGAATAAAGGCGAGATAAACAACTCACATGGAACGTTATGATGAGTACATTACTTCTTTATGTGAAGTTGTTAAATCTCTCTGTTTATTCTCACTGATGGGTAGCGTCCCTAGCACCCACAATCCTGGGTGGCTCACGGGAGTACATTTTTCAGGACCGTAAAACCGAAGGAAGACCTGTCCCTGGAAGCCTTATCCACTTTGTAATGAGTGATAAAAGTATAAGGCTTAGACCAAGTGGCTGCAGCACAAATGTTATCAAGGGTCAATTTGGCTTGAAAAGCAGAAGACGTAGAAATGGCTCTGGTTGAATGAGACTTTACTTTGTGTGGCAAAGGTATGTTAGCAGTTGCATGAACAAATGATATACAATCCGATAACCACTTTGAAAGGGTTGTTTTAGCCTCTGGTCTATCTTTTCTGGCCTCCGAAAAGGATACAAAAAGTTGATCTGATTTCCTAATATCCTTAGTTCTATCAAGATAAAATCTGAGCTGTCTGTGCACGTCAAGTTTGTGCAGCATGTATTCTAATTTGTTGGAATGGTTGGGAAAAAAGACTGGCAACTCAATGACCTGATTGATATTAGACTCAGAACAGACTTTAGGCAAAAAGGAGGGGTTTGTTCTGAGAGATACTCTATCAGCATGGAAAATCATATAAGGAGGTCTGATAGATAATGCTTGAAGTTCTGACACTCTGCGGGCAGAAGTAATGGCCACTAGAAAAATAGTTTTCCAGGACAAAAAATTGAGATCACAAGATGATGCTGGTTTGAAGGGGGAGAGAATTATTTAAGATAGCATAAAATTCAAATTCCAAGGAGAATAAGGGGTTTTGACAGGAGGCCTCATGTGAAAAACACCTTTGAGAAAAACCTTAGATAACTTATGGGCCATAATATTTAACCCATCCAATCCAAGGTGGAAATTAGATATGGCGGCTAACAGAATCCGAACTGTGGCAGCTACTGCTCCTTCCTTAAAAATCATTGTCAAAAACTCTAAAATGGACGACAAAGGAGCTCGGAAAGGGTCAATTTTTTGTATGCTGTCCCAAATGGAGAACTTTTTCCACTTACTGCGATATAATTTTCTGGTGGATGGCTTATGAGAAGACAATAGAATTTGTCTTGTGTCATCTGAGAGTGAATGAAGCCTGGCTATTTGGGGAAGTGGATCAGCCAAGCAGTCAGCTTTAGAGACTGCAGTGAAGGATAGAGGTCCCCTGACGGGTGTGTCAGGAGGTCTGGAACTGGGTCCAGGATCCATGGATCCTCCAGCTGATGATGGTGAAGAAAAGGGAACCAAATCTGTCGAGGCCAATGGGGGGGCTATAAGGATAACAGTTCTTCCCAGCGACTTTGCTTTCTGTAAAAACCTGGGTATGAATGGAATTGGAGGGAACTCATAAAGGAGACCCTAGGAGGCCAATCATGTATGAGTGCGTCTCTCGGGGGATGTCCCGGAGGTGGTATTAGGCCAAAGTAGCTCCTGCATTTGGTATTGATGTGACTGGCGAAAAGGTTGCAGCAAGGCTGGCCCCATTTGCGGAAAATCATGTCCGCAACGTGTTGGTTGAGAGACCACTCGTGAGGCAACAAGATTGCCCTGCTCAGCTTGTCGGCTACACCGCTGGATTTTCACGGGATGTGCTTTGCTAACAGAAAATGCTGGGATGACACAGCCCATTGCCATACTCTGAGGGCTTCTCGACAAAGGGGTAAAGACTTGGTTCTGCCCTGTTTGTTCAAGTACCAGACCACTGACATGTTGTCTGTCTGAACTGCAAGTGTCCCTAGAAGAAGAGAGTCCTAAAAGTACTGCAACGCCAGAAGTACTGCTCTCAACTACAGAACACTGACATGCAGATGTGACTCTTGATCCATCCATGTGCCTTGGGCAGTCTTTCCCTGAAAAAGTCCCCCCCACCCTATCAGGGAAGCGTCCATGGTCACAGTGGCTACTGGGGGGGGGGGCACAAAAGGTCGCCCTATTGTTACATGAAGAGATGTCAACCACCACCGAAGGTCCCTCTTGCAAGAGTTTGTGATGAGAATCATATGGTTCATTAGCAATTTCTGGTAAGACCATTGAGCGAACAGAAGCCATTGAAGAATTCGCATATGCATCCTTGCAAGTGGAATGGCTAGAATTGCTGCCGCCATCAAACCTAGTACCTTCAAGACCTCTGCGGCTGTAGCTCTGTTCTTCGACACCAATGAGTTGATGTGTTGGTGAAGAAGTGAGACCCTTTCGACTGGAAGACTTAGAGTGGTGGTTGAGGTATCTAACTCTGTACCTATAAAGATGGTATGCTGCGATGGTGACAAGGCAGACTTTTCGAAGTTGACTGTAATGCCTAAGTGGTTGCAGAGTGTCAGAGTAGATTCTGTTGCCTGAATCAACTGATGCCTGGTGGTGGCGGTAAGGAGTCAATCGTCTAGGTATGGAAACACCTGGAATCATAGACGCCTCAGGTGAGCCATGACCACTGCCATGCATTTGTTAAACACACTGGGGGCTGTAGTGAGACCAAAGGGCAGGGCTCAAAACTGTTATTGATTGGCTCCCAGCCGGAAACGCAGGTGATCTCTGGAGTGTCTGTCCATCTTTATGTGGTAGTACGCGTCCTTGAGATCGATGGAGCACATCCAATTGCCTTTCCCTAAAAAGGGAAGAATGGCCTGAAGTGTGACCATTCGGAACTTCTCTTTTTTTTACAAATTGGTTGAGTCTGCTGAAGTCCAAGATAGGTCTCCAGTCCCCTGTCTTCTTTGGGACCAAAAAGAATCTTGAGTAAGTTCCAAATCCTGTTTGGTCTGCTGGGACTGGCTGGATGACTCTTTTTCTAGCAACTTGCGGACCTCTATAGTTGCTTGTTCCCTGAGATTGGGTGGAACGTCCAAGATTCTGTTGACAGGAGTGGGAGGGGAAGAGAACGGTATGAAATACCCTCAGGAAATGATGCTTTGTACCCAGGTATTGGACGTTATGCTTAGCCAGGCTTCTGGGTACAAAGATAAGCGACCCCTGAATGCCTCCAGAGCCGGACAGCCAGGTCTCCTTTCAGGAGCGCTGGTAGGGCTGACCAGAGAACTGGCCTCTGTCACCCTGCTGTTGCGGACCCCTCCTGCCGTGCGGGTGGCGTCTTCCATTACAACTCCCTCCACTGCCTCTAGAGGGGGTTTTGCCACGTGTGTCCTGAAAGGCTCCCTGGGCTTTTCGGAACCACATCTTTCCGCGCTTAGGGCCCTTGGGATAGGGCTGAGTAGGGGTAGAAAAACGGACTCTAATGGCAGATAGAGTCTTTCCTTCTTGCTCACACCTGGTTAGAGCTTCCTTTACCTTGGGCCCAAACAGGGATGAGCCATCAAATGGGGTGTTGATAAAGGAAGGCTTGAAAGGCTCCGCAAAGGAACAGAGACGCATCCAGGCTTGTCTACGCAGAGCAATGCCTGAACTAGCGGCTCTACTCGAACCATCAGCTGCGTAAGATACGAGACGCATGGACGAGTTCACACTCGAGTTTAAGGTAGCGAGCTGGGTATTAACTTTGTTGGCAACCTCTTCAGCTACTGTACTCTGGAAAGTATCTCCTAGCTCTTTCAGGAGATCTCTTTGTAGTCTGATAAAATGGGTTAAATAGTTCACTGATCGAAGGGAAAAAGTTGCTGAACTAAACATGTGTTTCCCATATCTATCCATGATCCTGGAATTTGAATTACAGGAAGTGATGCAGTTGTATGATCTGATGAAGGGTTACACCTGAAAGCACTAATCTCTTTTTACAACCACTGATGTTATGATAATTTTATAAGACTTTTAGTCCACTTTTAACTCATTTGGAATAAAGCACGGTTTTTATGACTTTCAGTGTGGTTGTCTGGTTGACAATATTTTTTTTGCTTTTGGACATTGTTTGCTTCTGCCAGACATTTAGTACTGCTCAGAGTGTTGTTTCTTGATATTAAGAGATTTCAGAACTTTTATGAAAATTTGCATAAAGAAGAGAAATGAGGAAATCAAGAAAAACATAAATGGAAATATTCATGGAAGACTTAAATATCCCAGGATTAGAGGTAGAAGAGGCTCGACAATTAACAGTTAAGATAGGAGGAGAGAAAATGGTGATTTATAACTAATATGCAGGAAAGTCTGCAAGAACAGAAGGTATTCCGGTGGAAGTTTGGAAGCTAGGAGGGAAGAAAGTGATAAAGATCTCTAAGGTTTTGTTTAATAGTATTTTAAAAGATGGGGAAGTACCAACATCCTTGGAAAAAAGCTGTGGCAGCTGTAATACCCAAATAGAGTAAAGACTCATCAGATCCAGCTTCATATAAACCCATTTCAATTTTAAACCATGATTATAAAGTTTTTATGTCTATAATGGCTAAAAGAATGGCAGAGGTATTGCCAAAATTGATAGATATGGATCAATGTGGTTTTGTGGAGGGGAGGCAAACATTTGACAACATTAATCAAACAGTGATGATCCAGAGGGAAGTAGAATGCAAGAAAATACTGCTGTTGTTGGTGGGTCCTAATGCAAAGAAAGCATTCAACAGCGTTAGCTAGGATTTTATGAGCAGGGCAATGGAAGCAGTTGCATTTCCTGATACAACAATAAGATTAATGAGGAGGATATATGGATCGGAGGTAAAAATCAAAGTGGGAGGGTTCCTCTCTGATAAGATGTTGTTGACAGAGGAACCAAGCAGGGATGCCCTTTTTCCCCTTTATTTGTATTATATTTAGAACTACTGGTAAAGAAAATAACGGACTCAGAAATTCAAGGATAAAATTGGTATGGTATTCAAGAAATGTTGGCTTTATTTGCAGATGATATTACTTTGTGCCTGATAGAACCAGAAAAGGACATCTCAGTGTTGTTTAATATTCTGAGACAGTTCCGTTTTTTTTTTTCAGAATATAAAATTAATGAAGATAAAACAAAGGCTATAGCTGTAAACTATGTAACCATACATGAACTGATTCAACACTACCCAAATCTGTGGGGACACAATAAAAAGAAGTATTTAGGAGAATGAACTAAAATGGATTCTGTTATGGCAGCTAAGCATGCGTGGGAAGACACTAAACAAAAGATAATACAAAAACTGTTGATCCTTCCAATAGAACAAGATGGATTAGGATTGCCTGATTTGAAGGGATATTTTAAAGGTATACAGTTAAGGGTCATATACATAACATAAACAGAAAGCTATAACTTAAAGTGGAAAGGGCTGACGATGAAGTGGGAGGAAATTTAAGGAATAAGAAAAGAGTGTGATTTTGGAGGCAGATCCTTAAGGAAAGTAACAGCCACATAAAATATTACATTCATAAAGTAGCAGAAAGTATTATAAGAACTAAGCCAACATGAAAATGAAATTTTACCAATAGAAATGACTGCAGTTAGAGGTACAGAAAACAGGCAAGAGGGGGCTGGAATTTACTGGGGAAAATGATAAAGGAACCGAGGTATTGGGAGCAAATAAATGGAAAGGGAATGATAACAGACTGGGAAGAAGCCAATAAGACACTTGGACTGACTGCCTTCCCTATCAGGAATGGACATCTGAGTATAGGCAATGAGAAAGAGAGAGGGGAATCCCAAGTGAAAGACATGCTCTGCTAAAGTATTTAACTGAATGTAGAACAGATGCAACTGTTAAAAACAGGGATAATTACTAGAGCATCTAGAATACTGCATAATAACTATAGAAATCAAACAGAGGATGTTAGAAAATATTGGGAAGACAGACTGGATAAGCAATTCACAAGGAATCAATGGTAGAACATATGTATGGCTCCCAAACATGCAATAAAGTCTAGAAGATTTAGGATTTTTACTTGGTGGTGCCTGCATAGGTATCTTTATATCCCAAGCAAACTCCAAAAAATTTTTCCTCAGGTAGATGGCAAATGTTGAAGGTGTGATGGAGAAGAAAGTGATAACTGGGAACATACATTCTGGGAGTGTAATGAGTTGGCAGACTTAAAAAAACCTGTAGAGTACTTTGTAAGAAATATTGCGTGAGCATATGGATGTAACTAAGGAAATTATTTTCTGAGCTGGAATACAGGATTAAATTGCCTAAACATAGTAAGGCCTTGTAGGGTGGCCTAATGGTTAAGGTGTTTGCCTTACAAACACAAAGTACAGGGTTTGAATCTCATAGGGGATAACTGGCTAGGCTTAAAATGTCTCACAAGGGCAATTAGCCTAGTACTAATCTATGAATCTATATGTGATGTATAATGTTTACAACTGGGGATATGTTAATACGTTTTTTTTCTTTTATATAAATGTATGCCTGCCTATGTCTTATGTGATAATTCAATAAAGGTATTAAAAACAACATTAACAACAACAACAACAACAACAAAAAGAGAATGGCAAAGGTGTTAACAAAGCTGATAGATATGAATCAATGTGGTTTTGTGGTTGAGAGGCAAACATTTTACAACATTAATTTAACAATGATGATCCACTGGTAAGGGTGAAAGAAACCACTGTTGTTATTGGAGAGTCTTGATGCACAGAAAGCATTTCACTGAGTCTGCTTGTATGTTAAGAGAAAGGCAATGAGATTGCATTCTCTGATAGAATAATAGGGCTAATTAGGAAGATATATGAAGGGACAGATGCAAGAATTAAGGTGGAAGGATTCGGCACTGACAAGCTGTGTTTGAACAGAGGAGCCAGGAAAGGGTGTTTTCTTTCCCTGTTTTTTGCTTTATATTTAGAGCTAGTAGCAAAGGAAATAAGGGATTTACAAATTCAAGACTATAACTTGTATGGCAAGTCAAGAAAAATTATCTTTATTTGCAGACGATATATCTTCAACTTGATAAATCTAGAAAGGGACATTTTGGAGTTGTAGAATATTTTGAGACAGTTTCAAGATTTTTCTGTATGTAAAAAATGAAGATACAATTAAAGGCTATAATGGTAAATGTTGTACCCGGTTATGAACTAGTTTAGCAATACACACACTTATGGGGACATGATAAGATTATACGTCGATAGGAGATTACTAGGCTAACGGCTTAAGAGCCCTTACAAACCTAGCCATTATTACCTGAATTTTAACTGATTTTCGACCGCTAAAGGATGGCTTAGGTTTGTGCTTATGCCTCTTGAGTATTTTACATACTGCTCCTGTCTATAAGGGACACAGGCACCACCCCAGGAGTGATTTACGATACCCCAGCCACTGATCCAAAATGCATTCAAAGAGGGTCAGGGAAGGTTTCTGCTTTATGTTAATAGAAAGCCTGTTCCAGAGAAAGGGAAATCTCTGTGACACATATCTATTCCTTCAGCCTGTTTTGTTTGTGTCATAAACCAGGTTTAGACCCCTAGACTGGGTGACCCTCATGTAGTTTGTCTTGCAAATGTGTTTACAGTTTCATCAGGGCTAGATTTTGTAAGTGCCTTGTAGATTAGGCATAGATCACTCCTTAATAATCATTAGGAGACAAAGTAAAGGATAGGGTTTTAGTCTATTTGCACTGGAAATGCTATTTACAACCCTGAATTTATTTTCGAAGGAACCTCTGAGGCCACTCCAGCTGTTGTAAGTTTCCAGTCAAGTACATGCCAAAACGCACACTGTACTTGATTACTGGTCTGATGGGGGCCGAGTACAGTGCGACTATAACTTCCTTGGATCTGAATGCCATGCTTTTCTGGTTTTCCCTCTCACAATTTTTTGTTTCTTCAGCTGGACTTAATACCAAAAATCAATAGGGGTGGACCTTGCGAAGACTTACTAGAATTTGCAGAATTGAGATAGCAAATTAAATTAAATGCATGGACACATCCAGGTTTAAATGAGGGAATTTCCTTGTGTAGTGTGCTTAGATTACGTTCATACAAGGTTTTACTGCTGGATGTATTTATAGATGTTTTGAATGTGATTGGTGTATTTTTTACATGTGATTTGGGAGAGGGTTATTTAAACAACAAGATGTGAGTAGCATTTTTATTTTGAAGAAGTCTTGGTGTTACACTCGACGAAAGCACTTAATTTCATTTTAAATAAATACTGGTTTGGTATTGGCTCCTATTTTGTTTCCGTGCTTACTGTGGCTGCTTTAGCCCTTTTAGTTTTTGGATCCCAGCACTGAGCGGTGTGGCACACCACTAGTAACTGGCATCTTGCTTGATCTGGATTAACCCAATGTAGCAGCATGTGTCCTGACCATGAGTCATTTTGCTATCCATCTGATGACACAGAGATTTATGTTCAGTTTTGTGAGTTTATTTGTAATACCTGAGTTGGGGAATTGTGTCAAATGCCTTAGTTAAGTCAAGGCAGGCAGGACGTACTGTTTTACCCTCATCTCCGGCTCTACTGATTTTCTCAAAAAAGTCCACCAGACTGAACAGGCATGACCTGCCCTTGACAAAGCCGAAGAACTGGGTTGGGTCCAGGGTTTGGAGGTTTCCTGTGTTGTTATTTATCAGGCCATTATTATTCTTTCCATGGCCTTGCATATAGCACTAGTCAATCTTATGGGTCTGTAATTTTTCCAAGTCTTCTGATGGTCCTTCTTTATGCAGAGGGATGACTCCTGCTGTCCTCCACTCTACAGGGACAAAGCCAATCTGGAGGCTGTTAAACAGAGATCCTAGTGGGCGTGACAGGTCCTGTTTCAAGCTATTTAAGAGGCATCCTGGAATACTGTTGGGACCCATCAAAGCTGTGTTTTTAGCTTTAGAAAGTGCAGTGGCGGACTTTTCTTTGGTGATAACTGGTAGATGAATGGTGGAGGGTATTTCTTGTGGGGGGAGGGTAACCAGAGGTGAAGGGGAGGTGAAATTTGAAATGAATTCATCGGCCAGCAGATCTGCTATATCCCCTGGCTGAGTATAGGTGATGTCATCTACAACTAATGCTGCACATTGTTGGATATTGCCCTTAAGTTTGTTGACATAACTGAAAAATGCCTTATGGTTATGCTTAGTTTGGGAGTCTATTTCTGCCTCAAAATTTGATTCTGAAGACTTGACTGGTCCCCTGATTTGCTTGTTTACACTAATGAGGGAGTTTTTGCTCTGTTGTACACATTCTCTCTTACTTCTAGACAGGACTTTCTTTCTTTTGCTGTACAACCTATTTATCTCAGGGGTCCACTAGGGTAGCTTGTTTTTGTGGTTATCCTAGGCCTACTTTGGTCTGGTATTGCTGTTTCTATGCAGTTGTTTATATGGTTGCACAAGACTTTTGTGTACACTTCCACATAGGCTTCTGTATTTTCTGGGTTTGGGGGGAGTTTGGAAACTAGTTATGCCATCACTTAATAGCACGTAGTTTGTCTTAGAAAAGTTCTTAAAAGTTTTGGGGTTAAGTGGGAGTTCTAGTTTTATATTATTTCCAGGGAGACCACTTTGTGATCTGATCTAACCAGTGAGGATATCACACTTGGGGAAGGTGCAACTCTCTCCCATATTTGTGAGTATCAGGTCTAGAATATTTGTATCCTTAGTGGGAGTGCAGACTAGCTGCTCCAGGGCATTTTTATTGACAAAGTCTTTGAGTCTGCATGTTAGTAGTCATGCATGCTTTCTAGTTAATGGACGGGTAGTTGAAATCACATATGACTATGGTACTGGGCTGAATGGTAATTGATTCTATTTAAATTCAGGTATGATGTATGAGTTTCCTGGTTCATGGTCAGGGACCTGTAGCTAGCAAGGATATGGCAATGCATTTTTCCTATGGTTAGTTGGACATGGAGTAGCTCCAGCATATCACATTGTTTGACCAGTCTTGAGATGTACTTATCTTTTCTGTAGATGGATACATCTCCACCATTTGCCCTTTCATGTGCAGTGGGTGGTCGGAATGTGTGACAGGCATTACAACCATGCACTGCCGGGGTGCTTCCCATGACTTTGAACCATGTTTCAGTAACTAAACAGACATCAGCATTCTCCAAGATGAGGAGTGCTTCCAGGGAGTGTAGGTTCTTGTTAAGAATCCTAGCATTGAGCAGTAATACCTTTAGCATATCCTGTGTAGATTTTGCTAGGTTGGAAGGTTTGTCTGTTTGGCAATGCCTAAAAAAAGGCATTATGGGGTGGATAATACTTTGGCCAATATCCAAAAGCCTAGTGGTGACAAGTGAAGACTATCCCTAGCAAAGCAGCATGGCCTGTCAATCATGTTCTCAAAGGCTGACAAATGTTGGACCCCTTTGGAATACTATTTAGCATAGGCAATTATTAAAAATCAATAATTTTCTGTTGGTATTGTGGCATCATCTTTGGAGACAGCAGAACGCTGCTCAATGCTAGGCTCATACCTGCCTGTTACACATATTCTGAAAGCACAATCATGCTTCCCTTCACATAGTATAGAAAGGTACATCTCAGGACATTCATGCCCACATGAGCTATGACTGAGTCATACTAGTATTTGATGTTTAGCAACCTAAGTGCTTGCATGATCTGGCGAATCCTGGCCCCTGACAGGCAACTAAATTTACCCTTTTTCTTATCTAGTCTAGTGAGACGGACATCAATGTGTTTCACATGGAGTCTCCAATGACCAAAATACCGGGTTGTGTGTTGTTACGCCTTATAGGCTTGGTAGTTGAGACACAATGAGATGTGGCTTTATGTGTTGTGGTGGGAGTTGCTTTGTTTGTGTATATGTGGAGTTCCTGAGAACTGTGTCTGAGAGACCTTTGAGCTTTGGGTAAGTCACATGTGAGCACCTCTCCATATGTGATGTCTGTGTGTCAATGACAATCTAATTGGTGTTTTTTGTGTCTGTATGTGAGTCTTGCCTCCTGTGACACTGTGTAACCACTTCTCTCATATACTGTATTCAGCTGTTTTAGAATTAAATGGTCGCCAGCGTAGATAAGGTAATTACTACAATACCTCAGGATGTCTATATCCACCAAGCTAGATGCGGAGATAACAAGAAACTGCCTATCCAAGGTTTCAGGTCCTTAATATGTACTTTACAAGGGGAAAGAAAGGGGTGTGTTTGCAACTGAATGAGGGATGGGTACTTAGTATAATCTACAGCTAATCTATCCAGCCATGCTGCCAGAATACAAAGCAGTTGCTCTTTGAGCAGCCATAGTTTTGAGTGCTGTAATAATGTAATCAAAGGTTAACTAAATGTGGCAATGTTGCTCAGTGCACAAACTAGCTGCTGCTTGAGTAGCACAGGAGTGTATAAAATTTCAGAGGAATTTTTATACGGAAAATACAACTTCTGATGATTGCGTATACACAGGGCACCACTAACCACCGCTGGGCAAAGCAAATGTAAGCCTTATTTAGAAGCAGGAAAAAAAACAAGTTAAGTGCAAAATAATACTTAATTTTATTTTTCTTGCCAAGGATGTCTTCAATGCAAGCAAAATCTCTCCAACTCTCTGGCATCATCGCCGAACAATGAGCAGCTCTGGATAACTGAGCCAAGACTCATGCAAATGCAATACTTATATACAAGCAGAAAAAAGCAAGTTTAAAAATATGTATGCCCACAGGCCAATCAGGTAAGCACACAATATGGTTTCCACCAGCAATTCCCAGCTCAGACAAGTGAAATCAGCCCTCTCCTGCCAGAAGACTGCAGACTTTGAACCTCTTAATGAAAAATGACTGGTCTGGAGAAAAAGTGTCAGGGAACCACAAAAAATGGATGCCTAAAAGCATTGAAAAAAGTACAGACAGTGTATTTAGAGTACTACAAATGCAGAACAGCAGCCGTTACAACAGTGGAAAATGCAACTTAAAAACTCCAAGCAAGTGTAGGAAAAACAATAAATAGTACAGGAATCTTTGAGAATGCAATGAAAACAAGAACCACAAGTGCAAAATAATACTGAATTCTTTTTTTCTTGCCAAGGATGCCTTCAGATGCAAGCAAAATCTCTCAAACTCTTTGGGGTTGTCGCAAAACAATGAGCAGCACTGGATAACTTCACCAAGACTTGTGCAAATCCAAGGCTTATATACAAGCAAAAAAAGTAAGTTTTAAACTAAGTATTTCCACAAGCCAAATCAGGTAAGTACACAATAATAAAGGCAATATTGCAGCTCTTTCAAGAACTTTAGCTTAATGTATTAGTGGGGGATGGGGCAGACATAGAATTCAACTTTAAGCAGGTAAAAGATAAGCAGAATATAAAAGCTGTAAAGTACAAGCTGGAGCAGAGTCAATTCTCTCACTATTGACCTTCAACTATAGTTTAAGGCACCAGACTGCAGAAATTTATCAGTGGCACCGTTTATGGAAAAATGCAATAATAAATGACAAAGACTCAAAAGCTCACAGGAGTACACAGTTCTGACACAGCTGTGAATTAAATTATAAGACATGGGCCAGCAGGATTTAGAATACAAACAAGTAGCTTTTACAAGTAATTCTACTTGTGGAAATAGAAGCACAGAATAATGCAGAAAAACACTCTTCCTACAATTGTTAATAAAAATACAAGGCTAAGGTCCCAAAACAAATTTTAAAATGCAAACAGATGGAATACAGCAGAAAAGTTTGAAGTATTATTACCATACAGGTCACTAAGTCCAACTTAAATATTTAAGCAGAACTGAAATAATTAAAATAAATGTAATGTTCTTTTCCCCTTTTTTTCTGAAAAGCTAGTTACCCACAGTTCTATACCCCTGCAAGTCTTGGATAAAACATGAAGTACTTAAGTGAATGGATTAAAAGAACTCTGTTACATCAACTAAGTATACGTGAGAAGGAACTAAACAAAAGATAATACAAAAACTGAGAAAATGGAAGTTCATGATTATGGCTATGACAGTAAAATACAAGCAGTGAAAACATTTTTAGCCCCCTTAATGTTATATACAGGTAAGGCAAATTTTTTGTCAACCAAATGAGAAGTTAAGGATGATTACTAATAGGAAGCCAAAGGAACATATTTGGGAAGGGAAGGGGGCAAGGGCTATGTGGGATAAGCTGATCTACTCCAGAGAACAAGGTGGTTTAAGATTACCAGATCTGAAGGGCTAGTTTACACCATCATATTTAAGGATCATATAGATAACTCAAGCAGAAAGTTATAAATCAAAGTGGAAAAGGATGATGTAATGGGGTAGTTCAAGAGATAAAGATAGATTAGAATTTTGGATGCAAGTCCTTAAGCAAAACAATTATACAGAAAATTACACTGACAAATTAACTTAAGGTATTCTAAGAACTAAGTCAGTGCAGGAATGGAGAAACGATACTTTACCAACACATATGTCTGGTAGTAGGGGTATAGAAAATAGATAAGAGGGAGCCAGAAGTTACAGGAGAAATTAGCAAAGGAACCAAGGTAGTGGGAGCAAATAATTTGAGATGGAAAGATAATACAGTGGGATAAGGCTAAGCAGAAGTCTGGACTGCAGATTAGGAGCTGCCTTCTCCGGCAGGAATTCATAAGAGAGTACAGGCATAGAGAAAAGAACAGGGGAGGGCTAAGTGAAAGATCAGCTCTGGTACAGTTTCTAGTTAAATCTAGAATAAAAGTTCTTGTTAAAATGGGGATAATTAGTATTGCAAAAAAAATATTGCATGATAACTGTTAAGTTAGAAAGGACTGGGAAAACAGAATGGAAAAACAATTTGCACAGAGTTTTTGGCATTCCCCCATCTTCACTTAGTATCTCTGGTTTGCTGCACTGTTTCATCATGATACTGCCTGGCGTGGTCTTAAAGGTTCTATTGTAGATGGTCACTGACTGATGCCATGACCTTTTGACAATGTTGCTGCAGTTTTCTGATTAATCCTTAAACTGCTGATGTTCTGTACAGTTTGCTGTTCTGGGGGCAATCTTTATCTGTTTCCACTTGAACTTCCAACAGTAAAAAGTACTTCTTGGAATATGAGCAGCTGCAATTTACTTATTGGCAGTTTGTGGAGGGGTGAATTGTTCCGAAAAAGGCAGTAAGTTTCTGTGTATTTGGCTCAACATTCCACATTAACCTCTTTTTTTTTGTTATGGACTCTGCAGCTGGACATTTTGTTAGTGTTCATGTACAGCCACAAACAGAGCAAAATTGGGACACTGTAGGCATATTAATTTCATCTTCTGGTAGTGGGTTGCCTGAAACTGTGTATGTTGTGGCTTAACAGGGCTGGATTCCACAGCCATGCAGCTGTTTTGAATCTCAAGCTTGAATTATTTCCTCAAGCTGATGCTTAAATCTGGTGAGAATGAGAGAAGATCTACTTGGATGACTACATGTTGTATATAATTTTAGATCAATCAATTCATATTTTATAGTTCGTTTTATTGTTTTCATTTGTGTTTGCCATCAGTGTACTTTCTATTTTACACTTGAAATATATCTACTTTGAATAATTGATTATTTACAATATTCTTTTTGTATCTCATTGCATTATGGTCTAATCCTTCACTTTAATTTGGTCTAATCCTTCACTTTAATTTCTATGCAAGTACTTAGGAAATAAACATCAAATAAAATTGAAGTTGAAGATGCAGTTTTGCCAAGCAAAATTAAAAGAATTTCTTCCACTAAGGCACCAGGGCATCCAGCAATGACTTTCAGTTATTTGTACAAACCCTGAAGTCAGGTGTGAAAGCATAATATGCTGGAAAACGAAGAACCTTTTTTGTTGAAACAGAGCTCTGCAATGCACTAATGGCAGACATCTTCACAAATGTTCTCACTTATAAATGTAAGGATCGCAACGGATTTGATAAAACCAAGTCTTATGTTGACTATCAGAAACAAAAAGCATATGCGAAAATATCAGCATGGCAAGTATACAAGGGACACGTCATTCAACAGTGAATTGGTGTTTCCCTGGGATACTACCAGGGCAGACCAAAGGAACCAATGTGGTAAAAAGAGGTCTAGTATCACATTGAGATCAAATAACTTCAACTCCTGGGGGTAGTGATTTTGTACAGGAGATATTCCAACCAGCTGAGACCTAGTTCAGCAAGGACTATGGCATCTGACTCTCCATAGTGTGAGAGAGAATATTTATTCTACAGGTTGAAGTAGTGTCTGTGCAGATGTGCCAAATAATGAACATCAGTCAGTTTTCAGTCGTGAATTGTTTTCCCAATTCTACACAAGAGCTGGTCGCAAAGAACAGTGTTTGTGTGTGTGTGAGAGAGAGAGAGAGAGAGAGTGTGTGTGTGTGTGTGTGTGTGTGTGTGTGTGTGTGTGTGTGTGTGTGTGTGTGTGTGTGTGAGAGACAGGACAGTGACCCAAGAATTAATGTCACAACTGACAAAATTGCAAAAGGTTAGAAAACCACCTCAGGATCTGACCTACTGACTGCTGAAGTTAGTGGCAAAGGTTCAAAGTCTATGCAAGAATAGAACTGGTTGTGTTCCAGTACTATACAAGTCCCCACATCTATGCACTTCGTGCACAAAAACATCATTATACATCAGTGAATTATTAATTAGGTTTAAGCTGAAATATTGTTTATGTGGTACACTAAGCAGAGGAAGTGTCTTAGGTTGATAGGTGTGTACTAGGCTAATGGCTCTTCAGCCTTTAAAAGCCTAGCCCATAGGATTACCCTGGCATCGTGCCACCCGATCTTAGTTCCCAGTGCCTCTGTCCAGTACAGCCACTGGAGTGATCCCCGGGGTGAATTTTCTATTCCCCATCCACTCATCAAGATTTCTCTTGAAGAGGGCCAGTGAGGTGCTCTGCTTGACCTGTACGGGAAGTCTATTCCAGAGCATGGGCAGTCTCTGGGTTATGAACCTGTCCGTCCAGCATGTTCTATTGATTGTGGTAATGAGGATGAGGTCTCTGGAGCGTGTGGTGCAAAGGGATTGGATTTTCTTTAGATTAGTAATGAATGTGCCACATAGAAGGACTTTCTGACCACAGTGGCATTCTGGTGGTCAAAAGACGGGTTGCTGTCAACCTATGTTCCCAGATCTCTTATAATGCCTTCTGTGTTCAGTGGACTACCATCAATGTGGTAATTCAAGGGAACCAGGTTTTTCCCAAGGGGGGCTGTGATGCCTGTGCATTGGCCCAGCAATCAAGGAGCCTCAATCCTCACCACTAACACCAATGAGGGGCCTCCATATAGGGAAAGGATAATAAATACACACAGTAAAGTAAAATTTCCCTTAAGAGCACACAAAGATCACAGTCAGTCTGGGGCTGGTTTCTCCCTTTCTCGCCAGGTCCCCAATAAGACTCTCCACTGGGACAGCTATAGGGTCCAGATCTCAGCCTAGTGGGCAAGCTAAAACCTCCAGCACCCAGTGCTCCATGTCCCTGCCCATGTAGCTGACACACACACACACACACTTTGAGATAAGAGTTTATACAACCACAGGCTGGCACAAGTTCTCCAGCTGTGGCCCTTTACCCAGAATATACGGTAGAAATCACTGTCACCACCCAGCTAATATTTATCAGCTACTCAAAGGCCCTTATGAAAAGGGTGTCTAATTATTACTGTGCAATATTATTATCCAAATGGTAAGTGCGAATGAACAGTCAAGACTTATCTGGAGTGACTTGATACAGTATCACTATATACATGCAATGTACTCTTAGAGCTTAAATTATCTCTACACAAAACAGCCACAGTTGAAAGGTTTAAAATATTTAATAATTAATAATAAAAACACAAGACAATACTTCTAACTACAAAGTGCCAGTCAAGATCACAGAGAAATACTTAAAATAATACTGTAGAAAAGTTCTGACATCACAGAAAAACAAACTAGTCTAATTTTCCTATTTCCTAGCTATTTCTAAGAGGAAACACAGTTCTAAAATCCTACTTACATCCAGACACAGGCAGTGCTGAGTTGGATCTTCTCAAGAAAAATGCTCTCATGCTCTCATTCTTTGTCTCCTTAAATTGATAACACAGTACCACTGATTCATTTCAGATTACATAATTTCTTTTTGGTTCCCAGGCTAACAGACTCTCAGAGGTTAATGGCCCCTTTGATCTTGCAGCTGGTCAGGAGCCAGAGCAATAAAAGAAATTATACATGAAAATTCTAGCCATTAACTCCGGCCTCAAAACAATAGGCAAAACTCCTTCATCCAGACATATCAGCTCAGAGTTTTGACATAAAAGAATTGACTTGTCAGCTTTGTTACAGCGGAGTGCACTGTTGTCACATTTTTGCAGTTCCACATTTAACACCATTTTTTCCCAGTTAAGAGAACAAGCCTGCGGCTTATATTAATATTTACAACTGACAGAATTATCTACAAAATTCTATCTGGCTAGGTTGGCAGCCTTCACCTATATTCACAGGGATGGCGACACATTTTTTGGTATTGAGCTTAAAGCCATGGTTCTGACACAAGTCGTTGGTCTCGGTGAGGCCTTTCTGTATGATGTCAACATCACTTGGAGAGTTAATAATAGCTGCCAACTTGCAATCGTCTGTGAACTTTGTCAGCCAGAGTCCCTTTGTGTTGGCCTGGACTTCAGAGAAGTAGATACCAAACAGAAGAGGCCCAGGACCGAACCCTGTGGGACTCCACTCATTACTAGTCTGAAATCAGCCACTTTCACACTGTGGGGGTTCTATCTGTGAGCCAGTTTGCAACCCACCTACTGATATAGGGGTGGACGCCTAGCTTAGTGAGTTTTTACATGATTCTTGAGTGGGGAATGGTATCAAAGCCCTTGGCCAGATCAAGGTAGGCTGTATGAACCACCCTGCCTTCATCCACAGCTGTGGTGACTGACTCAAAAAAGTTGGCCAAGTTCAGCAGGCATGACCTACCCTTCACAAAACCAAACTGTGTGGGATCCAGAGTATGGAGATTCCCTATATCCTTGTTTATTAGGTCCATGACCATGCATTCCATAACTTTGCATAGCAGACTCGTCAGGCTAATGGGGTGATAGTTCCCAGAGTCTGTAATCGCTCCTCCTTTGTGGAGAGGGATGACTGTAGCAGTGCGCCATTTGGTAGGAACAAAGCCTGACGTAAGGCTGTGATTAGACAGGGCACACAGGTGAGGTGCCAGTTCAACAACACAGCCAGGGATATTGTCAGGTCCCATAGAAGCTGTATTCTTGGCCTTGGACAGTGCTGTTTTAACCTGTGCAGCAGTAATACTGGGTGTCTGGCAATCTACTGGTATTGTGATTGGTCCTTTGAGTGGAGAGTAAAGTTGGCACTTAATCTGTCGGACAGTATATTGGCAATATCTGTTGGCTTGGTATAGGAGGTACCATTGTGCAGTAACTCAGAGCAAATCTAGGTATTGCCATGGAGATTCTTTACATAACTATGGAAGGCCTTGTGGTTGTCTTTACTATCTGCTGCAATTCTGTTTTCATAGCTAGCTTTAGAGGATTTGATGAGGGATCTAATCTTTTTGTTGCAGGTGATAAGGGAGATTTTCCAGTCTTGGGACTTTACCTTACTCTGCTTCAGTTTCCTCCTTCTGTTGTAGAGTTTGTTTATGGCAGGGGACCACCAAATTGGCTTCTTTTTTTTGGAGGAGAGCATCTTGGTTCTATTGGGTATGGCAAGATCCATGCATTTGTGTACGTGTTCGTACAGTGCACTGGTGTATGATTCAGCGGGGTGCATACTGCTACAATCATGCAGGCCATTACACCAGTATGGTTTTCGAAACAGAGTATAGCAATATGCACCCCAGATATGTGTTCCCCAATATAACAAGAGGTCAGTTTAGTAGGGTTAAGAGGATTTCTGTGGATAAACAAGATTTGGAAAATGAAGTGAATAATCTTGAACACTTGTTTATAGCTAGGGGATACAATAAATCTAATATTGGCAAAATAAGGGATGAGGTCTTTGGAAGCAAAGAGGTTAGTGATTCAAGGTCTGGAACTAGTCTGTCTTCATACAAAGCTACTAAGAAATACCAAGATGGGGTTGTTCCCTTTATTAGTAAATATGCCAATGATAGTAATGTTATGTGCAATATAATAAAGAAGAATTGGCATCTTTTGACAGCAGAGTGACTACTAAGATTATAGGTGATACACCTGGGTTTACCTATAGGAACAATCAAAATTTGAAACAATTACTATGTAATGATAGACAACCGAAGCATGAACACTGGCACAGACTAGGCACGTTTCCATGTATGAATTGTAGGATGTGCAGAGTGATAAGTAAGATACAATGTTATACACATCCCACCATGAATTTTAATTTTAAACCCAGATTTTATGACTCTTGCAATACAAGTAATTTAGTATATTTGGCTACTTGTAATGGCTGTGAATGTTTCTACATTAGTAAGACGTTGAAACGTTTGAAAGATAGGATATATAAACATCTGTATGATATGAAGAACAAGAATAATGCCTTAGCCAAGCATATTGTAGATTTTCCAACGCATAGTTTTAGTTTTAGAGTACTGCAACAAGTTTTTAAAAATACAAGAGGGGTGACAATAACAATTACTTGGAGCAAATAGAGCTCAAGTGAATTTTAAGGATGCAAGCACATGTTCATCCAGGTCTTAATAATAATATTTGTATCAAGCCGGTATTGGATGCACAGCGCCTTAAGAAAATGAGATGATTTTAATGTTTTTAATGTGATTTGTCAATTGTCTTAATTGTTTAATTGCTTTTAGCTCAATCTTGATAGGCTGAAAATAAGTATTTATGATTTATGCATTTCATTGTGATTTAAGGATCTGATGAAGCACAGTTTTCTACATGAAAGGGTTGACTTTTTGGATGAATTAGCCAGCAATAGATGGACAACAAAGCATGATGGTTAGGGGTATTCCTCAAGTGTCAGGAAAGCCTCTTCCCTCTTCTGGAGTTGCCACGCAAGGGGAATCATAAATACCCACCACAGAGATGAAGGCCTTTATCTGGCAAAGAAGGTCATCAACCTGGTCTTGGATAGGCTGGTCAAACCACATCTCCCTCAAGAAATGGACATCCACAATGATCTTCATCCTGAGTGTCTCTTTCAATGAAGACAAATTTAGCCATGGTGCCTTGCATATAGGCATACAACTAACCCTGAAATACTAGCCAGAGTATCAACACAAGCATTACAGTAGGAAATACCATATCCCTATGCAGAAGCCTCAGAGACTCAGGAACATATTCCTTAAGCTTAGACTCTGGGAGGTCCATGAACCTATTCAAGACCTTTGTTGAGACGATTAACAATAGAAGGTTCTATACCACAATATGACAGAAAATTATACTCTCTTGCCAAACCTGTTCAAAGCCGTAATCTGTCAGGTGGCAAAATGTTTTAGTCTGTGGGACAAATGTTGGTATGAAGAGATAACAAAAGAGTCAACCTTAGCATAACTGATCAGTTGTGCAACAATCTCAGACAGGGACTTGTACAGGGTATCTATTCATCTTTTTTGAGACCTGATAAACCAGTCATAGTGCCTCCAAACTGCTTTGTCACCATCCTTAATGAATGGCTCTGGAGGAGGGAGAATCCTTGGTTCTTCAGGCTTCTTCTCAAGAAACACTGCTAGGAATTTTGGAGCAAGAAAACAGCATCCAAGCTGTTCCTCATAAGTGTGAGGGCCTCCCCAAATATGGGGGGGGGGGGTCATCTGAAGATGAGTTGTAGTGGGAGTAGATTAATTTTCCTTATCTGCCTCAGAGACAATGGCTCCAGGATCTTCCAACTCATCAGAGGGGCAACAGCTAAATGCAGTATTGAGGCCCCCACTACCCACAGATCATGTGAAAGGTGAGAGTATGACTTACTGGTAGGATTTAGAACCAGTGTTTCACTATGTGCAAGCCAAAGGAAAAAAGTATTGTGGTAACAGGTCTGTCAGGGACTTAAGAATAAACTCACTGTGGGTGCATTCTCACACATGGACTCAAGTGCTCACCAGACATCACACATCTGCTTGATGTCTAGGACCCAATAAATAAATGCTGGCACAGTACAACCAGAAAAATCCTCCTCAACAGCAACTTGTCAGCCCAACCAGACCAGGTGTGTCATTTGAAGGGGAAAGTCCTTGTCCTGAGCACCACTGATCTGTTAACAGGTGAGTACACTGACCACCAGTTCCTGTGATCAGTCTGGACAAACTCAGGTTCTAGACAATCAACTGGGGGCAGGGTGCTACAGGAACCTTGGGAGGTACCACCAAGGATGAGAGCTAGAGATGTGCTTCTACCATCCCCCCTCATCTTATATGGTGGTGAACGACAGGTGGAGGCTTGGGAGGGGTGCTGTGCACCAAAAATGAGTCAACAGCTTTATTCTCATGCTTTCAATTGGTAGTGCTAGTTAGCTTTAATTTTTGTGCTTTAAATAGTTGCAAAGTCTGATTTTGACAGCCCATTATTTGCAGGCTTTCCAAGCATCTTGTGGTAGAATTTCAAGCTGACTGGTGTGAAAATGATGGATAAACCTGAGATTATTATTGGAAAATTGGATTATATTATGTGTGACATTTGGGCATTGAGATAGACAGTGGCATCAATAAGAAGAAACATGGAGTGGCTTTAGTACAGCAAGAAACAAGAATGAAAAAAATGGGACCTTCCAAAGTACAGTCAAGGTGCCTCAAGGCTGCTTTAACAGCATCTTTAATTCAAATCAGATGGGTGTGCTGGAAGCCATACAAAATGTGGAGTGTTTGATAAGTAAAGCAGGTAGATTTAGACAACAGGCAACAAAGAGAAAATATAGAATCACTAACTTATGAGAAGGAGTAAAAGGCTGGGGGTCAGTAAGGCTAATAAAAGACTGATTAGAGAAGTTGCTGAAAGGGACACCAGATTTAGATCTTCAGGCTGAGAAAGCATAGTGGATGGAAACAGCATCTTAGCAAAATCTGTGGCGTTTAATAATTACAGTTCATGAACGAAAGACTGGGTACCTAAAGCAAGCCAAATGACTGACAAGTGACAATGATTAGGCACAGGATTTGCATAACTGAAGATTACTCCTGGACTATCAGTGCAGGCAGGAGTTTAAGGCAGTTAGCAAGTCTGTAAGCAAACACTATGCACAAGGCAGTGTACAGTAATTGCCAAGGGGGGGGGGGGGGGGGGGCTAGTAAAACCACTAGAAAATATGCACTCTTGAAATGCAGGCTAAGGGTTAAAACAATTTATTAGTTATGGTTAGAGTTAAAGAAAAGAAGGTCAATCAACTGGCAAGCATCAGAGAAATATTCTGACTGGTAACGAACAGTATGATTAAAATGTTATTATGCTACCACTATGTTGTAATTTTGTCCCTGACTCATGAGCAAAAAAAATTGAAAAGTATGCTTCTAATGTTTGAAACCACTGCAGAATAAACATTTAACAAGCATATTCATTCATTCCCATATGCTAGTACTCTGCTGATGTATTCTTACTTGCCTTATGCTGAGTGATGCATGGAAAGCACCCTACCAACTCAATGTGTTTGCAGTATTTTGAAATTACAAATATACAGTTTTTAAGACTAAGACAGTTCCTTACTAGCTTTAAGTAAGAACTCCATTGTTGCTTAAACAGTTAGGATCAAGTGATAGCTACAGCTAGAAGCAGAATGTGATTTTCATGAACCTATAACTCTCACAATGGTTGAAATATGCATCAAGGAGTGTTCTATTCTCTTAGGTTGCTGGTAGCTACATGGGTGTCAGCAAGCATGCACTATGCTCACTATAACATATACTTAATAGAACACTAAGTGATGTTTAATTTTTTTAGAGGAATTGCTTTAACATGAAGCATGCACAGTTTTAAAATTGTTCATATTATTAGAAGAACCTGTGAAACTTTCTCCATTGGCCCTAACTTAGAAAGTTGGACTGGGCCCCATCCTACTAGTACTTACAGAAAGGGTCTGAATTTAAAAAATATATTAAGAGTATAACAGTAACAGTGCAGTGCAACCTAATAAGAAAAGGGTCGGTGCCTTTAAATATAGAACCTGTATGTACTGTCATTTTACAAAGTTAGGTGAATAAATGAGTATTTGTGGTAAAATTATAAAGCTTAAAAACATTATAACTGCAATACAAGAGGTTTAATATATACAGCACTGTGTCAGACCTGTCCCACATACTACATAAGTAAGACAGAAAAGACACTACGTGAACATATGAGCAAACATATATGATATCAAGAGATGAAATATAAAAATAATACTTTGGCAGATCACTCTTTGGACTGTATACAATTTAATAAATTTTTTTTTTCTGTTGTGGAGAAGGTAGAAAAAAGCCCAGAAGTGGAGTTACTGGCATGAAAAAAAACTGAATATTGTAAGTTAATATAACAACTCAACCTAAATTCCTGTGTAAATCCAGGAATCAGTAAAGACTTGTCATTTAATAGTGTTTTTAAGTTCAGGGCAGCTAAGGTATAATAATTTTTATGGTAACCATTTGAAATGTCGGAACCTGCTATAGCGAGTCCCGAAATGCAAAGACTGAATGGCTGAAAGAATGGACTTACATATACTATGTCTGAAATGACATTTCTTGGAATATTCCTTTTTCTCCGAGGTATGGTGACCTTGGAGTTGGTATATACAAGTTTGGGGATGGGTGGAGCTTGCAAAAAAAAAAAAAAAAATTATAAGAAGAAAGATTTACGAGATTCACTCTTCTCCGGGTTTTCAGTCTTTTTTTTGGCTTTTCAGCACTCGGCATTTTGAGTGCTGAAATTTCAATATGGAGCCAATTTTTATATTTCTTATTGCGCATGTCCATCAAAACATCAATTTTAAGAGAAGTGCGACTTTGCAACTTGTTACGTCTAACTGCATTAATAATAGTGGTACCAAGTGTTCGTTTAAGGTGTTTAAAAGATGGTTCGATGTAGCATGTTTCTAGATGTGAAGAAGTCTATTTACTGTAAGGAAAAAAGTGCTAAACTCAGATTAAAGTTTTTGTTGGGAGTTACTGGAAGCTGCAGTGTGTTCTTTTGGTTACTAGCTGTTTTTCCACCTGCTTGACTTTTTTTAAGTCTCAAGATGTAGTCTTTTACATGTTGGTATTAAATGCAGGGTTTCACGAGCATTTCACTGTAGTAAAAATAAGTTATGTCTTACCATAACGTTCCATCTGTGTTGTAGATCTTTATTCATTCATTACTGATAGGACGTCGGTTCCATCCTCGAAACCAACACGGCCATTTCCAAGCTCGCACCAGCCAAAAATTCTCAGCTAAGACCTACCCATAATGCCCCTCTCATAGTCTCTTCAGATCGAGTTTGCCTGCCCTTATATTACAGAGATAATAAAACAGAGGCTCTGTCTGAGCAAATGCCTTAACCAGGAGATCCTAAAGTCCACCAGTAGTCCAGGCAGGGGGAAGGAGGGTTGGAAGTAATGAATAAAGATCTACAACACAGACGGAATGTTATGGTAAGACGCAACTTCTTTATCTGATGTTGTAAATCTTTATTCATTCCTTACTGATAGGACCGAGTCCCCAGCTACCTGAGTCCTGGGTGGCCCTAAGGAAGAATATTCCTGAGCACCATAGAACCAAAAAATGCTCGTCTCCTGGAGGCCAAATCCAATTTGTAATGAGTGATAAAGGTATGAGGTCTTGCCCAAGTGGCTGCTGCGCAGATATCATCCATAGAGGCTCTGGAATGAAAAGCCACAGAAGTAGCCATCGATCTAGTGGAGTAAGCCTTTACTCTGGAAGGTAGAGACAGTTTATTCTGATGGCAGATAAAGGTAATGATGTTTCTAAGCCAGGAGGATAGAGTTACTTTGGAGACAGGTTTACCCAATCTGGGTCCTGAAAAGGCCACAAACAATTGATCCATTTTTCTGAAAAATTTAGCTCTGTCCAAATAAAAATGAAGCTGCCTATGAACATCAAGGGTATGTAAACGATACTCCCCTCTGTTAGAATGCTGAGGGAAGAAAACTGGCAGGTCAATAGATTGGTTAATTGAAAATCCAGAAATGACCTTGGGCAAGAAAGACTGTCAGTATGTAGGGACACTCTATCCCTGTGGAAATTCAAGTAAGGTCTCTTGACACTCAAGGCCTGCAACTCAGATACTCTTCTCGCTGAGGTAAGGGCTACTAAGAGTAGAGTCTTCCAAGACAAAAATTTTATATCACATGAATTAGAAGGTTCAAAAGGAGGACTTGTTAACAACTGAAGTACCAAAGTCAAGTCCCAAGGCTCTATGGGAGGCTTGACAGGAGGTTTAACATGTAATACTCCTTTCAAGAAAGTTTTGCACAGATGGTGTGATATAACAGAAGAATTATTGAATCCATTGTGAAAATTTGCAATAGCTGCTAAATGTACAGTAACTGTCGATGCTGAAGCTCCTGCATGTAGAAGAGTAGTTAGGTACTGTAGGATCTTCTGAATAAGCATACAGAAAGGGTCTATGCCCTGATCTTTGGCCCATGTAGAGAACCTAGCCCACTTACTAGAATAAATTTACCTGGTGGAAGGTTTGTGTGAAGCCAGAAGAATCTCACGGACAGGAGATGAAATATCAGGCAGCCTGGCAATCATCGGAAGTGGAGAAACCAAGCTGTGAGCTTGAGGCTGTGGAGATTGGGGTGAATCAGTCCCTGAGGGTGAGACAGCAGACCTTGGGATTGATACAGGACCCACGGGCTGTGAATCAGATGAGGCCATAGGAAAGGGAACCAGACTTGATGGGGCCAATAAGGGGCAATGAGGATCACTTTGCTTCTCAACCTTTGTGCTTTCTGGAGGAATTTCGGGATGAGGGGAAATGAGGGAAAGGCATACAGTAGACCCGGGGGCCAACCGTGCTTTAGAGCATCCCTCGCTGACTCCCCCTGAGGGAGGATCAGGGAAAAGTAGCTTCTGCATTTGTTGTTTAGAGGAGAAGCAAACAAGTCGCAGCAAGGCCTGCCACAACGGCAGAAGATCCGATCCGCTATTACAGGACTGAGGGACCACTCGTGAGGCATCGGAATGTTCCTGCTCAGGTTGTCCGCAATAAGGTTGGAACTCCCAGGAATGTGCGTTGCTATAAGAATGCACTAGGAAGGTATCGCCCAGTGCCAAATTCTCATGGCTTCCCGACACAGGGGGTAAGACCTGGTTCCGCCTTGTTTGTTTATATACCAGACGACTGACATGTTGTCCGACTGAATTGCAATGGGCCTTGGAAGGGAGGGATGTATGGAACACTTGCAACGCTAAGAGAACTGCCTTCAATGCCTTGGACTGTCTTTCCCTGGAAATGCCCCCCCCTCCCCCAGTAGGAAAGTGACCATGGTCACCGTGGCCTGGGCTGGGGGAGGCAGAACAGTCGATACCAAAGATATGATTCTGGCTTCATCCACCAAAGCATTTCTTTCTTGCATAGAGGTGTAAGGCATACCAAGTGGTCAAGAAGATGGGTTAAGATTGACCATCGTGATGAAAGGAGCCACTGTACTAGTCTCATGTGCAATCTCGCCAGTGGAACTAAGGTAATGGTTGCTGCCATACAGCCCAGAAGTTGAAGTACAAGGCATGCTGGTACAAAGGTTTGTAGGAGAAGTACTTGAACTTGGCTTCTTATATTTGAGGGCCTGTGAGGAGGGAGGGAAGCTTGACAGGATGTTGCGTCGAAGACCGCTCCAATAAATTTCAATGTTTTGTTGGGGACATTTCAGATTTGTCCTTGTTGATCGTAATCCCTAAGCGAAGAGCAAAGTCTTGAGTGGAAGAGAGGTTGTGGATGAGAACATTCCTGGTCATGGCGGTAAGGAGCCAATCGTCTAGATATGGAAACACCTGGAATCCTTGTCGAGGATGAGCTACTACAACAGCCATACATTTGGTGAACACTTGGGGGGCTGTCGAGAGACCGAATGGCAGTACTCTGAACTGGTAGTGATTGGCTCCCAGCTGTAAGCGGAGAAATCTCCGGGAGTGCTGGTCCATCTTTATGTCGTAATATGCATCCTGGAGATCTATAGAGCACATCCAGTTGACCTTCGCTAGAAAGAGGAGGATGGACTGTGCCATGACCATCTGGAATTTTTAAGGCTTTATAAATTTGTTCAATAGGCTGAGATCCAGGATTGGTCTCCAGTCCCCTGCCTTTTTTTGGCACTAAAAAGAACCTCAAGTAGAAGCCAGATCCTCTCTGGTCTGGTGGGACTGGCTGGATGACTCGTTTTCTTAGCAGTTTTTCGATTTCTAAGGCTGCTACCTTCCTCTGATTGGGTGGAACATCTGGGATTCATTAGACGGGTCTGGGAGTAAGATCGAATGGGATATGGTAGCTTCTGGATATTATTCTCTGCACCCATACATCAGTAGTAATAAGTTGCCAGGCTGGTAGGTGCAGAGAAAAATGATCCCCGACTGCTTCCAGAGGAAAGCAATCGGGCTGCTGCTCAGTAGCGCTGGTAGGATTGGCCAGAGAAGGAATCTCTAGCGCCCTGGTTAGACGGACCCCCTCTGCCCCAAATGGGGCGTCTTCCAGAGGAGTTGCCCCGTCTGCCCCGGGGGGATTGCTCACCACCAGTGTCACAAAAAGATCCTTGGGACTTTTTGAACCACAATTTCCCTCCCCTCTGGTTCCTGGAATAGGATCTCTGGGGGGTGGAAAAACGTATGCCCACAGCAGACAAGGTCTTGCCATCTTTCTCACTTCGTGATAGTGTGTCTCGTACTTTGGGACCAAAGAGTGAAGACTCGACAGGCACGTTGACGAAGGAAGATTTAAAGGGGTCTGCGAAATCACACAAACACATCCAAGCATGCCGTCTCATGACGATGCCTGATGCGGCTGCTCGAGCTGCTCCCTTGGAGGTGTAAGATGTCAATCGCATCAAGGAGGTTGAGATAGATTCCAGGGTAGCTAGCTGCGAGGCAACAGTGTCACGCATCTCATCAGGCAGTACCCCCGCCAAAGAGGTAGACATTTCAGAAATTAGGTCTCTTTGGAGGCGAGTGAAGTGTGCCAGATAGTTCAGAAACCGAATGACAAAGGTCGCTGAAGCGTAAGTCCGCTTCCCCAGTCTGTCCATGGCCCGAGACTACCTGTTCGGGGGATGAACAGTGGAAAGTACAGTTGTGTACACTTACCATAAATGTAGATGTTCAAGTGTCTTCACTGTTGCAGTCATCACTGCAGGGTTCTTCCTGCCGGCAGGCAGCCCTCGGTCGGCCAGAATCCCAAAGTCTGGGTCCAGCATCGGCTGTGTACTCATCCTCCCTGACGTCAGTGGTACAAAGCTCCCAGCCGACACCATGTTCTCCAGTTTTTCTTGCCCCAGATGTCAGGTGCCCAAAAATAAAGACTAAAAGTAAAACAAAAATGTAACATACAACAAACCCCATACCCTGTAGCAAATACACCTCAGAAGAAGGGTGAAGCAGGGAACGACACCAATAAAAGTATAAGAGGGGACAGGAGGGTGGGTAACCCAGACTGCAACAGTGAAGACACTCGAACATCTACATTTATGGTAAGTGTACACAACTGTACTATGTTCATCGTGTTTCACTGTTGCAGTCATCACTGCAGGGTTGATTCCCAAAGCTGAGATAAAGGGTGGTGGTTATAGAGAAGGAGGGGCGGCTAGAAGGCCTTGCAAGACTGCAGAAGCCAAGCCTGCCCTAGATTTAGAATACAGAGGGAGATTATAGTGCTTAGAGAAAGTATGCACTGAACTCCAAGTTGCAGCTTCTAAAATATCTTTGGTAGGGACTCCCCTGAGAAAGGCAGCTGAAGTAGCAGCAGCTCTGGTAGAGTGAGTCCTAATTTTTTCCAGGGATTTGCTTTCCATGATGAGAGTAACACAATCTGATTCCATGAGCAATCCATTTAGAAATGGTCTGTTTTGAAATAGCTTTGCCTTGGGAATTTGCTGCAAAAGAAACAAACAGTTGTTCTGTTTTCCTGATATCCTTGGTTCTGTCCAGGTAAAAGCGAAGCTGCCTGTGTACGTCCAAAGAATGCAAGATCCTCTCCCCCTTATTTTGTGGATTAGGGAAAAAAGTTGGCAGGTGAATAGTTTGGTTTGAAACCACTTTAGGCATGAAAGTAGGGTTAGTCCTCAAAGAAACCCTGTCTTGATGAAAAATAATGTAAGGTTCCACAGCCATGAGCGCTTGTAACTCCGAGACTCTCCTGGCTGAAGTTAAAGCCAATAGGATAACAGTCTTCCATGATAAATACTTTATATCGGATGTGGCAGCAGGCTCAAAAGGTCGCAGGGTAAGCTTTTCCAGTACATAATTGAGGTCCCAAGCAGGAATGGGTGGAGTCGTAGGGGGCCTTAAATTCTTTGCTCCTCTGAAATATTGTTTCAGAAGTGGATGTGAAAAAATTGGAGGATCTGTATTATAATGTGCAGAGATAGCTGAGGCATGTATTTTTATGGAAGAAAAAGATAAACCCTTATTCAGCATATCTGTTAGGTAATGTAAAATCAATAGAATATTTGGAATGTGAGGATCCGATTCCTGAGCCTGCATCCAGGTGCAAAATCTCTTCCATTTACATGCATAAGATTTCCTAGTGCTAGGCCTTCTGGCTTCTAAGATGACATCCATAACCTGTTTGGTAAGGGTAGGATTAATTATAGACCCTGAATACGCCAGGCTGCCAGGCTGGGAGTTTTGATATGAGAGTGCAGGACCTGGCCCTGATGTTGAGACAAAAGATTTGGAGTCTGAGTTAGAATCCAAGGAGGTTCCTGAGATAGATTTATCAGTGTTGAGTACCAAAATTGTCGAGGCCAATTCGGGGCTAGTAAGATCATATTTGGTTTGTCCTGTTTTATTTTTAATAACACCCTTGGTAGAAGAGGCAGTGGTGGGAAGGCATACCCAGAGAGGTTCCTCCAACTGAATGAGAGAGCATCCACTTTCCATGCTAGCTTGTGATATGTCCTTGTGCAAAAAGTCTGTAACTGGTAGTTGTGGAGAGATGCAAATAGATCTATGTCCGGGCAACCCCAGGCTTCTGTAATCATCTTGAATGTTTGGGTGTCTAGCATCCACTCGTGTGGGTCTGACAGATTCCTGCTCAGGCTGTCTGCCAGAGTGTTTTGTTTCCCTGGCAGGAATTGAGCTTGTAGATCCACTTTGCAAGCTAGTGCTGTGTTCCATAGAGTCATGGCTAGTCTGCAAAGGGGGTAGGAGTGTGAACCCCCTTGCTTGTTTATGTACCACACAACTGTGGTGTTGTCTGTCCGTATCAGTAGCTGCCCTGGCTGTAAAAGATCCCTGAAAGCCAAGAGGGCATTCTGTACAGCTAACATCTCTTTTAATTTGATATGTAGATGCTTCTGATCCTCTGTCCAAAAACCTTGCAGGCCTTTCCCCTGCAAGTGGGCTCCCCATACATAATCCGAGGCATCCGTGGTTATCACTTGGTTGGCTGGAGGTAGACTGAAGGCTTTCCCTTTGTTTTGAAGACATGCCGTGGCCTACCAATGAAATTCCTTTTGCAGGCAAGGCAAGACAGCAATCACTGTTTCCAGACTGTGACAATGCTGGGACCATACGCTTTTTAGGTACCATTGTATCTTCCTCATATGCAGTCTTGCATATGGTATGAGTAGGATGTAACCCAAAGCCTGCAGGAATTTCCTTGCAGTTAGCTGAGACATTAATGCCAGGCTTTTGAAAGTTGAAGCCAGCTGTAGTTGTTTTTCTGGCGTCAGGAATGTCATCTGGGTTGTAGTGATTAAAAGAGTACCCAGGAAAGTTATCTGTTGAGTGGGTGCCAAATTTGACTTTTTTACGTTCACAGTGAATCCCAGCCACTTGAGTAGATTCTGAACAAATTCCAGGTGCTGGAGTAAGATGTCCTTGTGGTCTGCTTGAATAAGGCAGTCGTCCAGATAAGGGTAAATTTGAATTCCCTTGAGTCTGCAGTAAGCTACTACTGGTGCCAGGCACTTGGTAATGACCCTGGGCGCAGTAGACAAGCCACAGGGCAGCGCAGAGAATTGTTAATGTTTCGAGCCTGCCCTGAACCTGAGGTATCTTCTGCACTCCTGTCTGATAGGAATGTGTAGGTAAGCCTCCTTTAAGTCCAATGTCACCATCCATGCATTTTTGCTCAACATTGGCAGGAGCTGCTGCAGAGTAAGCATCTTGAACTTTGGTATCTCCAGGAAAGTATTTAAGACTGACAGATCCAGGATGGGTCTCCAAGTATTTTGCTTTCTGGGAACTAGAAAGAGCTTTGAATAAAAGCCTTGTCCCATCTCTGAATTTGGAAACAGTTCTATGGCCCTCATAGCCATGAGAGACCTCACCTGTTTTAATGCCTCCGCCCATTGAGTTTTTGGTAGGTCTGGCCATCCGTTTGGTTTTGGTAAGGTGTGAAAGTGGAATTTGTAACCTCTTAAAACTACATCCAGAACCCACTTGTCTTGGGTTATGCAAGTCCAATTTCGGTGAAAAAGAGAAAGTTTTCCTCCCAGAGGAGCTTCCAGGAGAGAGGTTCCTGGAGCCATGCAGGGGGAGTCATTGAGCCTGTTTCCTATAAGGTTGAGACCTATCTTCTCCACCCCTGGGGGTGGAAGCACTCCACTGTGTAGGTCTATACGAGGTTTGTGCTTGGGCCCTCTCTCTGGGGCGCCTATATCTACCCCTTTGAGGCCTGTCCGAGCTCGGAAAGGACCAATTCTTTGCTGGCCAATTTCTGCTAAATCTAGGAGGCTGAACTTGTAAGAAATCCTTAACCGTTTGCATGGATTTTGCCTTATCCTCCATTTTCTTTATAACCTCTTCAGCCTTAGACCCAAACAAAACATTATGTTGAACAGGAGCATCCAGTAATTTTGCTTTTACTTGATCAGGCAAATTTTGTTCCTTTAACCAAGCATGCCTTCTAATGACCGTGCCAGTGGCTGCCGCCCTGCAAGAGGCCTCCAAAGCATCAAAACCACAGTGTAAGGTATGTTTCCCCACCTGCTCCGTAGCATGCATCAAATCTTGTAATTCCTTATTGTCTGCACATGCAGAAATGGTACACATTTTTTGTTTCATAACAGACAAAAGGTATTGCTGATATTTTAACATATGAAATTGACAATTCAAAGCCCTAATAAATAAAGTAGCAGAAGTGTACACTTTTTTGCCCCATCTCTCCAAAGCTCTAGAATCCTTATCTGACGGAATAGGGTTCTTAGCAGTAGCAGCCTTAACACCCTTAGGACCCTGAGAAATGGTTTCTGGATCAGCAGTAGGATTTTTAAATAGAAACTGGTGAGAGTCAGGGACTCTGTAATATCTTTCAGGCTTAGCAGGGGCCGGAGGAAAGGAGTCAGGGGTTAAATTAGACTCAGTAAAGACATCATGCACAATATCCAAAATAGGAGGAATAGCCAGGGGTCTGTGTTGGGGAAGAAGAAGGAAATCCCTAAGCCTTTTCTTAGATTCAGAGTACTCCTGTCCTTCCCAGTGAAAATGTTCCCTCATGTCATGTAAAGTTTCCCCAAAAGAGTAATCTTCAGGAGGAGAAGCTGAAGGAATGGATTCCTCAGCATCAGAATCCTCATAAGGAGGGAAAGTATAATCCTGTTCAGAGGAAGACACTGAAGAGATAGATACCTGATCAGAGGATTCATAATCCAATTCTTGCCTTGGCCTTTTGTCTGGAGGGGGATGGGAACCCCTAATCATAATTAGCAAGTCCTCTGCCATTTTAAGCATTTGTTTTTGAGATTTAGGTCCCGGATCAGAGGAGGCCTGGGCTTGAGTCTTTGTTTTAGAAGGAGTCTTAGTCTTTGCCTTTGCCTTTACCTGAAGCTGCGTAGATCTGAAAACCCCCTCGGAATCCGGTACCTGCACAGCGGCTCCGGACCCATCCGAGGGAGCATTATCCGAAGGTCCTGCACCTGAAATATCCGAAGGCCTAGTTGGCTCCTTGTGGGAGCCCGTATCGGCAAGCGGTTCTGTAATGGCCAACGACAGGGTCTGCGAAAGCACCTCACTGACGAAGGCCGAACCAGCAGCTGGCTCTAATTGTAAACTGTCGTCTGATTTGGACCTCGGAGGCCTATCTTTATCCTTGCACCTTTTATGAACTCCGGTAGTCGGAAGCGTGTCCAACGACATGTTATAATTAAATCACCTCCCAAAGTAATGAAAGGCAAAATCGTATCTCCGTTTAATAGTACGTTGATTAAATCTAGCACAAAACCGACAACTAGCTACGTCGTGGTCAGGGCCTAGGCAAGGAATACAGTAAGAATGAAAATCCTTATGAGGTATTTGCTTCCCACATGAAATACAATTATTAACTTTTTCTGACATCGGACTGGAGCAAGAAAAAGTTTCCCCAACGGGGTACTTAGCTTTGAAAAGAAGAATGTCTTCGGAATGAAGCACCAAAAATAACAGGAGTCAGCCGACTGGCACTTGCGAACTGCTTCCACCGTGCGGCAAGAAAGACTGGAGAACATGGCGTCGGCTTGGAGCTTTGTACCCCTGGCGCACTGATGTCAGGGAGGATGAGTACACAGCCGACGCCGGACCCAGACTTTGGGATTCTGGCCGACCGAGGGCTGCCTGCCGGCAGGAAGAACCCTATAGTGATGACTGCAACAGTGAAACACGATGAACATCTATCTTCTGCCAGTTCCCTCCTGGTGGCCACTGCCACAACCATGGAATCAACTACCAACTGCTTGGACCAATTGGACTGGTCTTCGGGGGTGGATAAAATTTTGTCCAGCCTCCAGGGGACAGGTTCCACATTGTCCTGGGCCTTCCAGGCACGCTGCACGATCAGCTTTACAAGCTCATCCGCAGGTGGGGTCACCCAGGAAGTAGATGGCTGGGCAAGGAAGGCCTGCAAGAACACCGATTCCTCCGAAGGGTTAGAGGACTTCCAGTCTCTCCTCTGATTGAGGATTTTGAGAATGTCTCCAAATGAGACGTCTTCTGGGGAAGACTGTGGGGACCCTTCTCCCTCATCACAATCGGTGTCCTCAGTGATAGATTCCTCAGGGGAATCAAGTGCTTCCTCTTGCACCATTTCTTCCGGGGTTGCTCCCCAGTGGGATCTTCTGAGGAGGACTCCAGAGAAAGAGTTCCCTTCAAGGGAAGGTCTTGCAGGTCCCATGCCCGGGATCCTAGAGTAGGGGGTTGGGACAGCTGCATGGTAGAGGTGGGAGTTCTGGTGTCGATGCCATTGGTGCTGACTGCGAGCCTGTTGAGGCAAGGACCCTCTCCATCACCTGGAAAGCAGGCCTGCCCGAGGAGGGATGGAGGCCTGAAACTGAGAAGGACAACCTCGGAACTGGGGTCACACCCCACCCTGAGGAGCCCGCCTCCAGATGAGGAGCTCCAAGAGGACTGGTAGCTGTTGGTGCAGCCGTGGACATAGACAGTGCCAGAGAAAAAATAGGTGCCAAACTAGGAACCACTTAGCTTTGAGAGAGAAGGCTTGGCAGGTCTGATGAGGAACGTGGCAAACGAGATCTGGAGAGCTATGAGAGGGCATTATGGGTAGGTCTTAGCTGAGAGTTTTTGGCTGGTGCAAGCTTGGAAACGGCTGTGTCGGTTCCGAGGATGGAACCAAAGTCCTATCAGTAAGGAATGAATAAAGATTTACAACATCAGATGGTATGTTACGTTATACTCCAATTACAAGAAGGAATATGCGATTTATATTGAAAATGCAGAAGGCAGCACTGGTCCATAATGTTATTGTTACCGAGTTGATCTATAGATCAGAAGTTAAAATATGAAATGCCATTATATCAGGAGTATAAAGCCTATACATTTCCCCTGAAAAAGGAAATTGTCACTAAAATAATGACCACCTCTCCAGACATCTCCTCCATATTTAGACTCGTATGTAGTGAAGTATATTTATTATATGAATATAAAGTTATGAATATGTTTTAATACCTGGAATCACTAACAATGGGTATTCTATAATTCAGGATCACGGTGCATCATTATGGGAAATTTTCTACAATATTTCACACAGTTTTCAACATATTTTCCTATACATCTAGGGATCACCAGTAGTCCTATATAACCATTTTGGTTTTCTGTCATTTAGTTCACAACAAACAAGTACACACTTTTCCACAATGGCACTCTTAGTTTGTACCTGAGACATATCACTAGAATGCTCTTATGATTCAAGAACATACATTAATGCTATTAACTCAAAAAGTGATTTTCTATCATTTTAAATGTTACAGCAGAATATACATGCTTTACATGTTCTAATAGTGGTGTAGATCTGAAATGTTATCTAATTTCCTTAATAGCTATTAGATTCTACAATCTCCGGTGTACTGCTGACAATCCAGGTATTTTATGCTGAAAATTTCATAACAGTATATAGAAGTATTAGGGACATTTTGTCATTTGTAAGTGACATCAAATTCAGGCCAGAATGGCATTTCAAAACAGACAAAACTGTAACATTTGAAAAACGTCAGTTGAAAACAGAAGTGTATTTTTCAGTTCCCTTCAAACAACAAATATCAAGTTATCAAAATCAGTGTTGTTGTGAGTTCAGACCAAAAAAGGAATATGCAGTTCAGTATCAAAGTGATATTTTTATATTTCATGTTTTGTAGCATAAGACAACATTAATGCTTTTGTTTCAATAAAATTCAGGATGCAGCTGCACGCCTTTGTCTGTGTATAAGGGCTCCCTCTTAGAGTGACTGGTAGGTAATTGCGCTAATAAAAATCCTAAACCTTTCATGAGTAAAATGTCAAACTACTTTGGAGATATGCAAAACCATATACAGAGATCAAAAATTGCCATTGCTAAAACTGTCAGTACATTGAAGACAGTCCTCTGGAAATGGTTTGTAAAGAATTATATATACTCCTCCTCTAAGGATCCTGAACTGTTGGTAAGAGGCTAGTAAGACAATGGGATGAGCAGAATGAAAGACACTAAGAAAAAATGTCCTCAGATTTGAAATATAACTGAAAAACAAGTTCAAAAAGACAACCAAACCATTAAGGTATAAGCTCCATATTCAAAATCATTACTAAGATAGTCACATTTTTACAGCTTCCAAATATGTATGGTAATGCATGATAGCTATGCTAATAGCATCAGCCATTCTTAGAGTGCAGTAGTGATTAAATCATTTATCTGAGCGATAAAAGCACATTATTTCAAGGTTTATATGTTATTGAGTAGGAAAAATAACAGCATCCGTAAGTTTTACAACTTTGTCAGAATGGAAAAAATTTAAAAATCACACTTTGCTTCATCTATCAGAAGCTACAACAGCAGTCATTATACTGGAGAAATGAGCAGGAACCTATGACTACAGAGATCAGCAACTCTATACAGAAGACTGACTTAGCTAAAGCTGCCAGCTATCTGATAAGCAAGAGCAGATGAAATGAATCTACACTTCCAAGCTCAAAAAAATGGGGGGGGGGCAGCTATCCTTTTCCCTAAATCATTATTTTTTTTATAAAATCACTCACATAGAAACATATTCAAATCCAAATTTAGGAGTTGAATGTAAAAAAAACTTCTATCAACATTTTTCTCAGAACCCTTCCGATCCTATATAGTTCTCAGCTTTGAAACTACTTTTAGTGAAGTGTCATTCACTAGGCTAAAAGCATTTAATTTTCATTATTTCTAAGACTTTCTTTCTGATATGGACCTGACGAAGCCTGTTCATCACTAGTCCTGTGCATCCTACTATTTCCTTAATCTGAAATGGCTCATGAACAAACAAGACTGATAAATCATATACATTGTTGCACTTAAAATGTTTAAAAAAGTAAAATATCCAGAATACTTTGGCAAACTAAAGTCATATAAAATAAATAAATAAATACATACATACATACATAAATTAGGGCTGCACCTTATACACAGGGACAGCCTGTGAATGCTTGATGTGGTATGAGTATATATTATAGATGGTAAAATTCTTGGGGGTATTGAC
Source organism: Protopterus annectens (assembly GCF_019279795.1). Taxonomy (NCBI): domain Eukaryota; kingdom Metazoa; phylum Chordata; order Ceratodontiformes; family Protopteridae; genus Protopterus; species Protopterus annectens. The sequence goes on from NC_056737.1 coordinate 1,566,888,269, forward strand.
ATCTCAGCAATACTTTGGTAAATTTAGCGTAAACTTGGCTAGGCTTAAAACGGCTCAAGGACCAATAGCCTAGTAACCACCTATGAAACTGAACCAAAAAGAACACAAATAAATATATAACTAAAAAGATTTAGTATTTAGCCCTCAGTCGGCCTGATTAACAAAGTCTTGGGTCCTGCGTCAGTTGCTGTCCCTTCTTCCATGAAGTCAGGTGGTCAGGGGTATAAAACATGCAGCCAACGCCATTACATCAGTTTTTCTTGCCCCAGATGTCAGGTGCCCCCTAATGGGGAGCAATTAAATATAAAAGCACAAAGATATACCTCCAAAAAAAAGCAAATACATCAAAAAGGCTGTTAAGCATAGTAAAGGAAAGTAGAGGTATAGCCAAAAGAAGTTAGGAGGCTGGAGGGAGGGTAACCAGGACTGCAACAGTGAATACACTCGAACATCTACATTTATGGTACGTGTACACAACTGTACTATGTTCTTCGTGTTTCACTGTTGCAGTCATTACATTTGGGTAGATTCCCACAGCTATGGGTGGGAGGAGGAATTCAGATAGCATTAGGGCCAGCTATGAGGCCCTGCAAGACTGCAGTGGCAAAACCAGCTCTGGATTTAGAGAAAACTGGCAAAAGATAATGCATGGTGAAAGTATGTAGAGAACTCCAAGTAGCAGCTTCTAGGATGCCCCTGGTAGGGACGCCTCTGAGAAAGGCTGCAGAGGTAGATGCAGCCCTGGTGGAGTGAGGTCTGATCCCCTGGGGGATAGGTTTTCCATGGTGCTTATAGCAGAAATGAATGCAATGGCTTATCCATTTAGAAATGGTTTGCTTTGAAATAGCCTTCCCCTCTGCCCCTGCAGCAAATGTCACCAGCAGTTGTTCAGATTTCCTTTGAGGTTTAGTCCTGTCCAAGTAGAATCTACGTTGTCTGTGCACATCTAAGGAATGCAATATCCGTTCTCCTTTATTCTGTGGATTAGGAAAGAAGGTTGACAAATGAATGGACTGATTAAGAGCCACACTGGATACCACCTTGGGCATGAAGGATGGATTGGTTCTGAGAGACACCCTGTCTGCATGAAAGATGATGAAAGGCTCCACTGCCATAAGGGCCTGAAATTCAGATACCCTTCTAGCTGAAGTGATTGCTAAAAGGAATAAATTTTAAGTCTGCAGTAGCAGCTGGCTCGAAAGGAGGTAGAGTGAGTTTATCCAAGACAAAGTTAAGGTCCCAGGCTCGGGTTGGAGCTCTCCTGGGTGGTCTCAAATTTTTGGTCCCTCTGAGGAACTGCTTGAGCAGTGGATGAGAGAAGAGGGGTGGTTCTGTGTTATAATGAGCTGAAATGGCTGACGCATGGATTTTAATGGAGGAAAAAGATAGGCCCTTGTGAAGCATCTCAGTTAAGTATTGTAAAATCTGAGGTAAACTGGGCACTGCTGTGCTCATCCCTTGAGATTGGTTCCAGGCAAAGAATCTTTTCCATTTTTCAGCATACGATTTTCTAGTACTGAGCCTCCTTGCCTCTAAAATGATATCCATCACAGGTTTGCTGAGGGATGGTAAAGGAGAGATTAAGTAATTAGCCAGGCTGCAAGGTTCAGTGTTAGAAGCTGAGGGTGCAGAATCTGGTTCTCCTGCTGAGACAGCAGGGAAGGAGTCTGAGGCAGGTGCCATGGAGATAACCGTGACACACCGCGCAGGAGGGGGTATCAGTGTTGGCACGGCCAGTCTGGAGCAATCAAAATCATCCTTGGTTTGTCCTGTTTGATTTTTAGTAGTGCTATGGAGAGCAGAGGGGGGAAGGCATAGACTGATAGGTTTTTCCAGCTGAAGGACAGAGCATCCACTTTCCAGGCTTGTTTGTGAGGAGTCCTTGTGCAAAATTTGTCCAATTGGTAGTTCTGGGGAGAGGCAAACAGGTCTATATCTGGGCTCCCCCATTTGCTTGTCAACATGCTGAAAATCCTTGGTTCCAGTTTCCACTCGTGTGGGTCCATGAGGTTTCTGCTTAGTCCGTCTGCCAGTGTATTTAATTTTCCTGGCAGGAATTGAGCTTTGTAGAAGCACTTGGTAGCTCAAGGCTGTGTTCCACAATGCCATGGCTAGTCTGCAGAGGGGGTAAGAATGTGTACCCCCTACTTGTTTATGTACCACATAACAGTGGTGTTGTCTGTCTTTACCATTAGTTGTCCTGGAAGAATGTGGTCCTTGAAGGCTGTCAGAGCATTCTGTACAGCTAACATTTCTTTTTGATTGATATGCAGGTGCATTTGACTTGGGTTCCATTTGCCCTGAATGCACTTCCCTGCCAGGTGAGCCCCCCATGCATAGTATGATGCTTCTGTTGTTAGGGTTGGGCAGCAGGGGGTGGTGTGAAAGGTAGTCCCTTGTTTTGGTGGCAGGCCTCTGCCCACAAAAGGAACTCTAGGCGTAGGCAAGGTATGATAGGAATCATTGTTTCCAGGTCTTGAGAATGTTGACACTAAAGGCTTTTTAGATACCACTGTAGTTTCCTCATATGCAGTCTTGCATATGGAATTAGAAGAATGCAGGAGGCCATGAACCCCAAGGCTTGCAGTACTTGTCTTGCAGACAGTAGGATTTTTATGGCCACTTGTTTGAAGTAGTTTGTCAAATGAATTTGTTTCTCTGGCGTGAGGTAAGCCATCTGGGAAGTTGTATTCAAGCTTGCTCCCAGGAATATAATTTGTTGAGAGGGTACCAGGTGTGATTTCTTTTCGTTTATGGTGTACCCCAAACAAGTTAGAACCCTTTGTACAAAGGCCAGATGATTCAAAAGTATGTCCTGGCTTTCTGCCTGAATTAGACAATCGTCCAGGTATGGGTATATTTGAATATTTCTTTGCCTGCAAAATGCAATAACTGGAGCTAGGCACTTTGTGAATACCCTGGGCGCAGTAGATAAGCCAAAGGGCAGTGCAGAGAACTGATAGTGTGTGTAGCCTGCTTTGAAGCGTAGGTATCTTCTGCAAGATTCCCTGATTGGGATGTGTAGGTATGCTTCTTTTAAATCTAGAGTTGCCAACCAGGCATCTTTGCCAAGCATAGGAAGTAATTGGTGAAGAGTCAGCATCTTGAATTTTGGAATCTCCAAAAAGGTGTTTAAAGTAGACAGGTCCAGGATAGGACGCCAAGAATTCTCTTTTCTGGGTACCAGGAAAACTCTCGAGTAGAAACCTTGCCCCTTTTCCTCTTCTGGTACCAGTTGAATAGCCCACATGCTTAAGAGAGAAAAGTACTTGTTTTTGGGCCTCTGCCCACTGATTTGGGGTAGGTCCGGCCACCTGCTTGGTGTTGGCAACGTGTGGAAGTGAAATCTGTATCCCTTGGACACTACATTTAAAACCCATTTGTCCTGGGTAATGAGTTCCCAATTCTTTGCATGAAGAGCAATCTTTCCCCCCAATGGGGCAGTCAGTTGATAAGTGCTTGGAAATTTTAAAAGGAAGTCATTGAGACAGTTTACCATTGGGGGGGGGTCTTATTATTCCCAAATTTGGAAGTGGAAGCCCCCCACTGCTTAGTTCTGTGTGTACCCTGGGATTGAAACCTGGGATTTTTGCTGTGTCTGGGTTTGGCTTGAGAAGACCTGGAAGAGGCTGGAAAGGTCCAATTCTTAGAGAGCCAGTGCCTACTAAATCTAGGAGGCTGAACTTGTAAAAAATCTTTAACAGTCTGCATAGATTTAGCTTTATCTTCCATCTTTTTAAGAGCTTCCTCAGCCTTGTTGCCAAACAGGTGGTCCTGATTTAAAGGAGCATCCAACTATTTAGCTTTAACATGATCAGGCAAAGATTGCTCCTTGAGCCAAGCATGCCTTCTGAGCACAGACCCAGTAACAGCAGCCCTGCAAGAGGCCGCTAATGAATCAAAACCGCACTGCAAAGTATGTTTTCCAACTTGTTCAGCAGAATGCATTAAATTCTGTAATTCTTTATTTTCCACACAGTCATCATTTTAAGCAGTCCAATAACATGTTGCTGATAATTTAACATATGAAACAGGCAGTTTAAAGCCCTAATGGCCAAGGTTGCAGAAGTGTAAACCTTCTTACCCCATCTATCCAGCGCCCTGGAGTCTCTATCAGAAGGGGTAGGATATTTAGCAGTAGAAGCCTTAATGCCCTTGGGCCCCTGTGAAATAGTCTCTGGATATGCAATAGGATTTTTAAAAAGGGACTTGTGGGACTCAGTGACCCTGTAGTATCTATCAGGTTTTCTGGGAGCAGGAGGCAGGAATCAGGGGCCAAACCAGATTCCAAAAAAGCATCATCAACAATGTCTAGTACAGAAGGAATAGCTAAAGGCCTATGCTGAGGTAGGAGAAGGAAATCCCTAAGCCTCTTTTTTTGAATCTGAAAAATCCTGGCTTTCCCAGTGGAAATGCTCCTTTAGAGTATGTAAGGTTTCCCCACAAGAAAAATCCTCAGGAGGGGAGGAAGAGGGAATGGAGTCCTCTGCATCAGAATCATCATAAGTAGATAAGGGCAAATCCAGATCAACAGAAGAATCAGAAAAAACAGAATCCTGATCAGAACATTCATAATCAACTTCAGTCCTAGGCCTCTTAGAAGGGGGGGATGGCTACCCCTAATTAGAGTTATTAGATCTTCAACCATTCTTATCATTTGTTTTTTAGGCATAGAGGCCTGAGCATGTGGCCTGGGCATTGTTTTTTTAGGCATGGATCGAGATTTAGGCCTAAGTAAAGAAGCGTCATCAGCAGTTATGGACCTCAGCGGCCTGTCTCTGTCTTTATCTTTGCGTCTTTCCGGAATCCCGGTAGTCGGATGGCTAACCGACGACATTTCTGGATAATTAAATCGAGAACTGAAATATTTAGAGGCAAAAATATACCGACGACGGATAGTGCGCTGATTAAATAAAGCAAGATATGTCGTGGTCAGGGCCTAGGCAAGGAATACAGTACGAATTAAAATCTTTATGAGATATTTGCTTTCCACAAGTAATGAAATTATTAACTTTTACTTACATTGGTAAGGAGCAAGAAAAAGTTTCCCCAAAGGGGAACTTAGCTTTAGTTGAAGACCGGTTCTGAAACTCGAAAACGAAAATTTCAGGAGTCGGCCGACCGGCACTTGCAAACTGTTTCTGCTTCAGGCACCGCACAGCAAGAAAGACTGAGGGCTACCTGCAAGCAGGTAACCCAAATGTAATGACTGCAACAGTGAAACACGAAGAACATCTAACCTTTTAGGCAAGAACAATCTTGGCATGTTTTTGAATCAACTTTATTCTGTCAAACAGTTTGGAAAACAATTCTTTCTCCCCAAAAGAAACTACCTTAGCTCTTGTTTCTGGGTTGGATAGGCCATCATTTACCTGAACTACAGGTCAGGAGGTCATTTTTTTCCCCTTCACCAGATTCCCTAATCTCTGCTGCTGAGCTATCTACAGAGGTTTATTTTTCAAAACCGTGACATGGTACATCTATTTTGGTCTCCTCCTATCCAGTCTAACTCTGAAGTTTACCTCATTTAGTTTCTGTATTATTTTAAATGGACCTGCCACTTATCCATAATTTCATTTTCTGTTGAGGAAACAAACTAGCATCTGGTCTCCAGCTTTAATTTCCCTGGTCCCTGTATGTCCATTATACACCCTTTACCTTTGACTTGACACAACAGAATCATCATACTTCCCAAAACTTGGGGTATTCTCCAGTCTACTGTGGTAAGTATTTCTAGTTGCTGAAATCGTTTACCTGAATATTGAATTAAAACAGATATCCTTTCTGCGTCAATTTCCTGCTTCGGCTTTAACATCTACAGGTGTGAAAAAAACAGCTAATTTCTTTATTTGTACCATAAGTCTCTTCACTCACAAATAATGCTGTACATACACATTCTATATTTTACACTGGAAACTACTGTTGTCCTCTGGATGCTCACTTGTTTGCAGTGTTTCAAGATACTTTCTACACATATCAGCACATTCTGTTTAAAGTACTTTGTTTCCAGATGTCTGCCTTTCTCATACTGCCAACTTTTTCAGGTAAATTTACTGCACTGTGCTATTCAGGAAGACACACTGTTGCCTGTGAAATTCCTTTATCTTGCCCATTAGAATTAATTTTGTTACACTCATTGCATTATCATTTTGGGTTTTACTTGCATACTGTAAAATACACATTTTTAGCGGGTCTATATTGGATGATCGAACTTTTAAAAGTTCGAGTGTCATATGGTCGACACCATATGTTCGAACTTTTAAAAGTTCGAACATCCAAAAAAAAAAAAAAAACTACACAGATAACCTACCTGAACATTTTAAGCAGTGCGACAAGCCCACCTGCACCCCCTACCCTGCTCTTAAATATACCAACTCCAAGATCGCACTACAGTGCAGAAAAGGGAAATCGTCCCATTCTGCACTGTACGGAGATCTCCATTAAAACGTTTGAACTTTCAAAAGTTTGATCATATGGTGGCGACTATATGACACTCGAACTTTTGAAAGTTCGAGCATCCAATATACACCCTTTTTAGCTACCTATGAACAGTTTCAGTTTTGATACAGGTGTCATAACATTTAGGCTTTGCACTTCCTCATGTGACTCCACAGATGCTGCTCTGTAAAACTGATGAGTACGCACTGTCCAAAGTGTCTCTACCCTTCGTGTCAGCCTCTTTGTTGAATGTCTTATTCTAACTTAGGTATATAGTGGAAGTCTGTGTTTTTTATACTACATTCCTTGCCACTCAGAATTTTCAGATTTGATGCACTACACAATGCAAGGCTACTACCCATTTTGGATTCCCTCAATGTTCTGACAAACCCCTCTGTCATTCAATTCTGATTTGCCTCTGGGGTCTGTAGTAACTGCTCACACTGGCCAGCTTGGTACATGTATCAACACACAAGCAGACTAAAAAAATCATAGTACACTGCAGTACTGTCTCAATCTCTCTCCTTCTCTGGGGAATTTACAATCACATTGGCAGTGACAGATGTAGTCTCAGGAATTTAACATTAATAACTTTTGCCAAAGTGACTGCCACAATCCAAAAAAGTGGAAAATGGAAGAAGATAAGACCACCAATTTTATAAAAAAGTGCAGCAATATATTATATACAAACAAAATCAAATGCTATATATACACACAATTACATAATGAATAGCTGAAATATTAAATGATTAATATAAAAACATTGACAAAAACACATCATCATTACTTATATAAACGCCATTAAACAGCAATACACAATACATCAGAAAAGTAAATAAATTTCCTTTCCTGATGTATTTCTCATAACCTTACCACACACTCAGCTCTAACTTGTCTGAATAGTGATAGTATTAAGGAAAGGGAATTTGTAAGGTAAGCTGCACTTTACAGTTAGAAGCACAGGTAGTGGCAATGTTAGGGTTAATAAAAAGTTATTTCTTACCATAACTTGACATTTGTGTTGTCTTTCTTCATTCATCCTCATGACAGGGTCTCGGATCCAGCTCGGCCCCTTTCCACAGACTTGCATCTGACTCTCAAGGTCCTCCCTCATACCCACAATACCCTGCATCCACCCAACTACCGCAGACTGAGTTTGCCAAATCCAGTCATGCCACACTCAGACAAAAAAGGTAAGCAGAAGAGGCGCAGACACCGGCCTTAACAGTCCTGAGCTCATCCAGGTTCCTCAAGAAGAAAGGCAGGGGGATGGTTAGGTGAGAAAGTGAGGATGAATGAAGGAAGACAACACAGATGCCAAGTTACAGTAAGATATAACTCTTTAATCTGATGTTGTCTCCTTCATTCACTCTCATGACAGGGCCAGAGTTCCCAGATACGAGAGCCCTGGGATGCCCTCATGGAAGGACATGCCAGAGCACTACTGAGCCAAAGGAAGCTCTGCTCCTGGAAATAACATCCAACTTGTAATGAGACACAAAGGTATGATTATTAGACCATGTAGCTGCTGCACAAATGTCAGCAATAGAGGTCCTGGCATAGAAAGCTGACGAAGTAGCCATGGCTCTGGTAGAATGTTCCCTAGGGGGTTTAAGTAACTGCAACCCTCTGGAAGAATAAATGAAGGAGATATAATCAGAGATTCATTTTGCCAAGGTAACTTTCAATACCACTTGTCCAAGTCTATCGAAGAAAAGGGTATAAAAGGCTGGTCAGACTTCCTGTGTTGCTTGGTCCTGTGTAAATAAAAATGGAACTGCCTATGAACATCTAAAAGGTGAAAAACATACTCCTCTTTGTTTGAAAAATTGGGAACGAACACTGGAAGTTGAATGGACTGATTGATATTACTTTATGTAGCCACTTTAGGCATAAATGATGGATTAGAGTGTAAAGACACTCTATCCCTGTGGAACAATATGTAAGGAAGCTTAGAAGACAGAGCCTGAAGCTCAGTAATCCTCTTGGTGGAAGTGACGGCCAGCAAGACAGCTGTTTTCCAAGACAGAAACTTCATTTTGCAAGTAGCTGCAGGTTCAAAGGGGCCCTGGTTCAATCCCTGCAGTGCCACAGTAAGGTCCCAAAAAGGAGAAGGATCCCTTAAAGGGGGGGGGGGGGCCTCAATAAGAAAATGCCCTTCATGAAGGATTTACATAATCTAAATGTGAACAAGGAACAAACTTAACTAGCAGTGTGGAAATTAGAAATAGCAGCTAACTGTAGCTTAATAGTGGTAAAGCTAGCACCCTCGCTGAAAAGGGTGGAAAGAAACAATAACACATCTAAGACAGGTGCTGAGAATGGATCAATGTTCTTGTTGGTAGTCCAAACAACAAACCTCTTTCACTTGCTATTGTAAATCCTCTTAGTAGAAGCCTTTTGCGATGCTAGAAGAATTTTTTGGACTGGGAACTGAAGCCTGGACTGTCTAATCAAGATCGGAATTGGAGAAGCCAAGCGTTCAATTTCAGGGTTCAAAGATTTGGGTGTTGGATCCGTGATGGGTGACAGAGGAGGTCCTGAGTGGGTTCCAGTATCCAGGGAGGATACTTCAGGTGAGACCACAGGAAGGAGAACCATACTTGGTGAGGCCAGAAGGGGGCAATGAGGATGAATGAACTCTTCAACCTACTTGCCTTCTGAAGAAACTACTTTTAAGTTTAATACTTTCAAAAACTAAACAGCGGAAAGAATTTATTTATTTATTTTTTAAACTACAAGAGAAAAAAGGAGAAAAGGAGGAGAGCTCGCACTAGCACACAAACACACACACACACTCTAGATAGAGGGAGGAAGAAAAAAAACTGCCAAAGACACTTACAATGTGGCAAAACACTAACAACACTACCAAACACTTGAGAGATAGGAATCCGCATCTGACTCACTGGGGCAGCAAATGAGATCCGAGGTAGTTTGGTGGATGCAGGGCACTGTAGATAAGAGGGAAGAGCTTCAGTATCGGATCCAAGTCTGTGGAAGGTGGCCTAGTCGGATCCGAGACACTGTTGTAAAGATGAATAAAGGAGACAACAGCAGATCAAGCATTACTATGGTGGGGTGAGGGGGCCTCCTTACTAATACATGCTAAACCTAACCCTGCCACTGCCCCTACCTCAGAAAAAAAACTTTCTATAACACTACCACTTTGCAACACACTCGGACACACATCACATACAGCAGCACACAAACACAACAGTAAATCCATTCCCTTACCTATCCCTTACTCTAAACCTCAAACACTCATACATAGCCTCCTACCTCCGAAATCCAAATCTTTTGGTATATCCAAAAATGTCAGCATTAACATCTCAAACCCACAATTGCCTTACCCACACATAGTTGAACTTATTTATTTATTTATTTATTTATTTAACATTTGTTTACCGGGAAAGTCCGACTTGAAACAAAGCCAATTTTCAGTGGAGGCCCAGGGAGAAATGCTCCAGTCACGTCTTTGTCTTCGCTTGGCATCTGCAACACTTGATGATATAATCACTTGACAAATTTCCCCAGCTACACATAATATACATCTGATACTGTCTCATCAAATGGCAAAAACTCAAAAGAGTTAACAAAAAAGGACCTAAATTTTTTGATTGAATGACAAGACTTCAGAAAAAAAACCACTATGTTTTGCAGGAGGCAAACCCCCCCCCCCCCCCCACACACACACACACACACTCGCTGCTAACTATATATACCAACACTAACACTGCATAACAGTGGGGAAAGCACAAATTCTCAGAACCCTTACCAATTGCAACATATATTCACTATTTTTCATCAAAGCGGAAACTCAGAGACATCTGGCAGAGCCAGTTCAGCTGATCAAAATGTTCTGATTTTGCCAGTACAAAGTACAGTTGTGTACACTTACCATAAATGTAGATGCTTGAGTGTATTCACTGCTGCAGTCATCACCTGTGGGTTATCGCTGCTGTGGTAGCCTTTGGCCAGCCTGAATACCAGAGTCAATGCTTTTCTACGTCGGCTGCTGTTGCTTACTGACTGACGTCAGGTCATCAGTGCTATAAATCAAGGCAGCCGATGCCATTACATCAGTTTTTCTTGTCCTAAACAGTCAGAAGCCCAAGGAAATATAGTAAAATGGTCCTGGTGGCTAAAAGCACAGTGAGAAGCTTATGTCTTCCTAAAGAAAGGAGATATAAGGGGGATGGAGGGAGGGAAACCAGGACTGCAACAGTGAATACACTCAAACATCTACATTTATGGTAAGTGTACACAACTGTACTATGTTCTTCGTGTTTTACTGCTGCAGTCATCACCTGTGGGAGGATTCCCAAAGCTGAAGAGAGGGGTGGTAGGCTTAGTAAGAGACCTAGGCATGAGTCAGCATACCATGAAAAACTGCAGAGGCAAACCCTGCCCTAGCCTTAGAAAATAGAGGTAGGTGGTAATGCTTGGTAAAGGTATGGACAGAAGTCCAGGTAGCAGCTTCCAGGATGTCCCCGGTAGGAACTCCTCTGAGGAATGCCGTGGAAGTGGAGGCTGTCATAGCGTAATGGGTTTGAATAGACTTGGGGGGGGGGGGGTCCCATGTAATCTGTAGCAGAAATAGATACAGTGTCATATCCATTTTGAAATGGTTTGCTTGGAAATGGGCTTCCCCTCTGGCCCTGGGTCAAAGCTGACAAGTAGGTGGTCTGTTTTCCTGAAGGGTTTAGTATGGACCAGATAGTATCTGAGCTGTCTGTGCATGTCTAGTGAGTGCAAAATTCTTTCCCCCTTGTTATGAGGTAAGAAGGTGGGTAGATGTATGGCCTGGTTGAGAGTCACATTAGATACCACCTTGGGCATAAAGGAGGGATTAGTCCTCAGGGAGACCCTGTCTCCATGGAAAATGATGAAGGGCTCAATAGCCATCAGTGTCTGAAGTTCTGAAACCCTTCTGGCTGAGGTGATAGCTAGGAGAAAAGCAGTCTTCCAGGAAAGGTATCTTAGTTCTGTTGATGCAGCAGGTTCGAAGGGTGGTAAGGTTAGTTTTTCCAAAACATAATTCAGGTCCCAGGCTGGCGTGGGTGCCCTTTGGGAGGTCTGATATTGGAAGCCCCTCTGAAGAATTGTTTAATCAAAGGATGGGAGAAAGTACAGTTGTGTACACTTACCATAAATGTAGATGTTCGAGTGTATTCACTGTTGCAGTCATTACGTTTGGGTAATCTTGCTGGCAGGTTGCCCTCAGCCAGCCTGAATTCCAAAGTCTTGGGTCCTGCGTCGGCTGCTGTCACCCCTTCCCTGACGTCAGGTCGTCAGGGGTATAAAAGAAGCAGACAATCCCATTTTCTTCAGTTTTTCTTGCCCCAGATGTCAGGTGCCCCCAAAAAGGGTAGCCAAACTTTATATATATATTCAGAAATACAACAATATAAATTTTACCTTCATCTATAAGCAAATACACCACATATTTGAGACAAAAACTGTGACAGAAACCTGGTTCAAGGCTCCTGAGAGCACCCCAGCACTATCAGGTTTTACCTCATATCATGCGTTCCGGCCCCAAAACCCGGACAATACCAAGAAAGGAGGAGGGGTATCCATATTCATCAAGGACACCCACACCTCAAGATTGGTGGCATCGCACGATGCATCGGAAACCATCCAGGTGCAATTAACCATAGGCAAGACTGCTCTGCAATTTGTAGCATGTTACAGGCCACCCTCGCAAACTCAGGAACCTCATATGGCCTTCCTGAAAACACTGGAGGGGATAAATGTATCTCCAAACACCATCATACTAGGTGACTTCAACTACCCTAATATAGACTGGGAACACTACTCAAGCCCAAACACTCTAGCCCAAAAGTTCCTGGAATTCATAAACTCAAATGCCATGGAACAACTAGTCACCATCCCACAAGAGGAGAAAACATACTTGATCTCATCATCACGAACATGGGAGCACAATGTTCAATGCCGGAAGTATACCCCTCACTGGTGAGATCTGATCACAAACTAATCTCGCTGGAGGTCCTCATCCCGCCCCACCCGAAATGAAAAGACCACAGTAAAGAACTTCTCGAAAGCCGACTTCACACTTCTAAAGACTAGTGTGGTCTCCTTTAAGGCCCCTGAGCGGCGGTTAACATTACTCAAACCGCTGAATCACTTACAAATGCCTTCTACCAGCACCTGCAGGCTGCATGGATCAGGCAATCCCAAGCAAAACAAAGACTCTTTGTACCAAAGGCAAGCGTCCAGTCTGGTGGACCCCAGCCATAAACAAACTCTACAACAAAGGAGAAAGCTACTACAAGATAGAGCAAAATCCTTAAAAGGTAAGACACCGCTGATCACTATAAGTAAAAAGCTAAGAGCTCTCATAAAATCATCCAAAGCTAATTTTGAGAAAAAATAGCTAAGGACTCTAAAGACAACCATAAGGCATTCTTTAGCTATGTCAGAAACCTAGGAGGAAACTCCCAGATATGCTCAGAATTAGTTCAAAATGATGTGAAGATTACTGATCCTACAGACATTGCCAACATACTGGCTGACAGGTTCAGTGCAAACTTCTCCCCTAAAGGAGAGATATCTATACCAAATGATTGTAGCCCCCAAACATCTCTAACGCCCAGGTGAGAACTGCTCTCTCCAAGGCAAAGAACACAGCATCCATGGGACCTGATGGTGTCCCCGGCTGTGTGCTCCATGAACTCAACGAGGAATTAAACCCACAGTTAGGACAGCTGTTTAATCTTAGTCTCACCTCCGGATACGCACTACCCAGGGAGTGGCGCAGCGACTGTGGTCCCACTCCACAAAGGCGGTGCCTCCACCGACCCTGGAAATTACCGTCCCATTAGCTTGACAAGCCTTATCTGCAAAGCCATGGAGAGGATCATAATGGATCTCATAAATAAAGACATAGGGAACTTGCAGACTTTGGATCCAACCCAGTTTGGCTTTGTCAAAGGCAGATCATGCCTTTTAAACTTGGTTGACTTTTGAAACAGTCACCAAGGCCATTGATGAGGAAAGGCAGTCCATACAGCCTACCTAGACCTGGCGAAGGCTTTTGATACAATACCTCACTCGGGTATCATTGAAAAACTCATCAACTTAAATGTAAACCCATACATTACAAGATGGGTTGCAAACTGGCTGAGTGACAGAACCCACAGGGTCAGAGTTGCTGGCGCCATGTCAGACTCGAAGCCTGTCACAAGTGGTGTCCCACAGGGCTCAGTCCTGGGCCCACTCTTGTTTGGCATCTACTTTTCTGAAGTACAAGCAAACACAGGAGGGTTATGGCTGACAAAGTTTGCAGATGACTGCAAACTGGGCGCCGTAGTTGAAAACACATCCAACACAGATATCCTTCAGAAGGGTCTCACAGAAGCGGATAACTGGTGCCAGAGCCATGGCCTAAAGTTAAATGCCAAGAAATGCATAGTCATACCCTTCGGGAAAAATAAGGTTACCCTAGCTACCATATAGGTGGCAATCCCTGAACACAGAAGAAGTTATTAGGGACCTGGGAACCCAGGTTGACAGTAGCCTTTCATTCGACACTCATATTGCTAAATTAGTTAGGAAGACCTTCTACATTGCCCACCTTATCATGAAGGGATTCACATCTAGATCAAGGGAAGTCATAGTCTCCCTATACTCATCACTCATCAGACCAATGATCGAGTACAATGCCCCATTCGGAATGTATCTGACCCGACACTTGCAGCAGCTGGAGAGGCCACAAAAGTTCCTCACCAAAAGGATAAAGGGTCTCAAAATCTGTCTTATGCTGCCCGACTGAAAGAACTCCAGTTATATTCAGTTGCTTACCGCTTGCTCAGAGGTGACCTATGCCTGACATACAAGGCCATGTCAAACCCAGATTTGATGAACATGCTTCATCTCAAAAAATCTAGATCCCTCAGAGCCACAAGGGCGGGAGACTTAAACCTCGGCACGGTTATTAATAGGACGTGCTGGAGGGATAGATTCATCACCCAAAGACTCCCTATGCTGTGGAACAAAATCCCGGTTTATGTGAGGCAGAGCACCTCGCTGGCCTTGTTCAAGAGGAATCTTGACCAATGGATGGGAGATCGCAGATACACCCCAGGGGTTACCTCAGTGTCACTGCTCGACAGAAGCACAGCAAAATAATGGGCATAGTTTCTCCAAACTAAAGGGGTGGCGTAAGCCACAAAACTATGGGCTAGGCTTATAAATGCCCTCGGGCAGATAGCCTAGTATGAACCTATGAACCTATGAACATAGGTAGTATAAATCAGAGAAGGAAGGGTAAGATCCAAAAGAAAAAAGGGGGAAGGCGGGTGGATAACCTGGACTGCAACAGCGAATACACTCGAACATCTACATTTATGATAAATGTACACAACTGTACTATGTTCTTCGTGTTTCACTGTTGCAGTCATTACATTTGGGTAGAGTCCCAAAGCTATGTTTGGGAAGCTGGAACTAGACAGCAGTAGGAGCAGCTATGAGGCCCTGCAGAACTGCAGTGGCAAAGCCTGCCCTGGATTTAGAGTAGAGTGGCAGATGGTAATGCTTTGTAAAGGTGTGCACTGAACTCCAAGTAGCTGCCTCTAAAATGTCTCTGGTTGGTACTCCCCTGAGAAAGGCTGCTGAGGTGGCTGCAGCTCTGGTGGAATGAGGCCTAATGCCCTTAGGCACTGGCTTGCCATGGTGTAAGTAGAAGAAATGAATGCAGTGGCCTAACCACTTAGAAATAGTCTGCTTTGAGATAGGCTTTCCTTGTGATCCTGCAGTATATGCCACTAGTAATTGCTCTGTCTTCTTGAAAGCTTTGGTTCTGTCCAAGTAGAATCTAAGCTGTCTGTGTACATCCAAAGAATGAAGAATTCTCATCCCTTTGTTCTGTGGATTTGGGTAAAAGGTTGGCAAATGGATGGCTTGGTTAAGAGTCACACTGGACACTACTTTAGGCATAAATGTTGGGTTTGTCCTCAGGGAGACCCTGTCAGGGTGAAAAATTATGAAAGTTTCCACAACCATGAGGGCTTGTAGCTCGGAAACTCGTCTTGCAGAAGAAATTGCTAAGAGCAGAGCTGTTTTCCAAGATAAAAACTTCATATCAGCTGTAGCAGCTGGCTCAAAAGGAGGCAGGGTGAGCTTTTCCAAAACATAGTTGAGATCCCATGCAGGTATTGGTAGTTTTCTTGGGGGCCTTAAATTTTTGGCTCCTCTGAGGTACTGCCTCAGTAAAGGGTGAGAAAAAAGTGGTGGCTCTGTATTGTAATGAGCCGAAATGGCAGAGGCATGAATTTTAATTAATGAAAAAGATAGGCCTTTGTCCAGCGTCTCAGTTAAGTATTGCAAAATCTGAGGAATATTTGGTACGGCTGTATCAGTTCTCCATTTTCCACCATAAGACTTTCTAGTACTAGGCCTTCTGGCTTCCAGAATGACATCCATCACAGCTTTACTGAGAGGTGTTTTTTGTATTACTACATTATCCGCCATGCTGCCAAGTTTAATGTCCTGAGTTGACTGTGTATGATCTGATTGTTTTGCTGGGACAGTAGTCGAGGTATTTGAGGTAAGGTCCAAGCCGGGTATAGAGATAATTTCCTTAGTAATGGATACCAGTACTGGCGTGGCCAGTCTGGGGCAATCAGTATCATCTTTGGCTTCTCCTTTCTGACCTTTAGGAGCACCTTGGGGAGGAGAGGCAGTGGAGGAAAGGCATATACCGATAGTTTTTTCCAGCTGTAAGATAGGGCATCCACTTTCTATGCTTGTCTGTGATAAGTCCTTGTGCAGAATCTTTTTAGTTGGTAATTGAGAGGGGAAGCAAATAGGTCTATGTCCGGGCATCCCCATTTCCTTGTTACCATGCTGAAGACTTGTGGATCCAGCTTCCACTCGTGGGGATGCATGAGGTTTCTGCTTAGTTCGTCTGCCAGAGTATTTTCCTTTCCTGGCAGGAATTGTGCCTGCAGATGTACTTGGTAAGTCAAAGCTGTGTCCTACAAGGTCATGGCTAGTCTGCAAAAGAGGTAAGAATGTGTGCCTCCCTGCTTGTTTATATACCACATGACCGTGGTGTTGTATGTCTTTATCAGTAGTTGTCCCGGATGAAGTAGGTCCTTGAAGGCTGTCAGGGCATTTTGAACAGCTAACATCTCTTTTTGATTGCTATGAGGATGCATTTGGTTTGAGGACCATGTGCCCTGAATGCCTCTTCCTGCAATGTGGGCTCCCCAGGCATAATCTGAAGCATCCGTTGTTAGTGTCTGCCTGGCTGGAGGTAATGTGAATGGCTGTCCCTTGTTCTGGTGACAAGCCTTTGCCCACCATCGAAACTCCTGTTGCAGGCAGGGAATGAGAGAAATGACTGTTTCCAGGCTGTGGCAATGTTGAGTCCAAACACTTTTTAGGTACCATTGTAGTTTCCTCATATGCAGTCTTGCATATAGAATTAGTAGGATGCAGGATGCCATGAAGCTCAAAGCCTGCAGAACTTTTCTTGCAGACAACTGGGCATTTGTTGCCAACATTTTGAAATAAGTAGTCAGTTGCCTTTGTTTGTCTGGCGTGAGATATGCCATCTGGGCAGTGGTATTCAAGCTTGCACCCTGGAATGTTATTTCTTGTGTGGGTACTAGTTTTGATTTCTTTTTGTTGACTGTGTACCCTAGGCATGTTAGAAGTCTTTTCACAAATGCCAGATGTTGAAGAAGAATGTCCTTGTTCTCTGCTTGAATGAGACAGTCGTCCAAGTAAGGATATATCTGTATTCCTCTTTGTCTGCAAAATGCAATTACTAGTGCCAGGCACTTTGTAAAGACCCTGGGTGCAGTAGATAAGCCAAAGGGCAAAGCAGAGAATTGGTAATGCATTGAACCAGCCTTGAATCTAAGGTATTGTCTGCATGATTGTCTGATTGGAACATGCAGGTATGCCTCTTTTAGGTCTAAAGTCACAAGCCAAGCATTCTTGCCCAACATGGGAAGAAGCTGCTGCAAGGTCAACATTTTGAATTTTGGAATATCCAGGAAAGTGTTCAGGATAGATAGGTCCAGTATAGACCTCCAGACCTTGTCCTTTCTGGGTACCATGAACAGCCTTGAGTAAAATCTTTGTCCCTGCTCTTCGTCTGGTACTTGTTGAATGGCCCCCATGTCCATGAGAGATGAGACTTATTTTTGTGCCTCTGCTCATTGATTTTTTGGCAGATCTGGCCAGCCATTTGCCTTTGGCATAGTATGGAAATGGAACTTGTATCCTTGTGACACTATGTTTGGAACCCACTTGTCCTGGGTTATGATGTGCCAATTTTGACCAAAAAGTGCTAATTTTCCCCCTAAGGGTGCTGCCAGAAGATAAGTGCTTGGTACAGGCAGGGGGAAGTCATTGGGACTGCTTTCTGTATGTTTGTGATCGATCTTCTCCAGCTTTGGAGGTAGAAGCACCCCATTGCTTGGGCCTATAAGAACCTTGCGCCTGGGATCTGCCCCTAGGGCGTCTGGGTCTGCCCCTTTGAAGTCTGTCTGACACAGGAAAGGACCAATTTTTTGTAGGTCAGTGTCTACTAAACCTAGGTGGCTGTACTTGTAAAAATTCTTTGACAGTTTGCATAGATTTAGCTTTGTCCTCCATTTTCTTTAACACCTCTTCTGCCTTAACACCAAACAAAGTATCATGCTGTAAAGGAGCATCTAGTAATTTAACTTTTAACATGATCAGGCAGATTTTGTTCCTTTAACCAAGCATGCCTCCTAATTACAGAACCCGTAACTGCGGACCTGCAGGAGGCCTCCAAAGAATCAAAACCACATTGCAAAGTATGTTTTCCAACTTGTTCTGCTGCATACAATAAATCCTGCATTTCTTTCTTTTCTGCACATTCAGAATTTAACAACATTTTCTGTTTAAGCAATCCCATGACATGTTGCCGATACTTAAGCATATGAAATTGACAGTTTCAGGCCCTTATAGCCAAAGTTGCAGAGGTGTAAACCTTTTTTCCCCATCTATCCAGTGCCCTTGAATCTCTGTCAGAGGGGGTTGGGTTTTTTGCAGTGGAAGCCTTAATTCCCTTTGGACCCTGTGAAATAGTTTCTGGGTCAGCAGCGGGGCTTTTAAAAAGAAATCTGTGTGAGTCAGAAACCCTGTAATATCTGTCAGGCTTAACAGGAGCTGGGGGTAAGGAGTCAGGGGTCAGACTAGACTCCGAAAACACATCATCTACAATGTCTAACACATGTGGAATAGCTAGAGGCCTGTGCTGAGGTAGTAAAAGAAAATCCCTGAGCCTCTTTTTAGATTCTGAAAAATCTTGGCTCTCCCAGTGGAAGTGCTCCTTCATGGTATGCAAGGTTTCCACAAATGATTAGTCCTCAGGAGGGGATGCTGAAGGAATAAATTCTTCAATATCAGAATCCTCATAGGGGGGAAGAGAATATTCCTGATCAGAAGATTAATCGGAAGAAATAGAAACCTGATCTGAAGATTCATAGTCAGTGTCTTGCCTAGGCCTCTTATCAGGAGGGGGATGGGAACCCCTGATCAAGGTAATCAAGTCTACGGCCATTTTGAGCATCTGTTTTTTGGGCATAGAGGCCTGTCCACGTGGCTCTTGAGTTTGTTTGCTTGATTTAGAAGGTGTTTTAGTCTTTGTCTTTGATGCTGAAGTCAATTTAATGTAAAGATGTTTAGGTCTGAATACACCCTCAGAAGCCGGTACCTGCTCAACGGCTCCGGACCCATCTGAGGGATTAGCGTCCGAGGCTCCAATACCTTGAGTATCCAGTGGCATGGTCGACTCCACGTGGGAGTCGGTAGCGGGCTGCAACTCTAAAGTAGCGGGTGTCAGGGGCTGCGAAAGCACCTCACTGAAAACCGGCGACTGGCTTAGGAGAAGCTTCAGCGTTGGTTTTGGGCCTCGGTTGATTTTCTTTTTCTTTGCATTTTTTGTGAATTCCGGTAATCGGATGGCTATCCGACGACATTTCAGGATAATTAAACCGGCGTCCAAAAAAGTTTAAAGCAAAATCATATAGACGCTTAATAGTGAGTTGTTAAATCTAGCACAAAACCGACAACCAGAAACGCTGTGATCAGGGCCTAGGCAAGGAATACAGTAAGAATGAAAATCCTTATGAGGTATTTGTTTTCCACAAGAAATACAATTATTAACTTTTTCTGACATCGGTCTGGAGCAAGAAAAAAGTTTCTCCAATGGGGTGCTAAGCTTTATTGAAGACTTCGGACCTGAAACTCAAAACGAAAATCTCAGGAGTCGGCCGACCGGCACTTGCGAACTGCTTCTGCTTCGGGCACCGCACGGCAAGAAAGACTGAAGAAAATGGCGTCGGCTGCTTCTTTTATACCCCTGACGACCTAACGTCAGGGAAGGGGCGACGCCAGCTGACACAGGACCCAAGACTTTGGAATTCAGGCCGGCTGAGGGCAACCTGCCAACAGGATTACCCAAATGTAATGACTGCAACAGTGAATCACGAAGAACATCAGTGGCTGCAGTGTATCAAAATGGGCTGAAATGGCTGAAGCGTGGATTTTAATAGAAGAGGAGAGGCCACTGTTAAGTAGCTCCGCTAGGTAGTCCACGTTAAGAGGGATGGAAGGTTGTGAGGTATTGCCCCCTCTGGACTGGCTCCAGGAGCAGAATCTTTTCCATTTTCCTGTGTAAGATTTTCTTGTGCTGGGCCTTCTGGCCTCTGTGAGAATGTCTAGGACCTGTTTGCTTAACAGGGGCCCCTTGTGTGCCTTTAGAGCAACAGCCATGCTGATAGTTTGAGAGTCTGCAAGTCTGGGTGCAGCATCCCCCCCCCCCACCTGAGTCAAGAGGTCTGAGATCAGGGGAAGCTGCTTGGGAGGCTGTAATGTCAGGCTGCGCAGTAAGAGATACCAATGTTGTCTGGGCCAATCTAAAGCAATGAGGATGGCCTTTGGTCTCTCCTCCCTTATTTTGATCAGTACCTTGGGAATAAGAGGCAGAGAAGGGAATGCGTACACAAACAGGGTGTTCCAGGGGAAGGTCAAGGCATCCACCTTCCACTCTAGGTGGTGATGCTCCCTGGTACAGAATTTTTTCAGCTGGTGGTTGAGATGCGAAACAAAGAGATCCACCTCCGGAGTCTTCCACTCCTGAGTGATTTGTAAAAAGATTTTTCTGTGGAGCTGCCATTCGTGGGGCTCCAGTAAGTTTCTGCTTAAGTGGCCTGCCAGGGTGTTGTTGATCCCTGGTAAGTATTCGGCTATTAGGTGTAATCCCATGGAAGAGGCCGTCAGCCAGAGGTTCATGGCTACCCTACACAGAGGGTAAGCTTGCGTACCTCTCTGTTTGTTGATGTACCACATTACTGTGGTGTTGTCTGTTTTGATAAGGAGAACCCCTGGCTTGAGATGGGGTTTGAATGATGTCAGAGCCTTCTGCACTGCCATAATTTCCTTTTGGTTGATGTGTAAGGGCAGTTGCTGGGCATTCCAAAGACCTTGGGTGCACCTGCCTTCTAGGTGAGCGCCCCAAGCAATGTCTGCGGCGTTGGTGGTAATGGTCTGCCCAACTGGGTGGAGGGTGAAGGAAATACCCTTGTTCTTGGCACAGGCTCCTGCCCACCAGAGAAACTCAGCCCTTATACAGGGGATCAGAGGGAGAGAGGTCTCTAGAGTTTGAGCGTGCTGACACCAATGGTTCTTTAGGTACCACTGAAGTTTTCTCATGTGAAGTCTGGCCAGAGGAATTAGAAGGATGCAAGATGCCATGTACCCCAAGGCTTGCAGGAACTTCCTCAAAGTGAGGTGACTTTTGGAAGCCAGCTGGGTAAAGTAGAGAGGCAGGAAGCTCTGCTTTTCTGGGGATAGGAAGGCCATTTGGGATGCTGTGTCCAACAGTGCTCCCAAGAAAATGATCTTCCTGGAGGGTGTTTGCTTTGATTTTTTTATCATTGATGGTGTACCCTAAGGAGGTTAGGAGGGTTTTGACAGAGAGGAGATCCTTGAGTAGCTTTTCTTTGCCCTTTGCCTGAATGAGGCAGTCGTCCAGATAAGGGTAAATCTGCATATTTCTCTGTCTGCAAAAGGCTATGGCTGGGGCTGGGATGAATACCCTGGGAGCAGTAGATAAGCCAAAAGGTAGCACAGAGAACTGAAAGTGTTGTGAACCTGCTCTGAAGAGAAGGAATTTCCTGCAGGATTCCCTTACGGGGATGTGCAGGTAGGCATCTTTTAGATCTAGGCTAACTAACCAGGCATTTTTTGTTAGCATACGAGGCAGCTGCTGCAAAGTTAGCATTTTGAATTTGGGGACCACCAGGGAGGTGTTCAGAATGGATAGATCCAGGATGGGGCGTCAAGTGCCCTCTTTTCTGGGAACAAGGAATAGTCTGGAATAAAAGCCTTTGCCTGTTTGATCTGAGGGGACAGGTTCTACTGCCCCTTGGGATATGAGAGTTTGGACTTGTTTCAATGCCTCTGCCCACTGATTTGGAGGTAAGTCTGGGTACCCTCTTAGAATTGGGAGTTCGTTGAAAGAGAATTTGTATCCCTGAAAAATGATCTTTAAGACCCATTGGCCTTTTGTTACAGAAACCCAATTTTCTTTGCAGAGGGAGAGCCTTCCTCCTAGCTTTTGGTGAGTGAAAGGAGGGCAGAGAGGGGAAAGGTAGTCAAAGAGAGTTTTTACCACAGAGGGATGTCTTAGAATTCCCTGCCTTTGGAGCAGGAGTGGTCCACTGTTTGGTTCTCTGCTGTCCCTGGGATAGGGGCCTGGGTGGTCTGTTCCTGTGGGGCTTACCTTGCCCCTGTCTGCTAGGTGCAGGAAAGGACCAGTGTTTTGAGGGCAAATTCCTGCTGAACCTAGGAGGTTGTACCTGAAAGAAATCTTTAACTGTTTGCATAGATTTTGCTTTGTCTTCCATCTTTATAAGCACCTCTTCTGCTTTTACTCCAAACAGGCGGTCCTTATCCAAGGGTGCATCAATTAATTTAGATTTGACATGATCAGGGAGAGGTTGTTCCTTCAACCAGGCATGTCTCCTAATGACAGATCTTGACACTGCTGCCCTGCTTGTGGCTTCTAAGGCATCATATCCACAGTGTAATGAGTGTTTGGCCACTTGGCAAGTAGAGTACAGTAAATCTGCTAACTCTTTCGAAATGGCACAGTCAAGAAAGGTTGAAATCTTTTGCTTTAATAGTTCCAAAGTGTATTGTTGATATTTTAACATGTGGAACTGACAGCTGAGTGCTCTGATAGCTAAGGTTGCAGAGGTGTATACTTTTTTACGCCATCTGTCCAGAGCTCTGGAATCCTTGTCAGAAGGAATAGGATCCTCTTCAAAACTAGCCTTAGCTCCATTTGGTCCCTGTATAATGACCTCTGGGTCTACAGAAGGATTTCTGTACAGGTATTTGTGAGAATCCAAGTAGAAAGTCACAGTCCAGAATGCAAAACTAAAGAACCAAAAAACTGGACAATGCAGGGCAAGACTGCTGATAGTGGAGAACACAAATTTATTTTAACGCAAAAATGAAATACATGTTTTCGTCCAAGTAGCTCCCAGACTTCCTCAGAAATTAAAAATCATTGAACCCAAGTTATTTTATACATACTTCAATTATGTAAATAATAAGTCAATCAAGGATTTAAAGAAACATACCTTGAAATACAAAGCAAAAATAAAACCTGTACTAAAAATTAAAATGATATATTGAATTGATGCAAAATGACATTATCTAATAAACAACAGTATTTACTTGTGTATAAAAAATTAAACGTGTCCCAAATGGTATGATAAATTAAACATAACAATCAATACGTTTATAAAAACACATAAAATATTGATATATGTACTAAATGGATAAAATGTTTAAAAAAGAGACATCAACAGGAAGTAAAAATGAATTCATAATTTAGCTGCCCTTAATTTGAGTAGAGGTACAAGAGTAATGTGTTCATTAAGACCCGGGGCTTTGTTAGCTTCTAGAAATAACTGCCAGTAGGTCTCCCTGTATTCTAATTTATGTTCCCAGGACCCACCTCTAAGTTCCTTGGATACAGTTTTTAACACAAAAAAGAAAAACTTGGCATTACTACGAGAGAATATGCTTGTACAGTGCATTATTAATATTGCATTTGTTGATATCATTCATATGCTCGAAAATTCTACGTTTGAGCTATCTCTCAGTTTTGCCAACATAGAAACGGTCACAACCCCCACAGGTAACCAAATAGACCAGGCCCTGGGAATTACAATTGGTGTAAGTTTTGGCAGTTAATATTTTAGCTCTACTAGCTAATGAGACCAGTTCTTTATTACTAATAAGATTGGTTCTAATGAGGCTGGTTATAGTAGGGCATTTGTAACTAATTTTTGTTCTAATGCCCATCACATTAAGAATACAGCATTAAAAGAGTGGGACACATCTTCAAGTTTTACTGATTTACCCAATCTAAAAAGGTAAATCTATTAAGTTTGTGTTCAGGAAGGGGCGAAACATTAAAAATTTACTATAGTCGGTCAAACATGAGGATGTTTTTGCTCACAGACAGAAAGGTACCTACAAATGTAGGGCCTGCAATCAATATTCTTTTATTAGTAATAAAGAAGAACTGATCTCATTAGCTAGCAAAGCTAAAATATTAACTGCCAAAACTTACACCAATTGTGTTGGTTACCTGTGGGGGTTGTGACAGTTTCTACGTTGGCAAAAATGAGAAAAAGCTCAAACGTAGAATTTACGAGGATATGAATGATATCAACAAATGCAATGTTAATAATGCACTGTACAAGCATACTATCTCATGTAGTAATGCCAAGTTTTTCTTTTTTGTGTTAGAAACTGTATCCAAGGAACTTAGAGGTGGGCCCTGGGAACATAAATTAGAATACAGGGAGACCTATTGGCAGTTACTTCTAGAAGCTAACAAAGTCCCGGGTCTTAATGAACACATTTCTCTTGTACCTCTACTCAAATTAAGAGCAGCTAAATTATGAATTCATTTTTATTTCCTACTGATGTCTCTTTTTTAAACATTTTATCCATTTAGTACATATATCGATATTTTTATGTGTTTTTATAAACTTATTGATTGTTATGTTTAATTTATCATACCATTTGGGACACATTTAATTTTTTTATACACAAGTAAATACTGTTGTTTATTAGATAATGTCATTTTGCATCAATTCAATGTATCATTTTAATTTTTAGTACAGGTTTTATTTTTGCTTTGTATTTCAAGGTATGTTTCTTTAAATCCTTGACTGGCTTATAATTTGTGAGAATCCAGTACTCTGTAATACCTGTCAGGTTTACTGGGAACAAGTGGGAGGGCATCAGGATCTAAGCTGGATTCATGGAAGCCATCGTCCACTACCCCTAAGACAGGGGAGTGGCCAAGGGTCTGTGCTGGGGCAGGTCTAGAAACTCTCTTAGTCTTTTCTTATACTGAGGGAAGTCCTGGTATTCCCAGTGGAAATGTTCCCTGAGGGTGTAAAGGGTTTCCCCAAAGGAAAGATCCTCTGGTGGGGAGGCAGAATGAATGGATTTCTCTGCATCTGAATCCTCATTAGCAGTCACAGGTTGCTGTTCCTGTTCAAAATTTGAATAATCAGACTCCTCAGAATCCTGAATGTCTACATATTGTTGGTTGAGGGATGCCATTTCGGAATACAAAGACGATAGACGAAAATACCTGGCTACAATAAGAGCTCTACGACGAATGGTTCTCACTTTAAAGAGGGCACAGAACTGGCAACGAGGGACGTCGTGGTCTGAGCCTAAACAAGTGACGCAGTACAAATGGAAGTCTAGGTGTGGGATTTGCTTTCCACAGGTGAGACAATTGTTAACTTTTTCGAACATCAGTTAGTGCAAGAAAAAAGGATCTCCAATGGGGTACTTAGCTTTAGAGGTTTTCAGCTGTAATTCAAACTCTGGTAGCGACCGACTGGCACACTTGTGAACTGCTTCTGCTACGGGCTCCACAGCAAGAAAGACTGATGTAATGCATTGGCTGCCTTGCTTTTTAACACTGACGACCTGACATCAATCAGCAAGTGACAGCAGCCAACGCAGAAAAACATTGACTCTGGTATTCGGACTGGCCGGGGGCTACCACAGCAGGGATAACCCACAGGTGATGACTGCAACAGTGAAACACGAAGAACATCACTGCAGTATAGGACAGGGGAATATGCCCTTTTCCTTACCGTAGTGCAATTTTGGAGGATCACTGTAGTATCAACAAATTGTCTTTTTGATGGAAGGCTATACTTATATATATACATATATATAGGAGCACTACAGAATCCTGAAAGCCCAAAATCCTGAAAGTTCAAAATACTGAAAACTCAGAATCCTGAAAACATACAGGATACCAACACTCACTATATTCCAGCAGAAGTACATACCAAAACAAATAAAACACAAACTATATTACTGTTCTCCAAGTATAAGCAGGAGGTCAAGCCCCCCTACACCCCCCATGTGGGGGTCTGTGCCCCCCCCACACAACACACACCCCCTGCTACTTAAATATATCAACTCCAAGAAGTGCAATCTCGGAGTTGATATATTTAAGTAGCAGGGGGTGCAGGCGGGCTTGCCCCCCTGCATATAGTTGAAAGGTAATACGTTTCTGTATGTACTTGTGCTGGAATATAGTAAGTGTTGGTATCCTGTGTGTTTTCAGTATTTTGAACTTTCAGTATTTTGGTCTCAGGATTTTGGGCTTTCTGGATTCTGTAGCGCTTATATATATATATATATATATATATATATATATATATATATATATATATATATATATAAATTCCCAAACAACGTAGATGCGCGGAACCAAATAAGGTACACGGACCTCAACATGTAATCCACAAATATATATATATATATATATATATATATACATATACATATATAAGATGTATTTTTACTTTGTTGACGAAGTGGGTAGACCCTTTTCACCCAAGACCTGGGTGCAAATGCACAGTTACAGAGGTACAGATGAAATGAGAGTTATTTACTAACAGAAAGGACAATAATTCATTTAGGGAAAAACTCAGGTATAGAAAGCAGTTGTTACACAATAAGAAAATCCATTTATTCTTCATTGTTATCCAATAAGTAAATCCACTTGCTCTTCCATGTCATATAGTACATTGCAAAGAGTGATCACTGCTAGAATTCTGTAATAAATGATCACACAACCATTTACATATTTACGGAAATAATTTGTCCTTTGGAAGGGGATCAGTAGAAGGTGCTTTTCTTCTTTGGAGGGGACCAGTAGAAGGCACTGTATCTGTAAGTCTACATAGGTTCACAGGTTTATACTCTCCTAACAACCACTGGTAGCATAATAAGCTTAGCCATGCAACCCAAATGTATCCCATGGCCTATTTTACCTTGGAAGTTGTTTTAAGAGGTGTGTCTTAGGGCATGACTTAAATGCTACCTCTGTCCATCAGAAACGTAGGTGTCAGACCAGGGGTAAATTTCCAGATTGCCATCAACCGGTCCAGGTTATATTACAGTATATCAGAGAAATACTCAAAAATTAATCACTTGGTTGAAAAGTTTTTTTTTTTTCTATCTCCTATTACAATACAGGATGAAATTAAAACTATATACATGTCACTTGATTCATACCCTACCACTTGCAGGTGAAAGTTTTTTTTTTTTTTAATTAAACAGTAACACACACAGCAGTACCTCTCACTCGGCATTTGGCAGAATTCTTCAGTTTCAGCCCTCCTTTCAGTGGTATCTGCTCTGTTTCTATCAATGATTTCTCTTAACTACTACTCTCGCAATGATGTAGAGAGCATTTAAATCAGACAGAAAACAACTCCTGTAGCTCATTGTTAACTGAACAATCCAGTGTTGAAGGTTTGCTCCCCTTTAGACATATCAAGAAAGGGCAAGTAGGGAGCACAATTTAAATCAGTAAGCCTTGGAAGGGGGAAAAGGGTGTTAACCCTGACAGAATGGTTAAGTTCTTAGTGACTGTTAATCTTGTCGTATCTGTGGAATCAATTAGCATTAGTGTTTAAAAGAGAGACTGTAAAGCATACCACTTGAGTTTATCTACATTCTGCCTCCTGTGACCTGTCTTGCCTTTCCAAGCTGATTATACTTCCTTGCAGTGCCCAACACAGGCCTCATGCCTACAAAAGTATGTACACACATGGTATGCTACTGTCATCTATCCACTGTTTTGTCACTTGTCTTTCACATTGTTTTTGCCACAGCTGCATTAGCTGACCGTTTCTGTTTTGAATATCTTCACTTTTTGGCCTTTCTTACAGTCTTCGTTATAACTGCTTTGGTTGCACTTTAGTGAGAGGAGAGGGGACCTGAGTAATTTTCTGACCCAGGATTGTGTAAAGGAAAGAAGAGTGTGTGCTGTTTTTGATTAACTTACGAGTGATCAAAGACTTACATTAATTACCATACCCACTTTTTGGCACTTGTTCTTCCCATTGTTTTTGTCACAGCTGCATTAATTGAGAGTTTTTGTGTTTAATAGCTACACCTTTCAACTATTTTTACAGTCTATAGTTAGTGCTGATGCTCTCCGTGCAGCAGCACCTAGCAGTGATATGTACAGAAGCAGATATCTTGCAATGTAATTCCCCCTTGTAATCTGTGTAGACACCAATCCCTCACAGAGCAAGTTTCTCTTAAAATACTCGTACTGCCTAGACAGATTTTTTTTTAACTACTACAGCATCTAGTTTCTGTATAGTGTTGCTTATCAAGTTCCTTGTGTTGTCCTATTCAATATTTAAATTTCCCTCACTCCTCCCTAGTAGAAAAGAAACCACGGATATGCATTTAATGACTCTCTGTGGATAGTCTGGCTGAGATGAGTATTCTGAGGCATTGTAGCATTGCGATTTCCTATTACAATTCTGTCTGCTGCCATCTAATCACCACACAATCTTAAAAAAAATAAAGTATAGCATAACATTTAATGAATACAGAAGTCTAATCCAAATAAAATAATATACTCCACATAAACTAGCTACTTAGTAAACAATACAGAAGGAAATGAAAAAATTATGTATATACATCTCACTTAATTTATACCCAACCACTTGCAAGTGTTTTTTTTTTTTTTATATCAAACAACACAAATAGCTGTACCTCTCACTCTGCATTTTGGAAGAATGCTTTGGTTTCGATTTTAATCTTTAGGATATGATGTAACTTCAGATACTTAACAGTTAATGGGCCTAAGAATGGGAGAGTTTTGGGGTTAAAATTATTGTTCAGAGCGTGATTATGCCACATTTTTACCCAAAGGGGAGTCCACACTGCGTCGTTTGGGCAGTAGTTGGCTATTGTTATTAATCTATTGGCATGTAGGATTCTATAATAAAGTTGAAGGTCAGACATACCTAGGCGTCCCCTATCTTTTGGATAGGTAAGTCTTTGATATGACACTCTTACCAACTTAGGGTGCCAAATGAACTTCGCAAAGGCTTTGTGAATTTTAGTGAAAAATGCATTGGAAATAGAAGACAGAGATGCATGAAAGTGGTAGAGAAGCTTTGGGAGGATGTTCATTTTAATGATGGATGTGTTACATAACATAGGAAGTTTCATCTGTTGCCATCTAGACAAGTCTTGTGAAAGTGTCGCCCATATTTTGGTTAAATTGGACTGTAATGTGGAGGAAGATGAGTGGCCGTAGTAAACCCCTAGATATTTGAAGGAGTATACTATGTGGAAGGGTGAGTCTAGAAAGAAATTTTCCCTATGAGCTGAAGGATTGATTGGGAAAATAAAGGATTTGTTTTGATTGATTTTATAGTCCGAGATAAATGCAAAAGTATTCAGGGTAGTGACTATTTTCTTGGTGTCTGAGAAAGGATGTTCAAAATATAGGTTCAGGTCGTCAACAAATGCAGTCAAGCTGATCCTGGTATGTAGTAATCTGGGAAATGAGTGGTGTGTTTTTTGTAAAATGAATAGGAAGAAAGGTTCCTTGCCTGGTGCCATTTGAGTTTTTTATTGGTTTTGAGTATTGCTTATGGATATCCTAAAGATTAAAATCAAATCTTTCCAAGAGATTTTTAAATCCCTGAAACTAGGAAAAGCTCTCCTCCTATTCCAACCTATTCACCTGAACCCGAATATCAAATTGAAATGTAGCATGATCAATCTGGTTGACTACCCTCTAATAAAAGAATTCACGCTATGGGATATTTATAACCATAGAAAATCATCGCTAACAGAATTACGTGCTATCCTAAACTTATCTAAAACTACATCATAATTCTGAGGCAAATAAGGGAAATTATTACATCTCTATTTCAAGACCACACCATTGTTGAATATAACTTCAATCAGGTTGCCAAGCTACTACAAATCATAGTCAGCAAGAAGAGTATGCTGTCCCTTTCTTATAAACTTATTAATGCAATTCAATATCAGGATAATATGGTATATTCGGACTACTGGAATCATCAAGGGTCGAATCTGCTAGTAGAGCAAAAGATATCGGCTATTAAATCCACACTCATGTTCTCCCCTTTTAAAAAGTTCACTTACACACAATTTCTGATTACCAATAACCTATACTTCACTCCAGTCCACTTAAATAAATTTAACCTGAGTGTGTCTACTGCATGCCCCTGCTGTTCCTACCCCCAGCCTGACATCCTACATATACTATGGTTCTGTAGATAACTCCCACAGTATTTGGTGCTCTCTGAAAGTGAGACTTGACAAAATAGGGTACCATAAATCAACCCTCCCGCGGGAGATGCCATTGTTACGTTACTAATCTTAAAATGTCAAAATTGAGATTGCATATCTTAGTTACACTCTGTTTACTAGTCAAATTTTACATTAACAAACAATGGAGAGATCGCACTAAGATGTCTTGGAGTGGGTTTAGAAGTTTGGCTATTAAATACATTACTTCACAAAAACTCCTAGTAACAAACTCCCGGAAGCGTGCTTATTACTTGACATTTTGGAATACCATATTTGAGCTCTTGGCTGACAACTAAGTACGTATAAACTAAGGTAGTACATCACTACTACATGCTCTTCCTCTATAGACTTATTCAATTCTTTCTTTTTCTCCATTTCTCCTTTCCCCGATTGTACGGTGGCTCAAGATAAGTATTATTTCTCCTCATCTATTTGCTCTATAAGTTTCAAACCAAGGCCATTACATTGTGTTCAGTTACAGTATTCACTTTCTTTCATCTAGATTTTACATTAGCCAAAATAATTCCACCAGTGCTTGACCAGGTATACACCAAACAAAATCCAAAGAAAACCAAGTCAGTCCAAAAGGAAACCACAAAGCAGCGTTTTAATAATCCAAATAAAAATAAAACAGAGAATGGTTAAGCGCTTTCGTCTGTCAAGTCAGACATCTTCAGAACCACCCATATTAAACTCAAAAGTTCTGCTTAAAAACATTCAAAGGAACACGCCCCTCCAAAACAACCAATGCATTTAAAGAAACATGCTTACAATAAATACACATAAAGAATTTAAATAATTTAAAATAGTACAAAATAGTTAAAAACACTTTTTCCAAAGCCCTTCTCTTTAATTCACTAGAAAAAGAAATGTTATCATTTAACCCTGGTGGGTATCCAGCATCAAATTTAAGCTGCCATTTCATTTCCTTCCTAAGTAATTCATTTTCCAAATCTCCACCAGTGTCACGCAAAACCTGCTGTTCCAAAATTAAAAACACAAACTTATTAAAATTTAAACAATATAATGAATGTCGAACAAGTGCACTTTTGTTGTCCCTTCTTCTAATACTGTAAATATGTTGATATATCCGTTGTAGATCAGAAACCATGGATATGCATTTAACGACTCTCTATGGATAGTCTGGCTGAGATGAGTATTCTGGGGCATTGTAGCAATTGCCTCATGTACACTGACAACTCACTTATTCATAATAAAACAGATAACGTATATGAGAGGTGTAAATACACTTTAAAGTTGGAGGCAAAACTCTCATACAACCAAAACTAATCTTAAAGAGGTTGTCAATGACACTTGCACCACACCTACTGTACTTGGTAAAGACTCTACACATAAAATTTCTTATGCTGAGGCACTTACAGCCTTCCTAAAACACTACAACCTCCTCCACAGCACAATCAAAAAAGGGTCCTTTGCCATCACATAAACACTCCACTAAAACACCACCCACAGCTGCACACAGTAACACTGTATCCAATGCCGCTACTGCTAAGCCTTTAAGGCAAAAAACAGCCAAATTTCCTGTTCAGTGGTAATTCTACAGTGAGGCACACAGATATCCCCCTCAACAGGCTAAGTAAGGAGAGAGTTACAGTTAGCTGCCTTTCTGGAGCTAGGATCTGTCAAGTCACACAGGCACTCAGATCACTGAACCATACGTACCAGTATGACTGTCATAGTCCATGGGGGTGTTAATGACCTGATGTACCTCCCTTGATTATATGAAGTGAGACATGATCAAGCTCGCTGGTTATGTGTCTCAGGCAGGCATGAGCCTAGCACTGAGCAGCATACTACCTTCTCCAAGGATGATGCCACGTTACCAACATAACATTATTGATTTTTAACAATTGACTTAGCTTCTGGTGTCATTCCAAGTGGGTACAATGTTGACAGATCATGCTGCTTTGTCAGGGATGGTCTGCACTTATCCCCTCTAGACTTTGGATATTGGCAAAGGCCTTTTTCACTCCCATAGTGCCTTTTCTAAGCAATGTCAATCTGATAAACCTACCGACTTAACTGAACCTACGAAGGAATATCTGAAGGTGGTACTGCTCAATGCTAGAAGTTTTAACAAGTAACTCCACTCCTTGCAAGCTTTCCTCTTCCTGGAGAGTGTAGACATCTGTGTAGTAACAGAGACACGGTTTAAAGTTGTGCAGAGTACCCCGTCAATGCAAAGTTATAATGCCTTTCACACCTTTACAACAGCTACTGCACAGGTGGGAACTAAAGGTGGTGGATTCTCCAGTCTATATTAAAAATAACCTCACATCCAGACTAGTTAAACTGAATGATTCACTGGAACGCATACAAGTGCAGCTCACTATAAACAGGGTCTTGTACCATATCCTTGCAACCTATAGCTTCCCCTCCATGTCCCAGGAAACCCATACTACCTATATCAATGTATTAGAGTCCCTCACTGTTCAACCTAATACAATCTTCATAAGGGATCTCAACTACCCCTCTACAGACTGGGAATCCCACACCACTTCTAATGCACACACCCAGAGATTCCTATATTTCATTAGTACCAACAACCTGGAACAGTTGGTCCATTCTCCTAGCAGGGGTACAAACATTCGCAATCTTGTACTCATGAACATGGGAAAGTGATGTTCCTCACCCAATGTAATGTACTTGCTTGTCAGATCTGACCATAAGGAAGTATTGCTTGAGATAAAAATTAAATCCAGGGGCCCAGCAATTCAAAAACCTTTTCAGAACTATTCCACTGCTAACTTCTCTCTGCTAAGAAGCATCTTGAACAAATTCTAATCACCTCCAAACCCAGTAAACACCAAAGTAAATGCTGAGCTATTTACAAAATCCCGGAACTGCCATACTGCATAAAGTGAGTTGTGGCCACTCATATTAAAATTAAGATAAACTCAAAAGGCAAGTCACAATATCAATCAGTTATACAACAAAAGAAAAAAAAATCTTGGACAAACGTAGGAGGGAAAAAAAGCCCAACATAATAAAAGCCCCCTAACCAATCTAAACAGATTGCTAAGAGGGTTAATTAATAATTCAAAGACTAAATCTGAAGAAAAAAATAGCTTCTCAGGCTAAAGACAACCACAAATCTTTCTACAGCAATGTCCATAACCTCAAGGGAAATATACAACAGTGCACTGAACTTACGGTAAATGGCATCACCATCACTGAACCAGAGGCCATTGCCAACCATTTGGATGACAGGTTCAGCTCAACCCCTCGACAGTCTAAAGGAAATACTATATAACACAACCCCCCGCAACGATTACTAGGGAAATGGTCATCAATGGACTTTCCAAGGTCAAAAACACTGCATCGATGGGCCCCAATAACATCCTGGTAAGCTAAATAAATAGCATGAAATATGACCTCTCTGGTCCACTTCAATCACTTTCAACTGGAATTAGGTTTTGAGTCCAAGGAATGGAAGACAGCTACAGTTACTCCCTTGCTATAGGAGGTCCAACCACCGATGTGAGTAACTACAGGCCCATAACCCTGACCAGCCTCACATGTAAGGCCATGGAAAGAATCAACATGCACATGATAAAAACAGAAATAGGTAACCTGCAAATCCTGGTCCCATCACAGTTCGGCTTTGTTAAAGGAAGGTCATGCCTATTAAATCTGATGGACTTCTTTAACAGCATCACCAACACAGTAGAAGAGGGCAAGGCTTTGCACACAGCTTACCTTGACTTGGCCAAGGCTTTTGATACAACACCCAACCCAGGCATTATAGACAAGCTCATTAAATTAGGTATAAACCGTTTTATCACCCTACTGGATAGCCAACTGGCAAAATGACAGCAGACAGGAGATCAAAATAGGTGAGGCCACCTCCAACAAGAGGCCATTCCCTAGCAGAGTCCTCCAGGGCTCGATACTGTGCTTGCATCTTTTTGGTATCTATTTCCCTGAAGTGGATGCAATGTTGAAGATTTATGGCTGACTAAGTTTGCAGATGATTGCAAGCTACGGGTTATCAGTCCTATCTCTGATAAACAAACAGTGCCAAAGCCATTATCTTACACTCAATGCTAAGAAATTCATAACTGTAGCCTCTGGGAAGTCAACCATCCTGGCTAATTACCATGTTGACAATACACTCCTAAAAGTCGATCCAGTGATCAGGGATCTGGGTAAGCAAGTAGACAGCAGCCTTACCTTTGGCCACAGTGGTAAGGAAATCCTTTTATGTTGCACAGCTTATGAGTAAGGGCATGGCATCTAGGTCCTAAGAGGTCATTATCCAACTGCACTCTTCCCTTATCACACCAATCAGAGTACAATGCTCCCTTCAGTATGTACGTGACCAGGCATATGCAGCAACTAGAGCGACCTCACGTGTTCCTTACCAAAAGAATACAAGGCTTAATAAACCTGCTTTATGTCTTAAAGCCCTTTCTCTCTACTCAGTCTCCTATAGATTGCTAAGAGGTGATATATTCCTGGCTTACAACACATCCACAAACCCCACACGTATGAGTCTCCTGCACATTCGTAAGTCAAAAAATACCAGAAATAAGGTCTAGGAACTTGAATTTTGTCTGTGACTTAAACAGAACAAGTTGGAGAGACAGATATGTGTTGCACAGACTGCCCCTCCTATGGAACAGGCCTCCCATCCATGGGAAGATGACTTCATTTATAACTCAATTTAAGTGCAATCTAGACCATTACATGGGGAATAAGAAATTTACACCAAACCTGATACCCATGTCCCTTATAGACAGACATAGCTTATAAAAGTCTGGCCCTCAATGTCCTATTTGGACAGACGGCATCATTATTCTTTCAGAAAAACTTGGATAGGCTTAAAAAAGGCCCCCAGGGTCATTCACTTGGTAGCAATCTATGAATATAAAGCCAGCAATTTCACAAAATATTCTGTATTTGAGACTGGAGACCCCATAGGGAAGGTAAGGTACATTCTCAGTAGAAAATCACCCAGTATCAAACTAGCATTATTATCAAACAATACGTATAAAAAAGCAGTTAAGAAACATTTTTTCAAACTGCTGTTAACATTGAAAATGCTAGCTATATACACAGCCCCCAAACATACAGAAAAAGGGAGGAAACTATTCTGTTAAAGTGACCTCTCTATTAAGATCTACTGTTATGCTAAGTATCTTACACAACTATACTGTTGTTTTTTTTTTTTTTTGTGGAGAAGGTCACTGTAATAAGTAAATTATAGTACCAGGGTAGAATCATGTTATGTACTTAGCTACTCATGTGAAGAAAAGAATTACAGGATGCCCTGTAGCACTGAAGTGCCAAACACTATCTCACTTCTAAGCTTGTGTTTCCAACTTTTTTGAAGAAGATGTAGATAGTAGTCCATGTGACAGCTTCCAGAACAGGGGCTGTACGGAGCCTGTGGATATTGCAAACCTGCTGACTGACAGGTTCAGTGAAAATTTCACCCCCCATGTCCCCACCACTCATGAACCAAAGCATCCCTACCACATGCCCACCACCTAGTATCTCTAAGGAGCAGGTGTTAAGTACCTTCTCTAAGGTCAAAAACACAGCCTTTATGGGACTAGATAACATCCCAGGCTGTGCTCTACATGAGTTAAAACAGGAATTAGCAATGGCCCTGAGAACTCTCTTCAATCACAGCCTTAGCACTGGCTTTGTCCCAATGGAATGGAAAACAGCTACCATCATCTCTCTGCCCAAATGGAGTGCATCCACAGACCCCGAAACTATAGACCAATTAGCTTGACCAGCATTATCTGCAAGGCCATGGAGCAAATCATCATGGACCACATCAACAAAGACATAGGAAAACAAGAAGTTATATACTCACCATAACGTTCGATGTATGTAGTTCATCTCGCCTCACATTCTTACCCGTGGGTTTGGAACCGAATATCGGCTCCGACTCGGCCGATTTTTACTAGCTCAAAGTCTCTCATTGGCTGGGCTAAGAGGGTATCCCATGGTGCACTGCTCCCTATCCCCAGATCTAGTTTGCTGCGAAACAACATATGTACTTCATACACACCTCACATCCATATAAACAATCACTAAAGAAAGGACTCAGCAGGTGACAACCTATACTCCAAATCTTATGCTCCAAATCCTCCAGGCAGGGGGAAGGTGGGAGGGTAAGTAAGAATGTGAGGTGAGATGGACTACATACATCGAACGTTATGGTGAGTACATAACTTCTTGATGTTATGTAGTCCTATCTCGCCTACATTCTTACCCGTGGGACAGCGTCCCTAGCACCTACATCCTGGGTGGCTCATAGGAAAATACTCCTGAGAGCTGTGGAACCAAAGGAAGATCTGCCCCTGGAGACCACGTCCAATTTGTAATGAGAAACAAAGGTGGGGGAGAAGCCCAAGTAGCTGCAGCACATATATCATCCATTGACAATCTAGCTTGATAGGCTGTGGATGTGGAGACAGCCCGCGTAAAGTGTGCCTTGACCGGAAATGGCAAATTTTTATCTTCTGCCTGATAGATGAAAGAGATGCAACTGGCTATCCATCTAGACAACGTAACCTTGGATATCGGAGAACCCAATCGGTTTTCCGAAAAGGAAACAAAGAGTTGGTCAGACTTCCGGATATCTTTTGTCCGGTGTAGACAGAAGCGTAACTGTCTATGTACATCCAATTGGTGAAATCTAAATTCTGCCTTGTTAGAGAAGTGGGGAAAGAATACTGGCAGCTCAATGGACTGATTAATGTTAGACACAGAAGCCACTTTAGGAAGATACGATGGATTTGGTCTAAGAGTGACCCTATCTTTGCGAAAGATTAAATATGGGGGTTTGATGGAGAGGGCTTGAATTTCCGAGACCTGCCGTGCTGAAGTGATTACTATTAAAAATGCTGTTTTCCATGTTAAGAATTTTAATTCACAGGTAGCTGCAGGTTCAAAAGGTGGTAGTGTGAGGGCTTGGAGAACAAAATTGAGGTCCCAGGGCATGACGGGTTAGGACACTGGGGGACGAAGTAACAGGGTACCTTTGAGGAATGCTTTGCATAGTCTGTGGGCCATAAGACTAGGTTCACTCGCTACGTGGAAATTAGATATTGCCGCCAGTTGAACTTTGATGGTGGCTGATGCGGATCCCTGATAGAAAAGCATTGACAAGAATTCCAGAACTGAATCTATCAGGGCTGTATAAGGATCGATACCTCTAGTATGAGCCCAGATGGAAAACCTTTTTCATTTGCTAGAGTAAATCTTTCTAGTGGATGGTTTATGGGAGGACGATAGAATATGGACCACCTCCGGTGAAAAATTATGACGTCTGACTAGTGATGGAAGTGGAGTAGCCAGGTTGTCAACCGGAGAGTCCTCAGAGAGGGGTGGAACTGTCCCGACATGTGAGTCAGCAAATCTGGTAGAGGGTCCAGAATCCAAGGAGTGTCCACAACGTATGGTTGAAGAAAGGGAAACCATACTTGACGAGGCCAATGTGGGGCAATCAGAATCATTCTTCTTCCCAAGGATTGAGCTTTCTGAATCACCCTTGAGAGAAGGGGAAACAGAGGGAAAGCATAAAGCAGACAGGAGGGCCAATCGTGAACCAGAGCGTCCCTGGGTGATTCCCCCTGTGTGGGGATCAGCGTGAAGTAGTTGCTGCATTTTGCATTGAGAGGGCTGGCAAACAGGTCGCAGCAAGGCTGACCCCACCTGCTGAAGATTCGCTCTGCAACCAGGCGATTCAAGGACCACTCGTAAGGCATAAGTATTGCTCTGCTTAGCCTGTCCGCTATTATGTTGGACTTCCCCGGAATGTGCATCGCCACCAGAAACCGTTGGGAAGCTATTGCCCAATTCCACACTCGCATAGCCTCTCTGCATAGGGGGTATGATCGTGTCCCCCCTTGCTTGTTGAGATACCACACTACTGACATGTTGTATGAGTGTATCGCAATAGTCCCTACAGGAAGAACTTCCTGAAGTGCCTGCAATGCAAGAAGCACTACTCTCATCTCTAGGACATTTATATGCGAATGTATCTCGTGTTCTTGCCACGTGCCTTGGACTGTCCTGCCGAGATAATGCCCCCCCCCCCCAATCTGGGAGGCTTCCGTGGTCACCGTGGCAACAGGGACGGGAGAAATGAAGGGCTTTCCCCTGTTCAAACAGTTGGTGCACAGCCACCAACGGAGGTCCTGCTTGCACCTGTCTATGATTAAGATGGGATGAGATAGTGGGAGTCTTTGTAGAGACCATTGGACAAAGAGGAGCCACTGAAGAAGTCTCATGTGTAATCTCGCTAAAGGGACTAACATGATATTTGTCGCCATGGTCCCTAGGAGTTGTAGAACCAATCTTGCCTGCGCTTATCTGAGTGGCATCAGTATATGAATCTGCCGTTGCAATACCGTGATCCTTTCTTGTGGTAGGAATGCTCACATTTGAATGGTGTCCAGCTCTGCTCCTGTAAAGGTGACACGCTGTGAGGGCAATAAGGCAGATTTTTCCCAGTTTATTGTTATGCCCATTTGGTGACATAGACTGATGGTAGCGTCCCTTGTCTGAACTAGTTGATGCCTGGTGGGGGCAGTAAGGAGCCAGTCGTCCAGGTACGGAAACACCTGGAATCCTTGACGTCTCAAGTGAGCCGTCACCACTGCCATACATTTGGTGAACACCCTGGGGGCTGTGGTGAGACCAAAGGGCAGGGCTCGAAACTGGAAGTGACTGGCTCCCAGCCGGAAGCGTAGGAGACTCCTGGATGCTTTGTCCATTTTGATATGGTAATAAGCATCCTTGAGCTCGATGGAGCACATCCAAACTTCCTCTCCCAACAATGGGAGAATTGACTGTAGAGTGACCATATGGAACTTGGACTTGTGTACATAATTGTTGAGTTGACTGAGATCTAGTATGGATCTCAGATCCCCTGTTCTTTTCGGCACCAAAAAGAGTCTTGAGTAAGTCCCTAATCCGATTTGGTCTGAGGGGACTGGTTGGATGGCTCCTTTTTCCAGCAGCTGAGACACCTCTGAGGCTGCTTGATCCCTTTGACTGGGTGGAACGTCTGGGATTTTTCTTATTGGCGGGGGTATTGAAGAGAATGGGATGAGATAACCTCCAGAAACTATCCTTAGTACCCACTGGTCCTGGGTGATGCTCTCCCAAGCTTCCGGGTATAAGGAAATTCAACCCCCGACTGGCTCCGGATAAGCGCAGTCGGGCACACCCTCAGGAATGAGAGCATGGAGAGCCACAAAAGGAGTCGCGGTCTCCCGAATTGCGGGGGCCCCCTCTGCCTCTGGGGCGATGTCTCCTGAGTATCCCCCCCTCCCCTGCCTCTGGAGGGGGGTTCACCTTGTGCGGCAGGAAAAAAACCTCTGTGATTTCTTGAACCACATCCCCCCCCCTCGCTGGGCCTTGGGATAAGGCCTAGAAGAAAGGGAAAAACGGACCCCGATGGCAGACAGGGCCTTTCCCTCTTCGTCGCACCTGGTGAGGGTGTCTTTCACTTTGGTCCCAAACAAGGAGGAACCGTCAAATGGGGCGTCAGTGAAGGAAGACTTGAAGGCCTCCGTGAAGTGACACAGGCGTAGCCAGGCTTGCCTTCTAAGGGCGACGCCTGAGCTCGCCGCCCCTACTCGCTCCCTCGGCCGCATATGAGATGAGCTGCATGGACGAGTTAGTGATGGAGTTGAGGGTAGAAACCTG
The DNA here is from genome assembly GCF_019279795.1 of Protopterus annectens. NCBI lineage: Eukaryota > Metazoa > Chordata > Ceratodontiformes > Protopteridae > Protopterus > Protopterus annectens. The sequence continues at coordinate 1,566,928,130 of NC_056737.1, forward strand.
TGCATTAACCATCTGAGCTACAGCCTCAGGTATGTTACCCACAAGAGTATCTCCCAGTTCTTTGAGGAGATCTCTCTGGAGCCGAGTGAAGTGAGATAAATAATTCAGCGGCCATAAGGTGAAGGTTGCTGAAGATAGGGTACGCTTCCCATACCGGTCCATGGTCCTAGACTCCTTGTTAGGAGGATGGACCGATGAGGAAGATTCTGCAACTTCCTTCTGAGTGGCTGCCGCCACCACCATGGCATCTACCAGGACTCCTTTTGATAGAAACTCTTTTCCCTGGGGTGCGGACAGGAATTTGTTGGGACGCCTGGGCACGGGCTCTACAGAATTAGGAATTTCCCACACTCTTTGACAAATGAGGTCAAGCAGTTCATTGAAGGGTGGAGACACCCAGGATGCGGAAGGTTGAGCGCCAAAAGTCTTAAGGAATACTGACTCCTCCTTGGAAGGAGTTTTGGAAAGCCAGCCTCCTCTTTGTTTCAGTATCTCCAGGATATCGGAGAAGGAAACATCATCAGAGGAAGACTTGGGGGACCCTTCCGATTCCTCGAGGTCAGTATCGGAGGTGAGAGACTCATCCTGGGAGTCTATGTGCTTCCTCTTGCACAATTTCTTTCTAGGGGGCTCCTCAGGCAAAGACTCTGGGAGACCCTCAGAAGGTTGGGGACCACTCGTGGGGGTGTCCTTAGGGCCTGGCGCTCTACTATCCAAGGACAGGTGAGTGTCAGAGGCTCTCGCCAGGGTGGTGGGGGATGGAATGACCGACCCGGGTGATGTAGCTGACTATCTTGCCAGCACGCTCCACATGGCCTCAAAGGCAGGTCCACCCGGATCCAAGAACCGACCGGCCTCCAAGGCCACGACCGGGACCGGTGTCCCCCGAGCCGATGCACCGAGTGGGAGACTCGGAACTGACAGCTGTCCCGAAGTAACCCCTCGGGCCCGACCGAAGAGACCCGAGTCTCGAACCCTGTGGACGGATCCGACATGGTCGGAGCCGAAGTCGGCACCGATAGATCTAAAGGGGGTATCAGAGCCGGCACAGGAACATCACTCGGAGTGGAGCATACCGGCTCCGACGACAAGGATGTGCTCGGAGGAGGAATCATCGAAACGGTCATGGCAACTGGCTCCGGAGCCGAATGGGTTGGAGCCGAAAACAATTTGGCCAACACCGGCGACTGCAGGAGCCTCTGCACTACCCTGTCAACATCCAAATCAGAAAGCCTGGAGGATTTGGAGGAGATCGATGGAGATTGGGATCTCTTGTCCGGTGAACCAAGCCTGACACTGGGTGATCGGCTCCGAATGGGCTTAAGGATAATTGGAGCCGACGCCGATTCGGTTAATACAGATACCTCCTGTGGCCCCAAAGACAGTGGAGCTGAGGAGGTAGAGTCCAAAACCATAATCTTCTCCGGAGGCTCCGAAGTGGAAGAAAGAGCCGGAGACCTTTTCTTGGACATGGAAGCTTTAGACTTAGTACTAGAAGCCGAATCAATAGCTTCCTCAAAAGATGGTTTTAATAGTCCCTTTAATATTAACTTGTTTTTTCTCTCCTGGAGCACCCTAGGACTAAACGAGTGGCAAAAGCTACATGACTCCTGTACATGGATGGCTCCGAGGCAGTAGACACACACAGAATGTCCATCCGTGATGGACATTTTATATCCACATTTGGAACATTTCTTAAAGCCAGAAAGCTTATGTTCCTTCTGATCTTTGGACATTTTACAATGAACGGTAAAGGACACCAAGATGCAACTCGCAAAAAAAAAAAGGGCGGGAAACACCACACAAAATTTTGAACACCAGATATAAAAACCAACTAGGCACACTGAGAACCTCTAACCAAAACGGTTCACACAAAATAGACACACCGTGAAAAACAGTTCTAGCCACACACACAAGAACCTCTAATTGAAATGGTTCTTCAAGGTATAACACAGGCAACACAAAGACCAAAGGTTAATCCAACGACAGAGGGGAGGACTAGGTCGTCTAAAATGGGCCTAGCTCACTGAAACAGGAAGGATACCAAACAACTAACACACAAGCACTGAAACACACACACAAAATTAGCGATCCGCAAGAATAGCTATTAAAATAGCTTTTGGGTCTGAACAAACAACTTTCTCAAGGAGAAATAGTAAAAAAGAGGGTACTTAGCCACAGCCAAGCGAGACCACGTCCGAGCTATACAAGCGGCAAACGAGATCTGGTGATAGGGAGAAGTGCACCATGGGATACCCTCTTAGCCCAGCCAATGAGAGACTTTGAGCTAGCAAAAATCGGCCGAGTCGGAGCCGATATTCGGCTCCGAACCCATGGGTAAGAATGTAGGCGAGATAGGACTACATAACATGTACAGTTTTGTACCTACCATAAATGTAGATGTTCGAGTGTATTCACTGCTGCAGTCATTACACTTGGGTTATCCTGCCGTCAGGTGGTCCCGCAGTCGGCCAGAGTTCCCAAGTCTTGGTCCAGCGTCAGTTCCTGTCACTTCTTCCCTGACGTCAGCGCGCCAGGGGTATATCAGATGCAGCTGACGCCATTTTCTTCAGTTTTTCTTGCCCCAGATGTCAGGTGCCCCAAAATAGGTAGGCAATACATATTGCTAATAAAACATACATAAGAAATAGAACAATACCTTCAGTTACAAGCAAATACACCACATAGGTTGCATAGGATAGAAAGGCAGCAGTGAATACACTCGAACATCTACATTTATGGTAGGTACAAAACTGCACCATGTTCATCATGTTTCACTGCTGCAGTCATTACACTTGGGTTGAATCCCAAAGCTGAGGTTGGGTGGCTGGGTCTATAAAGAATTTGGAGTGGCTATGAGGCACTGCAATACTGCAGTGACAAAGCCAGCTCTGGATTTAGAGTAAAGAGGCAGGTGGTAATGCTTGGTAAAGGTGTGCACCGAACTCCAAGTCGCAGCTTCTAAAATATCCTTGGTTGGTACTCCTCTAAGAAAGGCTGCTGAAGTGGCTTTTGCCCTGGTAGAATGTGGCCTAATTTTGTTAGGCACAGTTTTTCCATGTTGTGGGTAGCAGAAACGGATACAGTGACCTATCCACTTTGAAATAGTCTGCTTTGAGATAACCTTTCCCTGTGATCCTGCAGCATATGATACAAACAGTTGCTCAGTTTTCCTGAAAGCTTTTGTTTTGTCCAAGTAGAAACGTAACTGCCTATGTATGGCCAATGAGTGCAGAAGTCTCTCCCCTTTATTCTGAGGATTTGGACAGAAAGTTGGCAAGTGAATAGTTTGGTTAAGAGCCACACTGGATACCACCTTTGGCATAAATGTAGGGTTTGTTCTTAAGGAAACACTGTCTTGATGAAAAATGATGAAAGGTTCCACTACCATTAATGCCTGTAACTCTGAGACTCTTCGTGCTGAAGTTATTGCCAGAAGCAGAGCAGTTTTCCATGACAAAAATTTTAAATCTGCTGAGGTGGCTGGCTCAAAAGGTGGTAAAGTTAGTTTTTCCAAAACAAAGTTGAGGTCCCAAGTTGGTGTTGGTTCTCTCCGGGGCGGTCTTATGTTTTTAGCCCCTCTGAGTTATTGCGTTAGTAATGGATGAGAGTAAATAGGAGGATCTGTGTTGTAATGAGCTGAAATGGCAGAGGCGTGGATCATAATAGATGAAAAGGATAAGCCTTTGTCCAGCATCTCATTTAAGTATTGTAATATTAGAGGAATATTTGGAACAAGAGGGTCAAGGCCTTGTGCCTGGTTCCAGGTGCAGAATCGTTTCCACTTTTCTGAATAAGATTTCCTGGTGCTGGGCCTCCTGGCCTCCAAGATGACATCCATAACAGCTTTAGAGAGAGATGTTGACTGCTTGGCTAAGTAATCTGCCATGCAGCCAGATTTAAGGTTTTGAGCTGGCTGTGCAGGATTTGATTGTTTTGCTGAGTCAGAAGATGAGGAATTTGAGGTAAAATCCATGCTGGGCCTTGAGCCAAGTTCTTTAAGATTGGGTACCAGTGCTGGCGTGGCCAGTCCGGAGCAATCAGGATCATTTTTGGCCTCTCTAGTCTGGCTTTTAGGAGTACCTTTGAAAGGAGAGGCAGTGGTGGGAAGACATAAACTGTTAGTGTTTTCCAGCTGAATGAAAGAGCATCCACTTTCCATGCTTGTGTGTGGTAGGTCCTTGTGCAGAATTTCTGTAGTTGGCAGTTCAGAGGGGAGGCAAAGAGATCTATGTCTGGGCACCCACATTTCTGAGTTATCATGCTGAATACTTGTGGATTTAATTTCCACTCGTGAGGATCCATGATGTTTCTGCTTAAGTCGTCTGCTAGAGTATTCTTCTTTCCTGGCAGGAATTGTGCTTGCAGATGAACTTGATATGTCAGTGCTGTGTTCCACAAAGTCATGGCTTGTCTGCATAGGGGATAGGAATGTGTTCCCCCTTGCTTGTTTATGTACCACATAACTGTGGTGTTGTCCATCTTTAGTAACAGTTGTCCTGGATGCAGAAGGTCCTTGAAAGCTGTCTGGGCATTTTGTACAGCTAGCATCTCTTTTGGAGATGCGCTTGGTCTGCGGTCCACTTGCCCTGGATACATTTTCCTGTCATGTGTGCTCCCCAGGCTTAATCCGATGCATCTGTTGTTAGTGTCTGCCTGGCTGTGGGTAAAGTGAAGGGCTGTCCCTTGTTGTGGTGACATGCCTGTGCCCACCATCGAAACTCCTGTTGTAGGCAGGGAATGAGTGGTATTATTGCTTCCAAACTGTGACAGTGTTGAGTCCAGACACTTTTTAGATACCACTGTAACTTCCTCATATGCAGTCTGGCATATGGTATTAATAGTATGCAGGACGCCATGAACCCCAAGGCCTGCAGAATTTTTCTTGCAGGGAGTTGGGTTTTTGTTGCCATCAAATGAAAATATTGAGTTAATTGCCTTTGCTTGTCTGGTGTGAGACAAGCCATCTGGTCAGTTGTATTTAAGCTTGCACCCAGGAATATTATCTCTTCTGAGGGCACTAGTTTTGACTTATTTTCGTTTATAGTGTACCCTAGGCCCATTAGTAATCTTTTTACAAATGCCAGATGCTTTAGTAGAATGTCCTTGCTCTCTGCTTGAATAAGGGAGTCGTCCAAGTAAGGTTATATTTGAATTCCTTTTTGTCTGCAAAATGCAATTACTGGCGCCAGGCATTTTGTGAAGACCCTGGGCGCAGTAGATAATCCAAAGGGCAGTGCAGAGAATTGGTAATGCATTGTGCCAGCTATGAATCTGAGGTATCTTCAGCAATTTTGTCTGATTGGGACATGCAGGCATGCCTCTTTGAGGTCCAAAGTAACAAGCCAAGCCTTCTTGCCCAGCATGGGAAGAAGTTGCTGTAGTGTCAACATTTTGAATTTTGGAATATCCAGGTAAGTGTTTAGGATAGATAGGTCCAGTATGGGTCTCCAAGCTTTGTCCTTTCTGGGGACCAAGAAATTTCTTGAGTAAAATCCTTGTCCTTGTTCTGGCACTTTTTGAATAGCTCTCATGTCCATTAGAGCTTTAATTTGTTTTTGTGCCTCTGCCCATTAATTTTGTGGCAGGTCTGGCATTCCTTTCGGCCTTGGTAGAGTGTGAAAATGAACCTGTAACCTTGAGATACAATATTCAGTACCCATTTGTCTTGGGTGATGAATTGCCGATTTTGTGAAAAAAGTGCTAGTTTTCCCCCTAAGGGAGCTGCTAAAAGGTAAGAGCTTGGCATTTGAAAGGGGAAGTCATTGGGACTGTTTCTTGTAAGGTTGTGACTTGTCTTCTCCTCCTTTTGGGGTTGAAGCACCCCACTGTCGTGGTCTGTAAGAGCCTTGGGGCTGAGATCTGCCTCTTGGGCGTCTGTATCTGCCTCTTTGTGGTCTGTCTGACACTGGAAAGGACCAATATTTAAAAGGCCAATTTCTGCTAAATCTCGGAGGCTGTACCTGTAAGAAATCCTTCACTGTTTGCATGGATTTTGCTTTATCCTCCATTTTCTTTAATACCTCTTCTGCCCTAACACCAAACAAGATATCATGCTGTAAAGGAGCATCCAATAATTTGGCCTTAACATGATCAGGTAAACTTTGTTCTTTTAACCAAGCATGCCTTCGAATCACAGATCCTGTAACTGTGGCTCTACCAGAAGCATCTAATAAATCAAAACCACATTGCAGAGTATGTTTTCCCACTTGTTCAGCTGCATGCAATAAATCCTGCATTTCCTTGTAGTCTGGACCCTCTGAACTAGTAAGCATTTTATGTTTAAGCAAAGACATTAAATATTGTTGGTATTTAAGCATGTGGAACTGGCAATTTAAGGCCCTTACTGCTAAAGTTGCAGAAGAGTAAACTTTCTTCCCCCATCTATCCAATGCTCTAGAATCCCTGTCAGAGGGAACTGGATTTTTAGCAGTGGAAGCCTTAACCCCTTTGGGGCCCTGTGAAATAGTTTCAGGGTCAGCAGCAGGATTTTTATAAAGAAATTTATGAGAGTCATGGACTGTATAGTACCTATCTGGTTTGACTGGTGCTGGGGGCAAAGAATCAGGGGTTAAACTAGATTCAGAAAACACATCATCCACAATATCTAACACAGGCGGAATAGCCAAGGGTCTGTGTTGAGGCAATAAAAGAAAATCTCTGAGCCTTTTCTTGCTGTCTGAATAACCCTGGCTCTCCCAATGGAAATGCTCCCTCATGGTATGTAAAGTTTCCCCAAAAGAGTAATCCTCACGAGGAGAGGCTGAAGGGATTGATTCTTCACCATCAGAGTCCTCATAGAGGGTAAAGAATATCCCTGGTCTGAAGAGGAATCAGAAGAAATAGAAACCTGGTCAGAGGAATCATAGTCTGTATCCTGCCTAGGCCTTTTATCAAGAGGGGGATGGGAACCCCTGATCAGAGTAATTAGGTCTTCGGCCATTTTGAGCATCTGTTTCTTAAGCATGGAGGCCTGTCCAGGAGAATGCTGTACTTGTTTCTTTGTCTTTAATGGAGTTTTAGACTTGGTTGTTGTTTTGATGGTAAGCTGAGAAGGTCTGAAAACACCCTCAGAAGCCGATGCCTGCTCAGCGGCTCTGGACCCATCTGAGGGGTTAATTTCCGTAGGTCCAATACCTTGAGTTTCCAGAGGCCTAGTAGTCTCCACGTGGGAGTCGGAGGCGGCCTGAGGCTCTGAGGTAGCGGGTGTCAGGGGCTGCGAAAGCGCCTCACTGAGAACAGACGAACCGGCGACTGGCCTAGAAGAGGCTTCGTCGTCGGTTTTGGACCTCGGATGCCTGTCCTTATCCTTGTCTTTGAGTTTTTTGTGTATTCCGGTCGTCGGTTGTTCCGACGGCATGGTGTAATTGAACCTTCGGCCAAAATAATGCCGAGCAAAATCAAACCGACGTTTAATAGTGCGTTTGTTAAATCTAGCACAAAACCGACAACTAGTGACGTTGTGGTCTGGGCCTAGGCATGGAATACAATAAGAATGAAAATCCTTATGAGGTATATGCTTCCCACAAGAAATACAATTATTAACTTTTACTGACATCGGTCTGAGGCAAGAAAAAGTTTCCCCAATGGGGTACTTAACTTTATTGAAGACTTCGGTTCTGAAATTCGAATTTGAAAATCTCAGGAGTTGGCCGACCGGCACTTGCGAACTGCTTTTGCTTCGGGCACCACGTGGCAAGAAAGACTGGAGAAAATGGCGTCGGCTGCATCTTATATACCCCTGGCGCACTGACATCAGGGAAGAAGCGACAGCAACCAACGCCAGATCAAGACTTCGGAACTCTAGCCGACTGCGGGACCGCCTGATGGCAGAATAACGCAAGTGTCATGACTGCAGCAGTGAAACACGATGAACATCTTCCAAATGCTTGATCCCACCCACTTTCCCACCCACTTTGGCTTTGTCAAAGGGAGATCATGCCTGTTAAACTTACTGGACTTTTTGAGACAGTCACTAAAATCCTAGACGAGAGTAAATTGGTGCATACAGCCTACTTAGACTTACACAAGGCTTTTGACACAATTCCCCACTCAGGCATCATCGACAAACTCACCCAGTTAAGTGTCAACCCCTATATTGTCAGGTGGGTTGCAAACTGGCTTAGTGACAGAACTCATACAGTCAAAATAGGGGACTCCACCTCCTCCGGCAGATCAGTAACCAGTGGTGCTCCACAGGGATCAGTTCTGGGACCTTTGCTGTTTGGAATCTACTTCTCTGAAGTATAGGCAAAAACTAAAGGTCTGTGGCTGACACAATTTGCTGATGACTGCAAACCGGGAGCAGTTATTGAGTCACCAGATAATGTCAACATTCTGCAAGAGGGACTTACACAGATTAATGATTAGTGCCAAAGTCCTGGTCTAAAACTTAATGCAAAAAATGCAATATCATTCCATTTGGCAAGGGTAAGGTGCCTGCAAACTACCACATCAATAACAACACCCTAAGCATGCAGTCAGTGGTGAGAGACCTGGGCATCCACATTGACAGCAACCTTGCCTTTGATCACCATGTCTCCACTGTGGTAAGAATGGCATTTTATATTGCTCATTTCATACATAAGGACATTGCCTCCAGAAAAAATGAGGTTATAACTCCCCTGTACTCCTCTCTTATCAGACCAATAATAGAGTATAAAACCCCCTTTGGTATGTTCCTTTACAAGCACTTGCAGCAACTGGAGAAACCACAAAGGTTCCTTACAAAGAAAATTCAGGGTCTTCAGCTCATGTCATATGTGGACAGACTGAAATCGCTACAACTTTACTCCGGGTCATACAGACTTCTCAGAGGAGACCTGTGCCTCGCATATAAAGCTATCTCTGACCCCTCCTTAATGGAAATGCTATACATTCGTAAGTCTAATGGCACACGGGTCACTCGTACTAAGGACCTTAACCTGATATGCGATATCAACAGAACTTGTTGGAGGGACGGATTTGTCTCCCAGAGGATACCTCACCTTTGGAACAAGCTTCCAATTCATGTTAAGCAGAGCCCCTCATTGACCCTATTCAAGCATAGTTTGGACGATTGGATGGGTAACCGGGGCTTCCACTTGTGTCCCTCTAGAACAGGGGCAATAGGTGCTGATACTAGTGACTGCCTCAGGCAGGCACTAATGGGAACAAAGGTTGAACTTGGCTAGGCTTGTAAGGGCCCTTGGGCCATTAGTCTAGTAACCTCCTATGATCCTAATAATACCTAGTGCAGAAAATAAACTTTTCTAAAGTACGTTGCTGAGGCTGCTGCCTTAATGGAATACTTTAACAGTGCCTTGAAAGAGTTTGCTTTACTTGCCATAACAAAAGGCAATACAAAAGGTCAGCTATTTTGACAACAGCATTTGCATAGCTAGAAGTAGGCACTGTCTAAAGTTTTTCATGGGAACAAAAAATTCCTCAGTCTTCATGAAAGACTAGTCCTCACAGTACTATATCTTAGCAGTCTGTGAATGTTCAACATTTGTAGAGGTTTCCCTTCTCTTTGGCAGTTTGGAAGTTAAAAAGATGTTTTGTGAACCATTTCAAGAACCCCTTCGGCACATATGTGGGATTAATTCTCAGGGACATCTTTTCATTATGGAAATCTGTAAAAGGAGGTATGCACACTGGACAGCTAGTATCTCTGAAAAATTTCTTACTGAAGTTTCAGCAAGGAGAAAAGTACTTAATGTGTACTGAGTCAACAGGCTCAAAGACACGTAAAGTTAATGTTCACAATAAGAAGTTCAAGAAGAAGAGGAATATGTTTTGTTGATGGTCTTAAATAAGGGACACCTTCCTTTCTTGGACTTAAACAGATTTGTGATTTATGGAAAATCAGGCATGCGGGCAGAAACTGACTCACCTGTAGTATGATAAATGAACATTCTAAATCTAACTATAAGAGATGGCAACATAAACCAAGACACTTCGAACTGGACAGTTCAATATGTCAAGGCCTTTGTAGAGTTTCAGGAGACAATTTTTGTTCAACCTGTAAACAAGCTTTCATTGCATTATGTCTTCTGGCTTGCTTTAGGTTGTCTAACACCAAGATGGAAAAGGGGTCACTGTTAAAAAATTAAAATGCCACCCCCAACCTGAGAGATTCACTGTCTTGAGAACTGGGTTAATCACTGTGCCTTGCTACTGAGTTTGGCAAGAGTAGAGAAAAGGGCCATGGAAAAAGAGTGAGGTACTCCACCAACAGAAATTACTGCATATGCGGGAGAATTGTGAACTATAGCAGGATATGAGCCTCATTCAGTCTCTGTATTCATCTGTTAAAAGACTTAGATGTAGTCACCATAACTAGGTATGTGTTGCCCATTTTCATTCTTCCTTAACACATGGGTTTGGATCTGATCCGCAGATCCAACTCGGCCCCATATTCCAGACTTTGGATCCAACTCTCAAGCTCCTCCCTCTACCCACAATGCCTTAGTCCATCCCCGTTACCTCAGATCAAGTTTGTTGCCATAAGGCCGCTATAGCTAGACACAGACAGGATTACCTGACAGAAAAAAGAAGGGCTCAAACCCAGAAATGTAAGTTCCAAAACATAGTCCAACAGGTTTCTCCAGAAGACTTAAGGATGGGGGGGTTGAGGAAGAATGAAAATGAACAACACAGATGCCTAGTTATGGTGAGTATGTTACTTTTAAATCTGATGTGGTCCTTTTCATTCTTCCTCAACACATGGGACAGAGTCTCCAGCTACGTCAACCTTAGGTAGCCCTCATGGAAGGATATTCCGGAGTACCACCGAACCAAAGACAGCTCTATTTCTAGATATAATATCTAATTTGTAATGAGTACCAAATGTATGAGCACTGGACCATGTAGCTACTGCACAAATATCATCAATAGATGTTCTTGAACAAAAAGCAGATGAAGTAGCCATGGATCTGGTTGAATGGGCTTTGGCTGGTTTTGGTAGAGGAATTCCTTGTTGAGACTAGATCCAAGAAATGCAGTCAGTAATCCATTTGGCTAAAGTGAGTTTAGAAACTGGGAAACCCAGTTGTTTTGGTGAAAAGGAAACAAACAGTTGATCTGACTTTCTGATTTGTTTTGTCTTGGGAAGATAAAAGCGCAATTGTCGTATACATCAAGGAGATGAAGCATGTATTTTCCTTTATTTGAAAAAAATTGGGAAGAAGACTGGTAAATGAATGGATTGATTAATATTAGTTTCAAATGCTACTGTAGGTAAACCAAAGACAGCTCTATTTCTAGATATATCTAATTTGTGATGAGTAACAAAGATATGAGCACTGGACCATGTAGCTACTGCACAAATATCATCAATAGATGTTCTTGAACAAAAAGCAGATGAAGTAGCCATGGATCTGATTGAATGAGCCTTGGGTGGCTTTGGTAGAGGAATTCCTTGTTGAGACTAGATCCAAGAAATGCAGTCAGTAATCCATTTGGCTAAAGTGAGTTTAGAAACTGGGAAGCCCAGTTGTTTTGGTGAAAAGGAAACAGTTGATATGACTTTCTGATTTGTCTTGTCCTGGGAAGATAAAAGCGCAATTGTCATATACATCAAGGAGACGAAGCATGTATTTTCCTTTATTTGAAAACATTTGGGAAGAAGACTGGTAAATGAATGGATTGATTAATATTAGTTTCAAATGCTACTGTAGGTAAAAAGGAAGGGTTTGTCTGTAAGGTAACCCTATCTTTATGGAAAATAATATAAGGGATCTTTGAAGAAAGAGCCTGGAGTTCAGATATACTTTTTGCAGAAGTAATGGCTACTATGAAGGCCGTTTTACATGAAAGGAATTTTAGATCAGTTTTAGCTGAAAGTTCAAAAGATTGCTGAGTTAGACCTTGTAGCACAATGGTCAGATCCCAGGGAGGTGAAGGATCTTTTACTGGTGGTCTGAACAGAAAAAAGAAGTTATGTACTCACCATAACGTTCCATCTGAGTAGGTAACTTCGTTTGTCAGCAACCTGTGGGTATCAGATCTGACCTGGATCCGAGCCGGCAGCTTTCCAAGCTAAAGATCCGAGCGCCAAGCTCCTCCCCCTTACCCATAATACCCTGTTAACTCCTTCTAGTCCTCAGATCGTGTTTGCCCAATTATACAAGGTCACCTAGACAAAACAACAACCTGAAACATCCTAACCTAATGAATACCAAAAGCTGATATCATTCTAGGATTCAGATAACCCAAGAACCAGGTTAGGGGGAAGGAGGGGGGATCGGTTGCTGGCAAATAAAGTTACCTACTCAGATGGAACGTTATGGTGAGTACATAACTTCTTTATCTGAAGTAGTTAACTTCATTTGATCAGCAACCTGTGGGACAGAGTCCCCAGCTACCAAAAAACTTGGGAGGTCCTCAAGGAAGGATATTCCGGAGCACTGCAGAGCCAAAAGCTGCTCTTCCTCTGGATATTAAATCCAGTTTATAATGAGAGATAAAGGTATGAGAGGAAGCCCAAGTAGCCGCAGAACAAATATCATCCAAAGGCACTCGACCAGAACGCAGCAGAAGTAGCCATAGAACGGGTAGAATGGGCATGGACTCCTAAGGGCTCAGGTAGACCAGATATTTTGTATGTGAGCAAATTGCAGTGAGAAATCCATCTAGCTAGAGTCACTTTCGACACTGGCTTACCCAGGAATGGCTTCACAAAGGAAACAAATAGCTGCTCTGACTTGCGAAAGGCAGCTGTTCTGTGTAGGTAAAAACGCAATTGTCTATGAACATCTAACAAATGAAGTTTGTATTCCCCTTTATTCTGATAGTTAGGGAAGAAAACTGGTACATTAACAGAATGATTGATATTCGCCTTGGAAGCCACTTAAGTCCTGAGAGAGACTCTGTCCTTATGGAAAACAAGATATGGGGGGTTAGTACAAAGGGCCTGGAGTTCTGACACCCTTCTAGCTGAAGTAATAGCTATTAAGAAAGCAGTTTCCAACATAAGAATTTTAAATCAACAGAAGCTGCAGGTTCAAAGGGTGGTCCAGTTAGAGCCTGAAGGACCAAGGTCAGGTCCCATGGGGGAACAGCATTCCAAATAGGAGGTCTCAAAAGAAAGGTTCCTTTTAAGAAGGTCTTACAAATCTTAGTGGAAGCTAAAGGACTAAGATTGTCTCCAATGTGAAAATGGGAAATGGCAGCCATTTGAACCTTTACAGTAGAAGAACTGGCCCCTTGCTGAAAAATATGAGATAGGAAATCAAGCACTGCTGGAATGGGAGCAGTGAAAGGATCCAAGTTCTTATGCGAGGCCCAAATGGAAAACCGTTTCCATTTGCTGTTGTAAACCTTCCTGGTAGAAGGCTTATGTGCCGCTACCAGGATGGATCTAACTGCGGACGAGATACCGGGAGTCCTGGCAACTAATGGAACTGGATCAACCAAGCTGAGAGCTTGAGGTCGCCCAGATTCAGAGTTTCTAATCATGAAGGATGAGAAATCAGATCCGGGATGGGATCTAAGATCCAAAGAGGAGCTATGAGATGAGACCGTAGGTACGGGAACAAGGTTTGACGAGGCCAGAATGGGGCTATGAGGATAATCTTGTTCCCCAACCGACGAGCTTTCTGTAAAAACTTTGCCATTAACGGAAGAGGAGGATAAGCATAAAGAAGACCGGATGGCCAAGCATGAACTACAGCATCTCTGGGGCTTTCCCCCGGGGGGGGGGGGTTAGAGCGAAAAACTCACTCCACTTCGCTTTTGAAGGTGATGCGAAGAAATCGCAGCAAGGCTGATCCCACTTGCGAAAAATCTGTTTAGCTACTAAGGGGTTCAGAGACCACTCGTAAGGCGAGAGGATAGTTCGACTCAGTTTGTCTACTAGGATGTTGGACCGACCCGGAATATGCGTTGCTAACAGAAAACGGTTGGTGGATATCGCCCAATCCCAAAGTCTCATGGCCTCCCGGCAAAGAGGGTAAGACCTGGTCCCCCCCTGTTTGTTGATGTACCAGACCACTGACATGTCTGTCTGAATTGCAATAGTCCCTGGAGGGAGAAAGGCATGAAGAGCTTGCAACGCTAGAAGCACCACTCTCATCTCCAGAACACTGATATGCAGAACGGTCTATGTCTGAGTCCACGTACCTTGGACAGTTCTGCCCATACAATGCCCCCCACCCAAAATGAGAAGCATCTGTGGTTACCGTGGCTTGGGGCTGTGGCATTATGAACCGTTGTCCATCTCGAAGCTCCCAAGATTGGAGCCACCATATGAGGGAATTTCTGCAAACTCTGCTGAGGGGGATCGGAGAGTCCAGCGGGTGTTGAAGGATGGACGACTGGACCTGCAAGGTCCACTGGAGGACCCTCATGTGCAAGCGAGCTAGGGGCAAAAGGCTGATTGCTGCTGCCATGGACCCTAAGCCTCTCAGGACTAACTCCGCTGATGGGGCTGGAGATTGAAGGAGTGCTAGGATGAGAAGGGTTAAGCTACGAAGCCTGCCGACGTCAAGAAGGCCTTGGTCTGAAGTGCATCTATTCTGGCCCCTATGAAGTCCAGGACTTACATTGGTTGAAGAGATGATTTCCTGTAATTTATAGTGATTCCAACTGGGAGGCTAAGAGCAGGAAGCAATCCTTGGCTGAGCAGAGTAGATGCCTGGTGGAGGCGGCAAAAAGCCAGTCGTCCAGATAAGGAAAGACCTGTATTCCCTGAAGCCGCAGGTGGGCGGCTACAACTGCCATGACCTTGGTGAACACCCTGGGGGCTGTGGTGAGGCCGAATGGTAGGACCCTGAACTGGTAATGACTGGCCCCCAGCCGAAAGTGGAGAAACCTCCTGGATCGTCTGTCCATGAGAATGTGGTAGTACGCATCCTTGAGGTCTATGGAGCAAATCCAGTCATTCTCCTGCAGTAGGGGGAGAATGGATTGAAGAGTGACCATCCGGAATTTCTCCTTGGCAACGTAGAGGTTCATTGTAGAAATGTTGAGAATTGGTCTTAAGTCCCCCGTCTTTTCTGGCACCAAAAAGAACCTGGAGTAATTGCCTAACCCGGACTGGTCTGGGGGGACATGCTGGATGGCTCTTTTTTCTAGCAGCTTCTTTATTTCTAAAGCTGCAGCCTTACTCTGACTGGGTGGAACATTGGGGAGGCGCCTCGACTGAGGCGGAAGGTTTAGGAAGGGAATAGAGTAGCCTCTGGATATTATTCGAAGCACCCAGCGATCTGTCGTGATGGACTCCCATAGCGCCAGGTGCTTTGAAAAACGCTCCCCGACTGCCTCCATTGAGGAGCAGTCAGGGAACCCCTCAGGGCTGCTGCATGTGTCGATCGGAGAAAGGTTCTCACGACCCAAAATTCTTCGCCCCCCCCTGCCTCTGGACCGGCGTCCACCTTGTCCCCCTCTGCCTCTGAAGAACAAAGGGTCCGGAGTATAACGGGACTGCTGAGACTTCCGGAACCACATCTTCTTTTGTCCTCTCTGGTTCCTGGAAAAAGACCTTTGAGGAGCCGAGAAGCGGATTCCGACGGCAGACAGCGTCTTCCCGTCTTTCTCGCTCTGGACCAATGTATCGCGGATGGTCTTGCCAAACAGGGTAGAACCGTCGAAGGGAGCATTCGTGAAGGACGCCTTGAAGGGTTCCACAAAATCGCAAAGTCAGAGCCAGGCGTGATGCCATAAGGCGATGCCTGATCCGTTGGCTCTAGCGGCCCCCTCTGTGGCATGGGAGAGTAGCCGGATAGAAGTGTTTGACACAGATTTTAGAATGGCCATGCGAGTCGAGAAGGTCCGTTTGTCCTCGGCCGACATGGACTCAGGGGGAGACTCAGCGTATTCCTTCACCAGATCCTGCTGAAGCCTAATCACATGGGCCAAGTAATTCAGTGCCCTTATAGAAAAGGTAGCTGAAGCAAACATCCGCTTTCCGATGCGATCCATCGTCCGAGACTCCTTATCAGGAGGATAGACTGAGGAAATATCCTGTGCCAGTTCCTTCTTAGAGGCAGCCGCCACCACCATGGCATCTACCGGGGAACCTTTACTCCACGCTGTCCTATCCACAGGGGGACTAAGGATCTTATCTGGTTTTCTAGGGATTGGCTCTACAGTGTCCGGCTCCTTCCATGCCCTGGTAGTAATGAGGTCTACCAGGGGGTCGGCAGGAGGGGACAACCAAGAGGTAGACGGGCCTGCGTCAAACGCCTCCAGAAACACCGACTCATCCGAGGAAGGCTTTTGGGCTGACAACCCCCCTTTTAGGTGCAGCAAAGGAGACGTCCTCAGGGGGTGACCTGGGGGAACCTTCCCCTTCCTCTAAATCGGTGTCTTCCGTGAAAGACTCGGGGGATTCCAAGTGCCTCCTTTTACTCCTACATTTGTGATGGACCTCCTCGGCGGGACTGTCCGAGGAGGGCTCACCAACAGGGTCATGTTCCTCCAGTGGGACTGACTGGGGCATCGACACAGGCTGCCCCTGGGGCCAGATGATGGAAGACAAGCCCATCTGCGAGGGAATGGCGGCTGGATCCGTAGCACGAGCAGGGGTTCTCGAACCTCTCGAGAGAACCCTCTCCACCACATCGAAGGCCGAAGGTGAACCGCTCTCCCTGGGTTCCATGAGTAACACCCTCGGATCCGACGCGGGGATCGGAGTCGGAGCCGAAGCAATCGGACCCGAAAGGGAAGTGTGCTCTGACTGCAATGGAGCCGAAGCCACACCTACCCCCTCGGATCCGACGCGTGCCTCTCGACTCCGAGAGCATGGCTCCGAAAATGGATCTGACAAACTCGAGGGCATGGCCGGCGTCGAAGTAGCAACTACTGTTGGCGCCGACTCCCTGACTCAGAGACTACTCAGATCCGATGTTGGCTCCGAAACCCAATAATGTATCGGAGAAGGAGCTATGGGGGCAAAAAATGGGCCGAGCTCCCCCCCGAAAGGGGTGGGGGCAGGAGCACTCCCATCTGCATTTGGGCTTGTAGGAAGCGACGCATCATCCGGTCCATGTCAGTGCCTGAAAGGCTTCGTGACGACCTAGAAGAGGCCGCTGAAGCTGGCCGGGAAGGATGCCGCAACGACCTCGAAGATGGCTGGGGCTCCTCCTCTGGCGAAAAACGTGGGGAACGGAGCCGAGAGGGAGAAGACCTGGAAATCTTCAGGGGAGAAGAGAGCTGTTTAGCTGGCGGGGCCGAAGGGGCAGAGTCGGCCTGCCGCTTGTGACTCCTATGCTTTTCTGTATCCCTATCTCTCTCTCTCTCTTTCTCCCTCTCTCTCTCTCTCCTTTCTTTTCTCTTTGCCTCCTTCTCTCCCTGGGAAATGGTGGGAGGTTGAGTCCCAGCCAGGGGAGATAGTACAGCTGGCTGAACAGCCGCAGCCATGGCTGGAGCCACTGAGGGAGAGGAGGAAGAAGCAGAATCCGCAGGCAAAAGACCCGCCAAGATCAGCTTGTTCCTCCTATCCCTCACAGCCCGGAGGTTAAAGGCTGCGCAGATATGGCAGCCCGATGACAAATGCGCTACCCCCAGGCAAAGAACGCACTGAGTGTGGCCATCGGCTGGGGAGAGCTTATGGCCACACTCAGAGCACTTGGAAAAAATGGCCTTAGGGCCTTCGGCCATAACCAAAAACACAACCACACACACAGACACACAAGAATAAGGGGAAGAGGGTTAATATATTAAAATTAAGCTAAGCTAATGGGTTTAAACTAAACACAAACACACCACTATCTAATTTTACCAAAAAGTCAAGAATTTGACAAATACTTCCTACCTAACCGCCAGGAGCTCATAACTCGTGCTTGTTAAAGCTGCGGCAAACGAGATCTGGGGACTAGAAGGTGGTAGCAGGGTATTATGGGTAAGGGGAGGAGCTTGGAGCACGGATCTTTAGCTTGGAAAGCTGCCGGCTCAGATCCAGGTCGGATCTGATACCCACAGGTTGCTAATCAAATGAAGTTAACTACTTCAGATAATGCCTTTTAGAAGTGCTTTGCATACCTCTGAAGAAGCCAAAGAATAATTTATTTCCCCTGTATGAAAATTAGAAATGGCTGCTAATTGAACTTTAATTGTAGAAAAACTAGTTCCTTCTTTAAAAAGGACTGCCATAAATTCAAGTAATGTAGGAGCTGGAGCAGTAAAAGGGTCAACCTAATTTTTCAAACCTCAAAGGGAGAATCCTTTCCACTTGCTCTTATAAACTTTCTTAGTACAGTCCTTTTGTGAAGATAAAATAATGGAATGTACTGGGGAGGAGAGCCTGGGCTGTCAGCCATTACTGGAAGTGCAGAAACCATGCAGTTATTGTGAGGGTCTGAATGTTGGGATCTTTGATTCCTGAGAGGTGTGAGAGGAGATCTAGGGCTGGTTCCAGTATCCATTATGAAGATGAGACCATAGGTTTGGGAACCATACCTGTCAAGGCTAGAAAGGGGCAATGAGGATTACTGAACTCTTCAGCCAGCTTGTTTTCTGCACAAATTTGGGAATCGGGGTATGTAAGCATAAAGAAGCCCAGAGGGCCAATCATGGACTAGAGCATCTCTCAGTGACCCCCCCCCCAAAGGGGGAATAAGAGCAAAGTACCTGCTGCACTTGTTGTGGGAGGATGCAAAAAGGTTGCAGCAAGGTTGGCCATAACGAAAGAAAATCGCTTCCGCCACAGACTAATTGAGAGAATACTTGTGAGGTATCAGAATGGATCTGTTTAATTTATGGGCGAATACATTGGTTTTCCCTGGTATGTGCAATGCTACTACGAAGCAGTCTGAGGAGATCTCTCATTCTCATACTCCCATGGCCTCTCTACAACAGGGGTAAGATCGAGTTCCTTCTTGTCTGTTGATGTACCAGACTACAGACATGTTGTTGGTCTGAATTGCAGTAGTCCCTAGAGGAAAAACATCTTGAAAAGCCTGGAACACTAGCAGGACTGCTTTCATCCCTAGTACACTGATATGCAGCTTGGTCTCTCAGGGGGACCACATGCCTTGCACCTTCCTTCCCAGGAAATGCCCCCCACCCCAAACCCAGCTGGGAGGCATCTACAGTCACTGTGGCCACTGGTGGCAGTAGAATAAAAGGTCCTCCTAGATGAATGTCGCTCAACTGGATCCACCAGTTGACATGATGTTTGCAAACAGGAGTAAGTTTGACTGGAAAGGATAGGAAATGTCGAAGAATAGACCACTGAACAGGTAAGAGTCCACTGAAGGACTAACATAAAGAATTGTGCTAAAGGGAGCAACACAATGGCTGCTGCCATGGATCCTAATGCTTGAAGAACTAGTCTGGCTGGGGGAAATGGGTGGTAAATAAGTAGATGGGTCTGAGTCCTGACTGTGGATATACAATGAACTGAAAGTGATGCTATCTCATTTGCTGTATTTAGATGTGCACCAGTGAACTCCAGGCTCTAGACTGGTGTCAAATGTGATATGGCATAGTTTATTTTTATCCCCAGTAATTGGGAAATCTGGAGCAAACAGTCCCTGCACTGTTAGAGAAGATGCTTGGTGGAAGCGGTAAGTAGACAGCCATTCGTCTAGATATGGAAACACTTGGAATCCTTTGAATCTCGGCTGAGCAGCCACTGCTGCCATGCATTTGGTTAAACACCCTGGAGGCTGTGGTGAGTCTAAAGGGCAGGGCTCTGAATTGGTAATGACCTATGGAGCACATCCAAATCGCACTTGAAAAGAAAAGGCACAATGGACTGAACCGTGACCATTTGGAACTTCAACTTCTTTATGTACAGGTATAAATCGTTGAGATCCAAAATTGGTCTGAGGTCCCCTATCTTTTTGGGCACTAAAAACAAAGCAAATGTAAGTTCCGAATCCTATTTGGTCTGGTGGGATCACTTGGATGACTCTTTTGTTCAGCAGCTTTTGAATTTATTGTGCTGCTTTCCTCTGACTGGATGGAACATTGGGAAGTTTTTTTACTTTTGTGAAAAGGAAGCTGGAAAAATGGAATGGAATAACCTCTGGGTATTATTTTTAGCACTTAGGAATCTTCTGTTATGTTTCTCCGGCATCTAGGTGCAGGGATAATCGTCCCCCCAACTGCCTCCATAGTTGGATAGTTGGGCAGCACTTGAGGAGCACTGATAAGGCCTGTTCAGAAAAGAATCTTGGAAACCCTGGATTTTCAGGCCTCCTCTGCCTCTAGGGCAATGTCTCCCATTGGAACTTCCTCTCCTGCCTCTGGAAGAGTTGTCCCCATGCAAATCGTGGAAAGGTCCCTGAGATTTTCTGAACCATATTTTCTTGGTTTGATGAGGTGTAGAAAATTTGATTCCTACGGAAGACAAAGTCTTTCCTTCTTGTTCTCTGCAGGTAAGCACCTCTATTATAGATGGTCTAAATAAAGATGTGCCATGTGTTGATAAAGGACGTCTTAAAAGGCTCCGCAAAGTCACACAGCCACATCCAGGCATGTCTCCTTATGGCAATGCCTGAAGCTGATGCTCATGAGGTGCCTTCAGCTGTGTGAGAAATTAACCTCATTGATGTGTTTGAGACAGACAATAGAGTCGCCAGTTATGAGGATGTTCTTTTGATATCCTCTGCAGATTTGGACTCCGAGACAGTATTTGAAAGCTCTTTGGCCAAACCTCTCTCTGAAGTCTTGTGAAGTATGCAAGGTAATTAAGAGACCTCAGCGAGAAGGTCGCTGAGCCAAAGACTTGCTTCCCAAATCTGTCCAGCGCCCTAGACTCCCTGTTTGGTGGGTGGACAGAAGAGCTCTGTTCTGGCAGCATTTTCTTCGTGGCAGCGGCCGCCACCACAGGATCAATCGATACTACTTTGCTCCAATGGGTTCTGTCTTTGGGAAAGTCTAGAACTTTTTTGGGTGTCTTCAGGATAGATTCGACAGTATCCTGCTCTTTCCAAGCCTGGTGGGAAACTAAATCAATGAGTTCATCCACCAGGGGTAACCCAAGACGTAGATGAGCCAAAACCAGAAGCTTGCAAAAAATACCGATTCTTCCAGGAAGGGGTTTTCGGAAGACCAGCAACCTTTTTGCCTGAGACTTTCTAATATGTCTCCGAAGGAGATGTCATCTGGCGGTGATTTGGAGGACCCTTCTCCTTCATCAAAATCGGTATCTTCCATAAGACACTCCAGCAGGGAGTCTACGTGCCTCCTCTTCCACTTTCTCTTCCAATGGATCTTCTCTGTAGTATGTTCAGAGGTGTCAGAAGAGGGAGGGAGTTCCTTTACAGGAACTACTTGTTGGAACGGGTCTACTTCACGTTATCGCATGTTGAAAATATCGAACGGCAATAATGTCGTAAATACCGTACATCGAAAGTGTTGTTGCGGGATCATGGTACAGTGGTGATGAGAAAATTTGCTCTTTCCTCACTGTAGTGCGATCTCGGAGTTGGTATATATAATTAGAGGGGGGTGTGGGGGGCGCAGCCCCCCTCAAGAACAGTTTCGATGTATGGCACTTTCAATGTTTTTGCCATTCGATATTGTCATCTTTCGACAAGATAATACAGATGCATTGGAACTGGCTGTTCCTGTGGAGTAGGCCTGATCAACTCAGAGCTCACAGCCGAGGGAAACGGGGGTAGATCCGAAAAATGAGAAGATGGTTCTCTAAAGAGAGAAAAAGCCCTTTCCACAATCTCAAAGGCAGATGGACCTAGAGAAGCTTCAACCAGCCAAGCCAGAGCTGAAGCTCCCAACAAAGACAGATCTTGACCACTCTTGGATCTTTGCCTTGAGGATGGAACCAGGCGCAAACTGCAGAAGGGCCGAAGCTCTTCAGAGTCAGGGATGGATCCAACAACACTGGAGTCAATCCCAGCCCCACGGATCCAAAGCTGACACTTTGTCTACGGGACCCATTCTGATCCGAGAGTATCAAAGCAGAACTAGTCAAGAGATACTGTTAGCGTCAAAGACATCTTCTTTGGATCTTACTCCAGACCTCTTAGGGATTTCAGATCCTGGGACACTGAAACAAGTGGACAAATCAGAGAAAGAGCCAGAATAGTTTGGGATGTCACAGGAAGGCTCACAGATCCAGTAGGGGATGGAGCTGATAAGACCCCCATCTGGATCTGAGCTCTGGGAAATTTTCACATCATCCTAGCCACATCCGCTTCTGAAAAGCTTCTGGAGGATGTACTGGATTGTGGCCTTGAATGTTTTTTAGGGGATTGTAACGGAGATCGCAGAGTAGGTGATATGGGTTTGATTACATACTCAGGAGTATGACTGCTGAGTGAAGTACCAGGCTTCAAATTAAAGGTAGGACTGATCGATACGACAAGCAGATCCGAAAACTTCGTATCAGAGGATTTCAGATCCAAAAATCAGGTCTTTGAATAAGACAATGTCAAATCCGATGTTTTTCAGCTCTTGGTAGGTGGCTATGATAAAGACCTGGGGGACTTTGGCAGGGAGCATTTTCTGTGCTTACCAACTAAGCAGACTTGGTGGTTTTGACAGGAGGTACAGCCCTAGAAGATGGAGTAGAATCAGCTGGAAGAACACTTCACAATTAACTTGTTGCGTAGATCAGCCAAGCCCATGGGTTGAAGGTTGAACAGATAGCACAAATGGTGTCCAAGTGGATAGCTCTGAGGCAATATATGCACTCCTTGTGGCCATCCAAATTCAGGATCTTATGCCCACAAGAAGTTAATTTCTTAAAGCCCGATGGTTTATTTGACATGATAGCTAATGGCAACAGTGCAACCAATAAAGCAAAGTAACAAGAGTTAATAAAGACACTGTAATAACAAGAGAAAAAAATATTTTTTTTGTTAAGAAAGAAAGAAAGAAAAGGAAAATGGAAATAATTATCGGAAAAAGGAATTAATTATCAACGGTGGTAAATGTAAAGAAGCTACCCTGGAAAAAGGGTAGGTATAATACCAGCTATGGTATGAAAAAAATACTATCTAAAAATATAGTTGGAAAACCTTAATACCTGTGAGAAACGAAGAGGGAGGACAGAGATATACAAAAAACAGCTACGGAGAAACTTTTAGGGAGAAGAAGAAAGATTAACTCATGAAATACCTCTGAATAACACTCGAGAAGGATGAACCTGTGTCTGTGCACGATGGTGGCAAATGAGATCTCAGTTGATGGGGATGGACTAAGACATTACGTGTGGAGGGAGCAGCTCAAGAGTTGATCCAAAGTTTGTGGCCCAGTTGGTTCCGAGGACTGGATCTAAACTCATTTGTTGAGGAAGAATGAAAACGACAACTTCAGCTCTAATTTCTGAATCAGATGCACAGGAGGAAAGGCATAAAAGAGAGATTTATGCTCATGGGAATAAGAAGGCATGCAATCTCCAAATAACTATGTGAAGAATCAAGGAGCAAACAAGTTTGGAGCTTATTACTGAGATGTGTGGCAAGCAAGAACAAGTATAGCATGTTCCACACCTGTACAAACTCCTGAAAAATATTGTGATATTTTCTGCATTTGTGCGGCAAAGAATCTTGCATGTCAAAAAAGTCTAATAGTTAATTTGTTATATCTGGTGTATGTGCTGCTGACAGCTTCTTAAAGCTGTAAATGTATCACAGTCTTTTCTTGCAAACATACCACATAAATGTAGTGTAGTATAAAAGCATTATTATTATTATTTTGTTTTCTTGTCAATCAGGAAGCCAACTGGACACAAGTGTCCCTTTTCAGGGGGTAACCTAGCAGCACTGTCTGGTTAATTGCCCTGCACACAATCACACAGTAGCCAAACAGAGGCAGTGGAAATCAGACCCTGGACAACAGAAATCAGGTCATTAACATTGCATAGCCTTAATCCTCTATGCTAACTGCCAGATGAAAGGTCTGGGAAAGTGACAGGGTAGGAATCCCTGTTTCTGGGGAAACGTATGACTGGTTCCAGATATGTTTGAGTTGAATGAGGCCTTCTTACATGCTGCCTTGCAAAAGAAGGAAATTGCAAGAAGACAGCCCAGGGTCTTTAGGTACCATATTGTTGTAATGGTCTGCTGTTGATTTAAATCTGGCATAATATTTTAGTCCAATTACCAGTGCTTTGCCAATACCTACTATCAAGTTTTATGTTCTTCCTCAAGCAGGAAGAGGCCAGTTAGCCCTGGGATAAATTTGACAGCAACCATCCAGACACCCAGGTTTAATTTCAAGGAAGATATAGCAGAAGAGGGTTATTCCAGAGAACATGAGTGGTGCTATTTGATGAATCCATCTCTCAATCGTATTCTGTTTATTTGCAGTGTGTGTGTGTGTGTGTGTGTGTATACACACACACATATATAATAGTAACTACAGTACTGCTATCATTTCCTAACATGTTCTGTACCTTAAAACTTTGTGTTGCCTTAATCACCCTAACCACCATTCTTCTATTCCTACTCCACACCACCTCCCTACTTACTATATTCCAATCCCCAACTACAACATCTTCCACATTACCCATTGCAACCCACACTAATACCAATAGTTTTTTCCGACATCTCACTTTCTCTATTCAACTTCCACACTTGGCACCTAACAAAGATTGGATCCTTTGTTATCATAATCAAACTAAAATTAATTTACAATCCCCTCCACAAGCCTCTCCATAACCCAGCATCTCTATATACTTATATGTCACTACCAGACCCTTTCTCTATATGGTGACATTCACCCCAATCCAAGACCAAACACTCATTCTGCCCGAAACCTTTCTTCCAGTGCCGAGGACCTCTGTTTAACTACAATTAATGTACGGAGTATCTGTAACAAAACCAACAAATTCCATGCCTGGCTCTCTCATTACTCCCCAGACATTGTAGCACTCACAGTGAGCTGGCTAAAGCCACATATTGCTAACAGCGAAATAATCCCTGAAATATAATACACTTAGAAATGACCGGCTCCATAAAAAAGATGGAGGTGTCGCATTAATCTACCATGACACTTTACCTACTACACCATTTAACAAACCTATAAAAACATTTGGAAATATGGAATTATTACTAGTAAACCTTCACATCAGCAACATTAAACAATTATGTACTGCTGTACTTTATATTCTCCCAGGTCAAAACATATCTAATCTGGAAGATCTACTATCCTGGACAACCTCAGTATATCAAATGAAACCATTATTCTTGGCAACCAAACATAAACTGGTAAACCCTCATCTCTGACTCCCCAGTAAATAGCATAAACTTACACAGGTTTACTCAGCTCATCTCTGACCCCACATGTAGGATGAAAAAAACAGAATCAACCATAGAGTGGATACTCATCTCACACCCTCCAAAATTCACCAAGGGCTGTATCAAAATAACTCTGGCCCATTGCAACTAAACTGCCTAAAAAGATGTCATGATATCAGAGGTCTTCATTTCTAGCCACTGAAGCAATGTAGTAATGCCCAGTAATGTTTACCTTAGCTTTGTTAGTCACGTAAGGTCAGCAAAGATTATATATGAAGTATTTACAGTATGAGAATAAATATGACTGGGGAATTTTACAGGACTGATATGACTTTGATAATGGAGACTATCTGAAACCCACGTATATAATTGTTTTTGTTACTTGGTCTGTTTTCCCAGCTGTAGTCACAATTACAGTTTTAGAATACTACACTCTGGTACAATGGACAATATTGTCTTGATACAAAGATTAGGGCTCATGACTTGGTATTTAATCACAGCATTACCAACAACAAACTTTTGCTTTTCAGCAGGACTTGATCTTAACAGCCACAGAACTAAAATAATAAGCAAGAAAACAAATATTCACCAAGGCAGGAACCCTCGGTAATACCTTTAGTGACCATCTTCCTGCCTATACCCATAGAACCCAACCTCAAATAAACAAACTGCATTCTCTAAGAACAACTAGGAATCTCTCCAATTTCAATGGACAAATATTTTTAGAGACTCTAAAAACCCACACCTGGTCCCCTACCAAATTTCTCAAACTAGATGAAGCAGTTAACTATTTCAACAAAGTCTTTCTGGATATTCTAAACAGTCTCGCCTGCGGTGGTGCAGCGGTAGCGTTGTCGCCTCACAGCAAGAGATTCTCCCGTTCGATTCTCGGCTGGAGCGCCATTTGTGTGGAGTCTGCATGTCCTCCCCGTGGTCGAGTGGCGTTTGAAAGACATGCGTGAATGGGCCTGCCTTCGTTGAAGGTTGGGTGTCGGGCTGGCACCTCGGCACCAGAAAAATCGGCTGCCAATCATTAGCGGACCAGAGTTCCACTGTGGCGACCCCTAACCGGGAAAAGCTGAAAGAAAAACAACAACTAAACAGTCTCGCCTCCACACGTACCAAAAGAATAAAGCCTAACAATGCCCCGTGGCTAACTAAACATACTAAATAGCTACTTACCTCTATGGATAAAGCCTGGAAGGAATGGCTTAGAAATAGAACCCCACAAAATGAACTCAAATATAAACAACTCTGTAACAATGCCAAAAAGCAAGTCATCAATGATAAAAAAAAAAGTTATCTGTCCACTAAACTCTCTACCCCCCAAAAAAAATGTTCTGGAACTCGTTTCCTCTCTCCTAAATCCTGGTACTCAGCACAAACCTATCCCATTTCCTGACAAGGACTCTCGAGAAATTGCCCAAGCCTTCAACTCTCATTTCATGGAAACTATCCAAAAACTTGTTAATGACTCCTCTCTACAAAGTAATAAAAGTACAAATTGCAACAAAAACTACAATACACCCTCTAACCGGCTATCACATCTCAACTCCCCCCACAACAACTGCGAACCAAACAATATCCCATCCACTCCTCTATTTACATTTCAACCTGTACCCACCTCTCTAGTTCGCAAACGGCTCTCAAAACTAAAGCCATGACCCCCTCTTCCAGCTGAATACCTAAAACTTGCAGCAGATTCTATAGCTCTTCCAGTTAGCATTCTCATTCACCTGTCTATCTCGGAATCATATGTCCCACAACTCTGGAAAAACTCAATTATTACTCCCCTTCATAAAGGTAGTAACACCAGTGATCTATCTAACTACCAGCCCATCTCTATACCTTCACCCCTATCTAAAATCCTAGAAAAGTGTATTCATTCTCAACTGCTAAAACATCTCACAGACAATAACTTACCTGCACCACCCAACACGGTTTTCGGCCAGCACACAGCACAACAGCCTTACTGTCATTTACCAACACTGTATACAAAGCTCTTGATGCTGGCCTACTAACATCAGTTATCCTACTAGACCTATCAAAAGCTTTTAATACAGTGTCTCACTCTAAATTACTTCTATAAGTTGAGACCATAAACTGTTCCCCACACACACTAACCTGGTTCCACAACTATCTACAAAACAGAACATGATCTGTTAAATGGCAAAGCAAGCAATCCGAATATGTAGTCAACAACACAGGCATCCCACAAAAGTCTATTATTGGGCCCTTGCTTTTTAATATATTTATCAATAATCTCTATAAAGCATTCCTGCAAAGTACACTCATTCAATACGCTGACGGTTCGACAACAATCACGTCCTCTATCAATGTTTCAGATCTCCTAAAGTTAACACAAAACTCATTTACTAGCATTGAATCCTAGCTTAACGAGGCTCAACTGCTACTTAACTCCAAAAAATCAAAACTGTTACTTTTCTCACCCAAACCTCTAACTCTAGACTTTAAAATATTCTTTTCAAAACAATACAGAAATTGAAATTGTAAAAATATCTAAACTACTAGGCATCACAATTGATGATAAACTCTCTTTTGAAAATCATATACTCAGTGCAATCAAAAAGACCCATTTTAAGCTTGGCAAGCTCTATAGGCATAAACTCTATTTGGACAAGCCTACCAAGTTAAAACTAGCAAATAGTCTACTTCTACCCTCCCTTCTCTATGGATGCCCCAGCTTCACGAACCTACACATATCTCTCCTGAACAAACTGCAGTCGTGCTACTATAAAACAGCTAAGTTTGTCTCTAACATGCCAACTCGCACACATCACTGCCTGGCCAAAAAAACTTTAAACTGGTTTGAATTCTCTCATTACCTATATTACTCCCAACTTACTCTCATCCACAGACTACTAAATAACCCAAACTACTGCCCATCTTTCAAACTATAATACAAACATACGCCCCAACTCAGAAACTTAGGTCCTCTAACAAACAACGCCTAACTATAACTAAACCCAACAAAAGAGCTGGACAATGTCTCTATTCCCATGCTGTTGCCAAAATTTCGAATGTGCTCCCTCTCCCTATTGCCCAGCTAGACTCTATAAAAACATTTAAATCTTCACTGAAAGAAACACTATCTCAATAACCATGCCTGTTCCTGTAGTCACACGATTAAACCACCTTAAATATTTTATTTTATTTTTTGGCCACAATACTCAAGAAATACTTTACAAACTTAAATATAGCAGCAATTATGCTCAATTTGTCTTCTTCTCTAATCTTTCTTTCATTCTTTATTTCTGTGAGTGTATAAACAGAATTGCTTAAACATTATTTTACTTCTGAGACTGTATAAACAGAATCACTCAGACATTAGCACACTAGACTGAATTTTCTTTATTGTATATCTCTGCTGCAAAGTGTTAGTCTTTGTATATCTGCTTCAATTCCAATATGTAAAACATTATCTTGAGTATCAAACTTAAGCTGATGTCATATAAAAATTTCTGTAACTGTATGGAGCTTTTCTCCCCAGGCCTCCACTAAAAATGTGTCCATAGGCCCAGTGGACTTTCCTGGTCAACAAACGTCAATAAATAATAAATAAATAAACAGAGAAAGCACGCATCTCACAAAGTACAGTTGTGTACACTTACCATAAATGTAGATGTTCGAGTGTATTCATTGTTGCAGTCATCACATTTGGGTTATCCCTGTCAGGGTAGCCCTTGGATGGCCAGAATACCAGAGACTTAGTATTTCTGCGTCGGTTGCTGTTGCTTGAGGACTGATGTCAGGTCGTCAGTAGTATAAAGTACGGCAGCCGGCGCCATTACATCAGTTTTTCTTGCTTTAACCTGTCAGGAGCCCCCAAGTAGGAGTCCAGGTTCTGGTGGAAGCAATCCCACCAGTGGAAAATAAATACCAATATGCCCCTTGTAAGGAAAGGAGAACAAAAAGTTAGAAAGGTAATAAAAGGAGAAAGAGAAGAAAGGGGGATGGAGGGAGGGAAACCAGGACTGCAACAGTGAATGCACTCGAACATCTACATTTATGGTAAGTTTACACAACTGTACTATATTCATCGTGTTTCACTGTTGCAGTCATCACATTTGGGTTGATTCTCAAAGCTGAGGAAAAGGGTGGAGGTAGTCAAAGAAACTAGGGACTGGCTAGGATGCCCAGCAAGACTGCAGAGGCAAACCCTGCCCTGGATTTGGAGAAGAGGGGCAGGTGGTAATGCTTAGTAAAAGTGTGAACAGATGTCCAGGTGGCAACCTCCAGGATGTCCCACCCTGGTGGGGACTCATCTGAGGAAAGCTGCAGAGGTGGAGGTTGCTCTGGTAGAATGTGTGCTGACCCTTTTGGGGGGAGGCTTTCCATGCTGTTTGTAGCAGAAATGGATGCAGTGTGCTACCCATTTGGAAATGGTTTGTTTGGAGATGGCTTTGCCTTCTGCCCCTGTAGCAAAGCTAACCAGCAAATGATCAGATTTCCTGAAGGATTTAGTCCTGTCTAGATAGAATCTGAGCTGTCTGTGCACATCTAGAGAGTGAAGAATCCTTTACCCCTTGTTCTGGGGATTAGGAAAAAAGGTGGGCAAATGAATGGATTGGTTGAGACACACTGGGCGCCACCTTGGGCATGAAGGATGGGTTAGTTCTGAGGGATACCCTGCCTGCATGGAAGATGATGAAGGGTTCCACAGCCACAGTGCCTGCAGCTCACAGACTCTTCTGGCTGAAGTGATGGCCAGAAGAAATGCTGTCTTCCATGAGAGAAATTTTAGCTCTGCAGAAGAATTTGGTTCGAAAGGGGGCAGGGTGAGCTTTTCCAATAAAAAGTTAAGGTCCTAAGCTGGTGCTGGTGCCCTGCTGGGTGGCCTCAAGTTGCTAGCCCCCCTTAGGAACTGTTTAATCAAAGTGTGTGAGAAAAGAGGCTGCTCAGAGGGAAAATGAGCAGAAATAGCAGAGGGATGAATTTTTACAGAGGAGAAAGAGAGGCCACTGTGTAGTAGATAGCTAAGTAATCCAGGATGACAGGGAGGGAGGGCTGTGCCATGTTGACTCCCTTAGCCTGGATCCAGGTGCAGAACCTTTTCCATTTATCAGCATAAGACTTTCTGGTACTAGGACATCTGGTCTCACGGATAACATCCAGAATGTGTTTACTGAGGTGGCAGATTGGTTTGGGGTTAGGGAATAAACCAAGCTGCCAAAATGAATGTCTGCAATTGGGGATGCATGAATTCCCCTTCCCTCTGGGTTAGGAGGTTTGGAATCTGAGGAAGATGCCATGGGGGTAGCGACGACAGGCTGCGCAGCAAGGGGTACCAGTGCTGCTGGGGCCAGTCTGGAGCTATAAGAATGGTCCTTGCTTTTTCCTCCCTTATTTTGAGCAGTACCCTGGGGATGAGAGGTAGGGGAGGAAAAGCAAAGACCGACAGACTGACCCAGGGGAAGGACAGGGCATCCACTTTCCAAGTCATGCAGTGATGCTCCCTGGTGCAGAACTTGCTGAGCTGATGGTTGGTGTGGGAAGCAAAGAGGCCGACCTTTGGGGTTCCCCATTTCTGAGTTATTAGGGTGAAGGTACTTCTGTTGAGTTGCCACTTGTGTGGGTCCAGAAGATTTCTGCTTAATTGATCTGCCAGAGAGTTGAGAAAGCCTGACAGGAATTGTGCTAACAGGTGTAGCTACATTTATTTATTTATTTTATTTGCAGTTGGTTTACCAGGATAGTCCATTGGGCCATTTGAACCCGTTTTCAATGGAGTCCTGGGGAGAAAAGCTCCAATAGCACTCTAGGTTACAATAGTTTAAAGATTATATTTATACAAAGGTTGCAGTTTTGAACAAGACCTTTACAATTAATACAGCAAACATTGCAAGTAATACACACTAGTGATGAGGTTGGAGTTAAACCTGACTGGCAATGGAACATTGCATTGTACAGTAGAGAGGCATTTCTTCTTAGGAACATACAGTTCATAGTTACAGTCTGATTCATTGTTTACAAAACGCATATTAGTAGCAGCAGTCTGATGCAATATTTACAACTAACATATAAGTACTGGAATAAAAGTATATGGAGAGATGAATAGAAGGAGAAAGTTTTAGAAGAGAATAAGATCGAGAGAGAAGTGAGAAAGAGAGAAAGAAGGAATCTAAGGCCTTGAATGAGGTGAAAAAGGGGTTTGTTTTCCATAGAAAGAATGGAACAGGAGTTTGGCAGAGGCTATGTGCCAAAGAGTCATGGCCAGCCTGCACAGAGGGTAGGAGTGAGTCCCTCCCTGCTTATTGATGTACCACATCACAGTGGTGTTGTCTGTTTTGATCAGGAGAGCCCCTGGAGAGAGAAGGGGCTTGAAAGCTATCAAGGCGTGTCGCACAGCCATCATCTCTTTTTGACTGATGTGCAGAGGGATTTGCTGTGGGCTCCATTGGTTGGCCAGGTGTGCACCCCAAGAGTAGTCTGATGCATCTGTGGTGAGGGTCTGGGTGGCGGGGGGGAGAAAGGCATTCCCTTGTTGTGGGAGCATGCTGTTGCCCACCAAAGAAAATCTTTTCTGAGGCAAGGAATTATAGGTAGAAGAGTTTCCAGGTCTTGAGAGTGTTGGCACCAAAGGCTCTTTAGGTACCTCTGAAGTTTCTTCATATGCAGTCTGGCATATGGAATGAGTAGTATGAAAGATGCCATGAACCCCAGAGCTTGCAGGATCTTCCTTGCAGTTAGCTGGGGCCTGGTGGCTAGTTGAGAGAAGTAGGCTGTCAGGAAAATTTGTTTCTCTGGAGTAAGGTATGCCATCTGGGAAGCTGTGTCCAGACTTGCTTCCAGGAAGATTATCCTTTGGGTGGGCACCTGTTTGGATTTCTTTTCATTGATTGTGTACCCTAGGGAGGTTAGTAGGGTATTTACAAAGGCCAGGTGCTTGAGCAGCTTCTCCTGACTGACTGCCTGAATAAGACAGTTGTCTAAGTATGGGTAAATCTGAATATTTCTTTGTCTGCAAAAGGCACTGGTCGGAACCAGACATTTTGTGAAAACTCTGGAAGCAGTAGATAAGCCAAAGGGAAGCACAGAGAACTGAAAGTGTTAAGATCCTGCCCTGAAGCATAAGCATTTCATGTATGATTCCCTGATAGGAATGTGGAGGTAGGCCTCTTTTAGATCTAGGGTGGCTAGCCAAGCTTCCTTGGAGAGCATGGGTAGCAGCTGCTGGAGGGTGAGCATTTTGAATTTTGGGATCACCAGGAAGGTGTTTAGAATGGATAGATTGATGATGGGATGCCAGGTGCCCTCTTTTCTGGGCACCAGAAAAAGTCTGGAGTAGAAACCTTGGCCTATCTGTTCTGCAGGAACGTGCTCTACTGCCCTCATAGAGAGCAGGGAAAGGATTTGCTTTTGAGCCTCTGCCCACTGATTTGGTGGTAAATCTGGGAACCCTTTTGGTGTTGAAAGGGTGTGGAAAGAAAATCTGGATCCCTGAGACACAATGTTCAGAACCCAATGGTCCTTGGTAATGGTGGCCCAGGTGAGTTTTCCTCCTAGGGATAAGTGAATGTGGGCAGAGGGAGGGGGTGGAGGAGGTGAGTCATTGTGAGTTCCTACCATAAGAGGGTGGCTTAGAACTCCCTGGTTTTGAAGTGGAGGTAGTCCACTGCTTAGACCTCTGCATTCTCTGGGGCTACTGTCTGGGGGGTCTGCTTCCACGGGGCCTAGGCTGGGCTGGTTTCCTGGGAGCAGGAAAGGACCAGTGTTTGCAGGGACAATGCCTGCTAAACCTAGGGGGCTGGACCTGCAAGAAATCTTCAGCTGTTTGCATAGACTTTGTTTTTTCTTCCATCTTTTTTAAGACCTCTTTTGCCTTAGTGCCAAATAAATTATCTTTGTGCGAAGGGGGCATCCAACAATTAAGATTTGACGTGATCTGGCAGGGGCTGTTCCTTAAGCCATGCATGCCTTCTAATGACAGATCCAGTGAATGCTGCCCTGCAAGAAGCTTCTAGGGCATCAAAACCACAGTGCAAGGTGTGTTTAGTTACTTGACTTGTAGAATCCATTAACTCTTGTAAATCTTTAGATTCTGCCCAAGCAAGAAAGGAAGACATTTTTTGTTTAAGGAGTTCCAAGGTATATTGCTGAAATTTCAGCATATGGAACTGGCAATTTAGTGCCCTGATAGCAAGAATAGCTGAGGTGTATACTTTCTTACTCCATCTGTCCAATGCTCGAGAATCCCTGTTTGAGGGGGTGGGTTAGAAGAGGTTGCTTTAATCCCTTTTGGCCCTTGAGAAAAGACCTCAGGGTCAGCTGTAGGATTTTTAAAAAATATATATGTGTGTGCATCAGGGATTCTATAGTACCTGTCTGGTTTTCTGGAAGGAGAAGGAGGAAGGGCGTCAGGAGTTAAGCTGGATTAGAGGAAAACATCCTCCACAACATCCAGGACTGGGGGGATGGTCAAGGGTCTGTGTTGTGGAAGATCTAGGAATTCCCCGAGTCTCTTTTTAGACTGAGGGTAGCCCTGACTCTCCCAATGGAAATGCTTCCTTAAGGTATGCAGGGTTTCCCCAAAGGAAAAATCCTCTGGGGGAGAAGCTGCAGGAATGGAATCCTCTGCATCAGAATCCTCATACGTGAAGAGGGGTTGCATGTCTTCATATTCAGATGCATCAGATTCATCTGACTCTTGTTCAGACAAAACCACAGGGGACAGATCTCTTTTCCTTTTGGAGGGGGTAGCTTGGCTTCCCCCTGATCAGCATGATAAGGTCTTCAGCCATTTTAAGCATTTGAGACTGAGGCAAGGTAGCAGGCGCCTGAGAGTGGGTTGTCGGTTTCTTGGATGTGGTTCATACCCTAGTGCGAAGAACTTCCTTGGAAGATGGTGCCTGCTCAGCGGCTCCAGACCCATCCAAGGTTGAGATGACCGCAGGATCCTTAGCCGAAGAAGAGTTTTGTGGCATACCGGTCTCCTAAAGGGTCTCAATAGCGGCCTGTAAATCAACAGAAGCGGGCATCAGGGGCTGAGAAAGAGCCACACTGAGCACTGAAGAACTGATGACTAGCTTAACGGAAGCATCGTCGGTAGGTTTGAACTTGTGCGGTCCATCTCTGTCTTTATCTTTAAGTTTTTTCGGAAGATCTGCTGTCAGATGGCTGTCCGAAGCCATATCGGAATTTGAGGACTGTAAGCGAAAATATCTGGCTACAATAAGGGGCTGGCGATGGATACTTCTGGCGTTGAACAAAGCACAAAAGCGAAAAACAAGGGACATCATGGACTGGGCCTAAACAAGTGACACAGTAAGAGTGGAAGTCTCAAGTGTGGTATTTGTTTTCCACAGGCGAGATAAGTATTAACTTTTTCTGACATCGGTTAGTGCAAGAAAAAAGGATCCCCAATGGAGTACTTGGCTTTAGAAGACTTCAACTTCAATTCAGTAGACGAAAACTCAGGTAGCAGCCGACCGGCACTTGTGCGAACTGTTTCTGCTTTGGGCTCCACGGCAAGAAAGACTGATGTAATGGCATCGGTTGCCTTACATTATACTACTGATGACCTGATGTCAGTCCTCAAGCGACAGCAACCGACACAGAAATACTAAGTCTCTGGTATTCGGGCTGGCCGAGGGCTACCCTGGCAGGGATAACCCAAATGTGATGACTGCAGCAGTGAAACACAAAGAACATCAAGAGGTTCTTTGATTCAATTCTCAAAGTTTGCATGCTCTCTCCGAGTTTGTGTTGTTTTTCTCTGGGTACTCTGGTTTCCTTTCACCTTCCAAAGACGTGGTAGATGAACTGGCAAAACTTAATTGCTCCTAGGTGGGTATGCAGGGTATATGTGTGTGATACAAAAAAGAAAGGCCCGGCAATCTACTTTCATTCCCTACTAGCCTAGTAAATTCTGTGGCTGGTGGTTGCTGTTCACGGGGTTGTTAAAGGAGTTGACATGACTCAAAAGTAAGGAAGAAGGACGCATGTGTGCATTTCTTTATTTATAATTATACATATATATATATATATATATATATATATATATACGGACAGAGAGAGAGAGAGAGAGACGTCTCTCTCACTCACACATACACACACACACACACACAAACACATAATATTTATATACACACATATATATATATATATATATATATATATATATATATGGGTTATCTTTAGTACGTCGACAGCCCACTACATCGAATTCCACTTCACCGACACGACAGAACATCGACAAATAAAGAGCCGAAGTTTACTGCACGGTAAGTTACCGTTTGGCCATCCAGAACTGAAAGACTGCCATCAAACAGACTACACAAATGTGGGGGTCTACGCCCCACACCCCTAACTTAGTATTCCAACTCCGAGAACGCACTACCGCGGGGGTACGGAGCAAAGTTCAGGTGGATGGCCATGACTGTGGGGGAAACTTTGGCTCTTCATCTGTCGATGTTCTGCCGTGTCGGTGAAGTGGAATTCGATGTAGTGGGCTGTTGACATATTAAAGGTAACCCATATAGACATATATATATATATATATATATATATATATATATATATATATATATAAAATCAATATTATTTCACAAGACATTGTGTAATGTATTTGCCATTTTTTTTTCTATCATTATTTACTTTTAGTAAAAGGTTACATATTCTCATGCTCACTCCCCCGTGATGTTATAAAGGCACTTACTCCAAAACATAACAGGATTAGATATTTGCTAAAAAGCCAAGCAAGGACATCTTTAAATAACATACAAGAAAGATAATACAATGACAACTCCTGAAGCCTGTCTGAACAGTTTAACTTTTCCAACCTTTATTTTTTTTCTAGCAATGAATCACTTTGTTTTTTCACGTTTTTTTTCTAGTTGCTCATATGAATGCTATAAAATGAAATGCTATATTCAATGATCATTCTAAAGTGGTACTTCCTGCAGAGACCAGACATGTCTATAAAATATGTTTTTCTAAGATGTATAAATGCTCCATATAAGCTCCATAAGTAGAATTACTTGTAAAAGTTAATTGTTTTCATTCAAACTCAGTCTGGGACATTAGTCTTGTGTTTTCATTCGTAATTGTGGGAAAATTGTGAACTACTACAGGATCTGAGCCTCATTTAGCCAATTATTACTGGATTTTTCCATAAGCAGTGTTACTGGTAAATCTCTGACTGGTCTGATGCCTTAGACTGTATTTTAGATTATAACAGTGGCAGTACTGCAATCTTGCTGCAGGATTTCTGTTTCTGTGCTTCTACAGCTGTTCATACTCCAGCTTTGCTGCTAGAGTCTTATACTCTGCTTATCATCTGCCTGTTCAAAGATGCATTCCAGTGCTTTTCTGTTTTTTTCCTGTTCTTGCAACTGCTACAGTGTTACAGCCCTTCTGGTGCCCATTGATACATTAGGTACTGCTCTTCCCACTGCCCCCCACAGCACACTAACTGCAGTTCTTCCCTGCTCCCACTGTAAAAAGATTAAAGTATCTCAACTTCTAACCTACCTTGTTCATTGCCCTATAGCTCAGAGTAATAGAACTAAGAGAAAAATAAGTTATATACTTACTATAATGTTCCATCTGAGTTATTGCTTTTCATTTGTCTTCTACCTGAGGGACTTGGATCCGGCAGTGATCCAACTCGGCCGTATACTCCAGCATTGTATCCAAATTCCAAGCTCCTCCCCTACCCATAATGCCCCTCTTTCTCCCTCCTCCCCTCAGATCGAGTTTATTGCAGAAAACAGCACTGATCTAAGAGGCCAACAGGCCTACGAAACCAAGTATAACCGTATAAAAGTCTATCTACTGAAAGCTGGATAGGACAAGAGGGTCCATATTACTTCAGTCCAGTTTGCTTCACAGCTCAAAAAAGGCAGGGGGGGAAGGAGGGACAGTTGAAGACAAATGAAAAGCAAAAAGTCAGATGGAACTTTATGGTTAAGTACATAAATAACTTATTTATCTGAAGTTGTTGTTTTCATTTGATCTTCAACTTGAGGGACAGAGTCCCTAGCTAGCAACAAAATGTGGGAGGTCCTCATGGAAGGATATTCCGGAGCACGGCTGGACCAAACAATGCCCTTACACTCCTGGAAAGAAGATCCAGTTTATAATGTGAAATAAAAGTATGTGACATGGCACAGGTCAAAGTAGAACAAATATCATCAAGAGAAACTCTGGACCAAAAGGCCACAGAAATGGAGACTGACCCGGTAGAATGCACCTGGACATGTCCTGGTGGAGACAGACCTTTGGCCCGATAGGCCAGGGAAATGCAGTCTGAAATACAATGACCAATGGTAACCTTAGAGACAGGCTTCCCCAAAAACAGTTTGGAAAAAGCGACAACAAGCTGATCTGATTTACGCAAGCTTTTGGTTCTCTGCAAACAGAAATGCAGTTGCCTGTGCACGTCTAGTAGATGAAATTTGTACTCTCCTTCATTTTGGAAATTTGGAAAGAAGACTGGCAAATTAATGACCTGGTTAATATTAGATTCTGAAGCCACCTTCAGCAAGAAAGATGGATTGGTCAGCAAGGATACTCTATCTTTATGAAAAACAAAGTAAGGAGGCTTAATAGATAGTGCTTTAATTTCAGAAACCTTCTTGGCCAAGGTAATTGCTACCAAAAATGCAGTTTTCCATGACAAGAACTGCAAACCTACCAAGGCAGCTGGCTCAAAAGGTGGGGAACCAAAGCCTGCAGAACAAAGGTAAGAGCCCAACGGGGTATGGGGTCCTTACCCGGAGGCAGAAGGAGAAATGTACCTTTCAGAAAGGCCTTACAAAGTTTAGCCGAAGTTAAGGAGGCAGAATTTTCACCCACATGGAAGTTAGAAATCCCCGCCAATTGGACCTTAACAGTAGAGAAGCTAACTTCACGAATAAAAACATCTGCCAAAAAGTCCAAAATGGCAGATACTGGAGCTGTAAAGGGATCCAGGTCATGCTGAAAAACCCAGATAAAAAAAAAATTTCATTTGCTAGAGTAGAGTTTCCTTGTAGAAGTCTTGTGTGCTGCAATCAAGAGCATCTTAATGGCAGAAGAAATCCCGGGAGTCCTGGCTATAATGGAAATTGGAGCAGCCACACTGTGAGCTTTAGGCTGACTAGATCCAGCTGAGGAACCCCTGATGGGTGCAAAATGAGATGTGGAACCGGATCCAGAGTCCAGGAAGGACACACTATATGAGACCACAGAGTGGGGAACCAAACTTGACGAGGCCAGAAAGGGGCAATGAGGATAACTAAACTCCCCCAGCTGTTGAGCTTTCTGAATGAACTTGGGAATAAGGGGAAGCAAAGGATATGCATAAAGTAGACTGGAGGACAAAGCATGGACTAGAACATCTCTGGGGGGACTCCCCCGGAGGGGAGATCAGAGCGAAATACTTGCTGCACTTCGTGTTGGAAGGAGAGGCAAAGAGATCATAGCAAGGCCGACCCCACTTTAGAAAGATCTTCTGCGCTACCGACGGATTCATCAGAAATTATTGTCTGAGAGTGTTCGCCAGGATGTTGGGACTTCCCCGGAATGCGCATTGCCACCAGAAAATGGCCGGTGGAGATTACCCACTCCCACAATCTCATGGCCTCGAGACAAAGGGTATAGGACCTGGTTCCCCCCGTCTGTTGATATACCAGACCACTGACATATTGTCCGTCTGTATGGCAACAGTCCCCAGAGGAAGAAAGACATGGAAAGCCTGCAACGCCAAAAGCACCAGCCTCATCTCCAATACAGTGAAATGCAGATTGGTCTCCAGAGCAGACCACATGCCTTGGACCATCCTTCCCATGCAATGACCCCCCCCTCCCCCAGCAGGGAGGCGTCTGTGGTCTCAATAGTCATGGGAGAGGGAAGAATCAATGGTCGATCCAGAAGAAGGTCTGGGGATTGGAGCCACCAAAGATGGGTTTTCCTGCAAACATGAGATAGTCCAACAGGATGGGACAGAGGAAGATCCAGCAGAGACCATTGAACCACTAAGGTCCACTGCAGGACCCTCATGTGAAGGTGCACATTTGGGACAAAGGTGATCATGGCGGCCATGGACCACCAATGCCCGAAGAACTAAGCTCGCTGTGGGGAAGTGGGCTAGAAGAATATCCTGTACATGACGGTGGAGTGAAGACAGTCTGTCTAGAGGCAGAAAATCTTTGCTTTGCATAGTGTCTAGTCGGGTCCCTATGAAATCTAATACCTGAACTGGTGCCAGTTGGGACTTGGTGGGACTCATGGTAATACCCAGGGATGGGGCTAGATGAAGAAGGTAATCCCTGGTCTGCATTAGCTGATGCCTGGAGGGAGCAGAGAGGAGGCCAATCATCCAGGTAGGGGAAGACCAGAGCCGCCACTACCACCATTACTTTGGTAAACACCCAGGGGGCAGTGGTGAGACCAAAGGGGAATACACTGAACTGAAAATAATTGGCTCCCAGCAAGAAGAGGAGAAACCTCCGGGAGCACCTGTCCATCTTGATGTGGTAGTACTCATCTTGGAGGTCTACCGAGCACATTTGCAGGAAGGGCAGAATGGACTGAAGGGTGACCATTCGAGACTTTGTCGACAGGTTCAGGGATGACAGATCCAGAATCGGTTGTAAGTGTCCTTTTTTCTTTGTCACCAAAAAGAACCTGGAATAAATGCCTGATCTGGACTGGTCTAAGGGGACGGGCTGGATGACTCGTTTTGTGAGCAGCCTGGGAATTTCTGAGGCTGCCTCCTCCCATTGACTGGGTGAAATGTCCAGGAGGTGTCTGGGTGGAGCCAGGGATGAAGAAAAGGGATAGAGTAATCTCAGGATATGATCTGCAGAACCCAAAAACATTAGTAATGGACTCCATGGCAAACAAGGTCTTCCCATCCTTCTCGCTTTGGATTAACATATCACGAACCATTCTTCTAAACAAGATGGAACAGTCGAAAGGGAGCATTCATGAAAGATGTCTTGAAGGGCTCCGAAAAAGCATAAAGGCGGAGCCAGGCGTGTCACCTGATGGCCACACCTGTCCCTGCAGCCCTTGAGGCACCCTCAGTAGCATGTGAGAGAAGCCTCATGGATGTATTCGAAATAGAAGTGAGGGTGGCCATACGGAAGGAGAAGACCTTCTTCTCCTCTGCCAACATGGACTCTGTGGCAGACTCAGCGATGTCCTTGACCAGGTCCCTCTATAATCTGATGACATGTGCCAGGTAATTCAGCGCACATAAGGCAA
The DNA here is from genome assembly GCF_019279795.1 of Protopterus annectens. Taxonomy (NCBI): domain Eukaryota; kingdom Metazoa; phylum Chordata; order Ceratodontiformes; family Protopteridae; genus Protopterus; species Protopterus annectens. The sequence goes on from NC_056737.1 coordinate 1,566,968,479, forward strand.
AAGGGGCTGAAGCGTAGGCCCGCTTCCCAAAACAATCCATCGCCTGAAACTCCCTGTCTGGAGGGTGGACTGAGGAGCTCACTTGAGCCAGCTCCTTCTTGGTGGCTGCCATAACCACCATGGCATCGACTGGGGATAACTTGGACCAATAGGGTTTGTGGGATAGAGCACTGAGAACCTTACCCAGCCACCTGGAGATAGGCTCAACCATGTCCGGATCCTTCCATGCCCTAGAGGATATAAGATCCACTAAAGGATCCACGGGGGGGGGACAACCAGGAGGTAGAAGGGCTTATGCCAAACGCCTCCAGGAATACTGACTCATCAGGATTGGGCTTGAGGGTAGACCACCCACCATGCTGGTGCAGGATCTCCATGATGCCCCCCACAGAAGACATCCTCCGGGGGGGGGGTTATTGAGGGGAGCCTTCCCCTTCCTCCAAGTCAGTATTATCAGTGACAGACTCTGGCAGGGAGTTTAAGTGCCTTCTCTTGCAAGTATGTTTAGGAGGGAACTACTCGGGGAGATGCTCCAGGGAGGACTCGGAAGCTTTAGGGAGTTCTAGGATCAGAACCTCCTGGGGAAAACTGGCAGCAGGCTGTTCCTGAGGGGGCAGGACAGAAGACTCCTGCCCAGAAAATGAGGGAGCCAGAGCGGAATCCATGGACGAGAGTGTCAAGGGTCTCGACAGAGCTGAGAGGATCCTCTCCACCACCTCGAATGCCGAAGGCGAGTGGACCCCCAAAGGCAGAACAGTCGGGGCTGTGGCCGGATCCACTGGCCTGTGTGCCGAGGGTTGAGCTGGAGCCGAGCCTCCTGGCACCAAGGCCCCGAGGGGAAGAAAAGACCCTGAGAACCTCGATGTCTACTCCATCCCATCAGACCTGACACTGAGGCTATGGCTCTGAGCGTCGGTCCGCTCCGAGAATGTCAGAGCCAAACCACTCAAGTCAATGGTAGGCATCGAGGTACCAGGGACCACTGACGCTGACCCCTCAACACCTGGGAACCTTGGATGCAAGGACTCAGAAACTGAATGCCGGATCGGAGAAGGAGAGATAGGGAGAAAGGCGGACTGCGTCCTCCGGCCCAAGTGGGGGATGGAGCAGGCAAGACTCCCAGCTGAATCTGGGCCCGAAGGAATTTCAACATCATCCTGTCCTCCTCAGCTTCAGATAGAATCCGAGCAGACTGGATTGAAGTGGCTACCAACCCCGGCCTAGAATAGCTCTTTGGAGAGGTGGGGGAGAACCGAGTCCAAGAGGTCTCTGGCTCCTAGGAGTAGTGCGGAGACTGGAGCCGAGGGGTACTCCATCTTGGATGCGAGCAGGACTTAGATGGCGGGTTGGCCGAGGAAGAGTGCTCTGAAGACCTCTTCCTAGGCTGACTCCACTCTTTGGAGTGTACTTTCTCTCCATCCCTGGGCTTCATAGCGGGAGCTTGAGTCCCAGAAGCCAGGGGGGAGAAAAAAGAAGAAGAAGCCTCTGTGGGAGGCAGGAGAAGGCCCTTTAAAATAAGTTTGTTCCTCCTGTCAATCAAAGCATGGGGGTTGAAGCCCACACAGACTGAACAGGAGGAATCTAAATGGGTGACTTCCAAACAGGCAACACACAGAATGTGGGCATTGGAGGGAGGTAACTTATGCCCACACTCTACAAACTTCCGAAAGCTTGTTCTAGGAGTATAAGCCATGGCGGGAAGAACAAGCACACACACACACACACACACACACACACACACACACACACACACACACACACACACACACACACACACACTAGACAGAAAGGGAGCAGGAAGGTTTTTTTTTGATAGAGTTTACCGACGCCGGATGAACGAAGAGAAGGTAGAGAGGTAAAAAGATAGAAAATAGAAGAGAATAACCCAAAAAAAGAATACTTATAACTCTGGAGCTTGAAGCAATGGAAAACCCGTGCTGTTCGAATTGAGCAGCAAACAAGATTTGGGGGGAGGAGGAGACAGAGGGGGGAATTATGGGTAGGGGAAGAGCTTAGACTTTGGATCCAATGCTGCAGTATAGAGCTGCATCCTTCAGGTTGAAGATCAAATGAAAACAACAACTTCAGATCTGTAATTTGATACAGGTTCTGAAGTTACAAAACAAGAAGTTATGTACTCACCAGAACGTTCCATCTGAGTAGTTATAATTCATTTTCTGCAACCTGTGGGTAATCAGATCCATATCGGATCCGAGCCGGCAACATTTTTACAAGCATCTGCTCCAAGCTTCTCCCCTTACCCATAATCCCTCACATCTCCTACCTTCCCTCAGATCGAGTTTGCCACTAATCAAACTATAGCAACTCAATAACAACACTAACCTAGAACAGGTTTGCGGGGAAGGAGGGCAGGACGGTTGCAGAAAATGAAGTATAACTATGAGAAATAAATGTATGTGACCTTGCCCAGGTCACTGCTGCACAGACATCATCCAGAGAAACCCTACACCAAAAGGCAGCAGAAGTTGCCATAGATCTGGTAGAATGAGCTTTAATAGGACCAGGTGGGGACAGGCCTTTATCCCTATAGACTTGCAGTATACATTGTGTAATCTATCTAGCCAAGGAGACCTTGGAAATGGCCTTGCCCAAAAAGGGTCTGGAAAAGGACACAAATAATTGGTCAGACTTACGGAATTGCTTAGTCCTGTGTAAACAGAAACAAAGCTGACTATGAACATATGAACATCTAGCAAATGCAGCTTATATTCACCCTTGTTCTGGAAATTTGGAAAGAGCACAGGCAGATTAATCATCTGGTTAATGCTAGATTCAGAAGCAACTTTCAGTAAGAAAGAAGAGTTAGTGCGAAGCGAAACCCTGTCTTTATGAAAGATCAAGTAAGGGGGCACAGCAGACAAAGCTTGGATCTCAGAAACCCTTCTAGCCGAGGTAATGGCACTAGAAAAGCTGTCTTCCAGACAGGAATTTCAAATCTACTGACGCTGCTGGTTCGAATGAGGGTGCCACCGATGCCTGTACAACTAGGGTAAGGTCCCAAGGAGGGACGGAATCCTTAACTGGGGGACGCCAAAGAAAAGTACCTTTCAGAAAAGCCTTGCGCAATCTCAAAGAGGCCAGAGCATTCAGATTTTTGCCAACATGAAAATTAGATATGGCTGCAAGTTGTACTTTCACTGTAGAGGAACTAGCCCCGTGTTGGAAAATATAGGACAAAAACTCCAATACTGCAGGAACCAAGGCTGTAAATGGATCTAGGTTTCTCTGAGAAGCCCAGATAGAGAAGCATTTCCATTTGCTGCGATAAACTTCCCTTGTGGAAGCTTTGTGGGATGCCACCAAAATATTGTTTACTGAAGATGACAAACCGGGAGTCCTAGCGATCAAGGAAACTGGAGCAACCAAGCCATCAGCTTGACGCTGCCCAGATCGGGCAGACTGATGCCCGAGGGATGAGAGATGAGATCCAGGCAGGGATCCAGAATCCGTGGAGGAGTTAGAGCATGAGACCAGAGGAAGGGGAACTACATTTGACGAGGCCAGAACGGGGCAATGAGGATCACTTTGCAACCCAGTTGGCAAGCTTTCTGAAGAAACTTCGGAATGAGAGGTAGCGGGGGATAGGCATACAATAACCCGGGAGGCCAAGCATGGACGAGAGCGTCTCTGGGGGAGTCCGCTGGTGAGGGGATCAGAGCAAGGAAGAAACTCGCTGCATTTCACGTTGGAAGGAGATGCGAAGAGATCACAGCAAGGGTCACGCAAGGAAGATCTCCTTCGCTACTGAGACCACTCGTATGGCATTAGAATAGCCCGACTCAGTCTGTCTGCTAAAATGTTGGATCATCCCGAGATGTGCGTTGCAATCAGAAACCGACTGGTGGAGATCACCCACTCCCACACTCTCATGGCCTCGCGGCAGAGAGGTAAGATCTGGTTCCTCCTTGTTTGTTGATGTACCAGACAACAGACATGTTGTCTGACTGAACTGCAATCGTCCTCGGGGGAAGAACAGTATGGAAGGCTTGCAATGCAAAAAGCACTGCCCTCATCTCCAGAACATTGATATGCAATCTGGTCTCGGTCTGGGACCACGTGCCTTGGACCGTTATCCCCAAAAAGTGCCCCCCCACCCAAGTTGGGAGGCATCCGTGGTCACTGTGGCTTGAGATGGGGGTGTTAAGAAGGGACGACCTGCCAAGATTTCCAACAATTGGAGCCACCAAAGAAGAGAAATCTTGCAGGCTCTGCTGATTCGTACTGGGTAGTCCATGGGGAGGTCTAACCAAGACCACTGAACTGCTAGGGTCCACTGAAGCACCCTCATGTGAAGGCACGCACAGGGAAGGATTGAAATTGCTGTGGCCATGGAGCCTAGGGCACAGAGAACGTCGCTTGCCGTTGGCATCCTGGGGCAGAGGATCACTGACACATAAGCCCGTAGGTTCTGGACCCTGTCCCGAGTGAGAGCAATAGTATTGTGTCCAGTTGTGCCCCTATGAATTCCAAGGTCTGTGTCAGGTTCGAGCGGGACTTGGAGATGTTGATGGTAATCCCTAGATTGACTGCAAGATGCAGGAAGGAGTCTCTAGCCATGCAAAGTAGATGCTTGGTGGCAGCAGCGAGGAGCCAATCGTCTAGGTAAGGAAACACCTGAATTCCCTGAAGTCTCAGGTAAGCATAACCTTGGTAAACACCTTGGGGGTTGTGGTGAGAACGAAGGGTAGGGCTCTGAACTGGAAATGATTGGCTCTCAGCTGGAAGCGAAGGAATCTCCTGGAGCTTCTGCAAATCTTGATATGGTAGTAAGCGTCCTGGAGGTCTATTCAGCACATCCAGTCGCATCCTCGGAGGTAAGGTAGAATGGACTGCAAGGTGACCATCCAGAATTTCTGCTTGGCTACATTCAGATTCAGGGCTGACAGGTCCAATATGGGCCTGTGGACCCCAGTCTTTTTTGGCATTAAAAACAGCTGGAGTAAACGCCTAATCTGGACTGATCTGGGGGGACCAGTTCAATGGCTCAATCGTAAAGCAGCTTTGAAATTTCGTGCACTGCGGCCTCCCTTTGAGTGGGTGGAACATCCAGGAGGCACTTTCATTGGATGGGTGGGGCAACGAACAGGATGGAGTATCCTCTGGATATAATGTGGCGCACCCAACGGTCCGTTGTAATGGACTCCCAAGCCATTAGGTGCAATGACAATCTTCCCCCGACTGTCTCCAGAGTAGGACAGTCAGTCAACTCCTCAGGGTTGCTGCGCAGGTCAGACTGAGAAGGTCTCTCTAGACCCAAAGTTCCTCAGGCCCCCTCTGCCTTCGGGGCGGCGTCTGTCTTATCCCCCTCTGCCTACAGGTGACAAGTTGTCCTGAATGTCTCGGGAAAACTGAGATTTTCGGAACCACATCTTCTCCCCTCTCTGATTCCTAGAAAAGGATCTTTGAAGGCTAGAGAAGCGGACTACAATGGCAGACAAAGTTTTCCCATCCTTCTCGCTCTGGACTAGGGTGTCACGAACTGTCTTCCCGAACAGGGAGGAACCGTCAAAGGGTGCATTTGTGAATGACGCCTTGAAGGGGTCCACAAAATGACAGAGTCTGAGCCAAGCGTGCCGCCTCATAGCTATGCCAGTCTGAGCCGCCCTAGCCACTCCTTCCGTGGCGTGGGAAAGAAGATGCATGGACAGGTTCGAAACAGATTTCAGAGTCGACATTTTTGCCAAGAACAGTCATTTGTCCTCTGGCGACAAAGACTCTGGGGGTGACACAGCGAATTCCGTGACTAGGTCTCGCTGAAGTCAAATGACGTGTGCTAAATAATTCAGTGCTCGTATGGAAAACGTTGCTGAAGAAAAGACTCACTTCCCAAACCGATCCACCACCCTAGACTCCTTGTCCGGAGGGTGGACCGAAGAACTTTCCTGAGCCTGTTCTCTCTTGGTGGCAGCTGCAACCACCATAGCATCCACAGTGGATCCCTTGTACCAGGCCTGTCTGTCTGTGGGAGGAGAAAGTATCCTGCCTGGGCGTTTGGGTTTTGGCTCTATGGTGTAAGGCACCTTCCAAGCCCGCATGGTAATGAGATCCACTAATGGATCTGCAGGTGGGGACACCCAGGATGTAGATGGACCCGTGCCATAGGCCTCCAGGAATACTGACTCATCCGTAGAGGGTTTTGAGGCTGACCAACCTCCCCTCTGGCGGAGGATTTCCATGATGTCTCCAAAGGACACATCCCCAGGAGGTGACCTGGGGGAACCCTCACCTTCATCCAAGTCAATATCTTCTGTGAGGGACTCAGGGGAGTCCATGTGCCTCCTCTGGCACAAATACTTACGGGGAGCCTCCTCAGTGGGACTCTCTGAAGAGGGCTCGTAAGTCATGGGGGGTTCCACAACAGGATCCACCTGGGGGTCCTATAGCACAGGCTGTCCCTGGGACAAGCTGATGGGAGTAATGACCAAATCCACGGCAGCCTGAGCGGAGTACGAGGCAATGGGCTGGGGCCTCAATCCCTGGAAGAGAACCCTCACCACCACGTCGAAGGCCGAAGGACAGCGCACCTCCTTGGCAACCAACAAGGAAGAAGTTCTCCCCGGCTCCGTCGTGAGGATCGCGGCCGAGGCCAAGGTAGCCAGGGTTCCGAAGGAACAACTCGGATCCAACAACGTTGGAGCTGAAGACATCTCCGTTCCCTCGGATCTGGCTCCGCATTCTCGGCCCCGAGAGTTGCTCAGCTCCCCGGCTCCATCGTGAGGACTGTGGCTGAGGCCAAGGTAGCCAGGGTTCCGAAGGAACTGCTCGGATCCGAAAAAGTTGGAGCTGAAAACATCTCTTTTCCCTCATTTCCAGCTCCCGTTCTCGGCCCCGAGAGTTGCTCGGATCCAAACAAGTCTGATCCGAGGAACTCAAGGTAATCGTCGGCATCCAGGTTGGAGGAACCATCGGCGCTGAACCCCCAGCTCCTCGGATCCATAAACCCCAAAACTGCAGGTCGGATCGGGGAAAGAGAGATTGGATGGAAGAAGGGCATAGAGGTCCCCTCTCCGGCCGGAGAGGGGCCTGGCAAGACTCCTATTTGGATATGGGTCCAAATGAATCTCGGCATCATCCTGTCCATGCCAAGCATTGACAGACTCTGAGTCAACCGCGAGGAAGCGACAGACTCGGATCTGGCTGGTCTGTGAGATGACCTTGAAAAAGGCCTCCGGAGTATGAAGGCTCCGGGGAGAACCTCGGGGAATGGAGCCGAGAAGAAGTGGTCCTGACAATTTTAGAAGGTGGACTGGGAAATGGCTCCCTCTCTGGAGATAGTTTGCGGTGCCTTTCCGCCCTTTTCTCTTTCTCTTTCTTGTCCTTATCTCTATCCTTTGTTTTTGTCCCCATCTCAGCAAGTTTAGAGGGAGGTTGAGTCCCAGCCTGAGAGGGTGGGTTGGTCAGCTACTGGAGCCGATGTCGAGGTCATCGTATCTAATGCAGAAACTGGTAGCAGGCCCTTAGCTACCAGTTTCGCCTTCCTCTCTTTCAATGCCCTGGGGTTGAACCCTGCACACACACTACATGGCAGACTAAGGTGGGGAACGCCCAAGCAAATAACACAAAGAGTGTGGCCATCAGCCGGTGAAAGCTTGTGGCCACACTCTGTGCATTTTTTAAATGTTGGTTTTGGCTGTTCAGCCTTCATCACACATCACTCAGCCAAAACTAAACCAACAAACGCACACACACAAGGGATGGTTAGGCCTGCACTACCTCAGAAATAACAAACTTTCTAAACTACTTTTTTTTTTTGTAACAAAAAAACGATGAACGACGAAGGGGAGGAAAGGGTTGACCACAAACAACTACACTCACACACAAATATAAACTAAAAAGTGCCACTTACTATACCCAACTTGGAGCTATAGAGACCACGATGCGTACGCATGAAGAGGCAAACGAGATCAGGGAAGGTAGGAGATGTGAGGGATTATGGGTAAGGGGAGGAGCTTGGAGCAGATGCTTGTAAAAATGTTGCCAGCTCGGATCCGATATGGATCCAATTACACACAGGTTGCAGATAAATGAAGTTAACTACTTCAGATTAAGAGTATACCACATACTTGTGGAACTGGTAGTTACACACTGATATGAGAAATCCAGTTTTCACTCTACTTGTGGTTTTCTCAGTTTTCTACAGATTGTAACTGTTAATTCAGGATTTGTCTTGTTGGTACCTTGTTGGGCTTGACAACTAATTATATAATTTTCTTCCTAGCTGTATTCTAATATTGTTATTTATACTCTTACACTGTTATTAATGCTTGTATGTTTTTCATTGATTAGTGTGACTGCAACCCGAGCTGAGCCTAAAACTGGTCAATTGTGAACAGTAGTCTATTGTGGTAAACAAGAATCAATCAACATCCCTAGACAACCAGCACAGGAAACAGAATCTGAACCAGTGCCAAGAGTGGCAGCACTTTGTAAAAGTAAACATCTACAAGAGAGAAGTTAAGCAAGATTACTCTGTTTTGTTGACATCCAAGTTTTAAATGCAGTAAGATAGAAAAGGAATTAAGGGGCATCAAATATCCAAGAGCTGACCACTTCAATGTTTCTCAGCAACTTCATCTGATGTACACTCTGACAAGGTCTGGAAGCTCTGAAGACAGAACACATACTAAGAAGACTACGTCTGTCTACGTTATTCCTCGTCTTGATATAAAACCCTGATTGCAAGGGGGGTGGTCATGGATAGGTTTAAAGCATCAGAATTCCAAATAAAGTGGGCTACTTTCCCTGAAAAACAAAAGACGTTCTACAAACAAAATGAAAACCGATTTGAAATGGAAGAAACATGCTCGTAAAAGTACCTGTATGTATGTAAACATGCCTCTGTAGATGATAGTTGGTGCGGAAAGCAGCACTGCAGTGCTCACAGATATGAGACTTTGGGCACTGCAATCCAAGCGAGCCATCTTCATTTATTGTCAGAATCTAATTAAGAGGAAAACATTAAGTTACATGACTATGCATTCATTTTATAAACAATGGCATTCGGCACATAAATCCTAAATAATTACTTCTCTAATGCATAAATAACTTCAATCAAATGTTTTGTAGAAAAATGCAGTGTTTCATTCCTTTCATAATAGTCACTCACATAAAAATCATTGAATCCCTTTAGATGAAAATAACAACTGTCAATAGTCAATTAGCAATGGGTAAAGTAGGTGACTGAACCCAGAAAAAAAAATTGCAGTATAGGACAACTGAAAGCACAATGCACAAAAGGTTGCCCATTACTCACAATCTACTCAGAAAACTATTATTCCCATTTAATTTCGTGCTTCAAAGAGCCCCTCAACCTTGCATGTCTTTACCTTGTTCACTTAAAAGGAGGTAAGGAGTTATGGGACAGTTAATTTTCTCTAAAGTAAAAATGGTACGCTCTGAGCTGTTTTTCAGAAAATCCATTGCAAAACTTCTTGAACCACAACAGAAATGCAAAATACATAAACATAAAAAATGTTTCAGTATACACAGCTCTTCACAGTAGTACCAATCTTGATATTCCAACTCATAATTCTGATCTTATTACTTAGAATAACTAAATTTTACTGCATTTTCATATATTTTTGAAAATTATATCTCAGTACCCATACCAGCTTCCTATATCTGAAAACTTGGCTGTTCAAACATTGGCTTCAAAATGAGACCTCACCCAGCATTTTGCTTACTGAGATAATGGCACAAATAAGTAAAAATATAATTGTTTTCATAATTTGACTTCTAAATGGTTAGATCTCGCAAATGCAATAGACACCATGGATCAGTGGCAGCTTTACCTAACATGTAATATTCTATTGATATCTAATCATCCTGTCCAGGTAGCATGTGATGTTCAGTAAATATGGTTACATGATAATATACCATACTGTATAAACTATGAACAAATGATTTAATCTTCAGTTCTGGTCATGTAAAAGTTTGCAGGTTGATGTAGTTTCATTGTTTCCCTTGTATGTTAAAGTTTGCAGGTTGATGTAGTTTCATTGTTTCCCTTGTATGTTAAAGTTTGCAGGTTGATGTAGTTTCACTACTTCCCCTATATGGTAAAGGCTGTGAAAATAAGTTGTACAACAAACTTATTGTCAGAGTAGTGCCAAACCATTGCTATAAACAAATGTGTATACCTTAGTTTTTATGTTGTCCAACTGCACATAACCTATAGAGCTTTGTTTCAACTACTGTCAAAGATAACATGGAGCATAAATCTCACATTGTTATGGTATGAGTAAAATATTAATCTAATTAGGAAAAATAACCATATTTTGTAAGATACTGTAATAAAATTGCATATGCTACTTTAACTAATGTTCTTCACTCAGTGTTCCAATTAGACAATATGCTTTCAGGGTTGCTGTTAATATCTCAACAGTTGTTAAGTGTCGAAAAACAAAATGTTGGACGCTGGAAATATTGGCATATAAAGATAATCTGAAAATTGACAAGAGTATTATCTTGGTACAGCAGGATCAGGGAACTGGCCCTTTCCCTGCATATGTTTTAAATAAACAGCACTGAAAACAACTTATGCAACTTGAATGAACTGAGAAGCAGGACTACAGCAGCACACAACACTTAATATTAATAATACACAAAGAGCACTGTAATTTAAAATCATGAGAGTTTTAAGCAGGTGGTAATTTGTGCATACATCAAAGACTTTTCAGTAAATGAAGTGTCTCTGAAATAAGAACAAGTACAGTTTTGTAAAGAAATTATTACTGTTTCTTTACACTGCAAGATGGGACTTAAAAAAAAGAAGTTATGTCTTACCATAACATTCCATCTGTGTTGTAAATCTTCATTCATTCCTTACGATTAGGACTTCGGCTCCGTCCTTGGAACCGACACAGCCCATACACAAGCCCGCGCCAGCCAAAAACTCTCGCGCTAAGTCCTACCCATAATGCCCCCTTCCAGTCTCTTCAGATCGAGTTTGCCCGCCCAGCACAAAGGTGTTAAAAGGAAGGATAGGGTCATAGGTAGGTATTAGGCTATCGGCCCAAGGGCCTACATAAGCCTAGCCAACAAGGTTCCCTGGCTTACGCCACCCAAGAAAGTTATTTTCCTGTGCCACTGTCGAGCAGAGACACAGAAGTGATCCACAGGGTGTATTTCCTATTTGCCATCCACTCATCAAGATTTTTCTTGAAGAGTGCTAATGAAGAACTTTGCTTGACATAGATGGGTAGCCTGTTCCAGAGTATGGGAAGTCTCTGGGACAGGAATCTATCCCTCCAGCATGTCCTGTTTATTGTGGTGACAAGGTTTAGGTCCCTAGAGTGTGTAGCTCGGAGGGATTGGGATTTCTTTAGGTGTAACATGTCCAACAGCTCAGGGTTTGAAATAGCTTTATATGTTAGGAAGAGATCACCGCGGAGTAGGTGATATGCTACGGAGTAAAGCTGGACTTTTTTGAGGCGGTCAGTGTAGGGCATTTATTTGAGGCCAATAATCCTCTTTGTGAGGTACTTCTGTGGCCTTTCCAGCTGCTGCAGATGTCTTGTGATGTACATTCCAAAAGGGGCGTTGTACTCTATAATGGGTCTAATGCGTGTCGAGTAGAGGGGAACAATGACCTCTTTTTTCTGGATGAGAAACCTTTTATGATGAGGTGTGCCACATAGAAGGACTTCCTGACTACTGTGGCAATCTGACTATCAAAGGAGAGACTACTGTCCACCTGGGTCCCAAGGTCTCTTATCACACATTTGGTGTTAAGTAGATTGCTGCCTATGTGGTAGTTCATGGGTACAGAGTTTTTACCAAAGGGAATGACACTGCACTTTTTGGCATTGAGCTTGAGGCCATGGCTCTGACACCAGGCATCTGTCTCACCAAGGCCCTTCTGTAGGATGTCCACATCATTTGGGGACTTGACTATGGCTCCTAGTTTGCAGTCATCTGCAAACTTCGTTAGCCAGAGGCCTTCTGTGTTAGCCTGTACTTCAGAGAATTAGATACCAAACAGGAGAGGTCCCAGGATGGAGCACTGTGGTACACCACTTGTCACTGCTTTGAGGTCAGATTTTTAAATCTGCAACTTTTAGAGTGTGGGTTCTGTCAGTGAGCCAGTTGGCAACCCATCTTGTGACGTAGGGATTCATACCTAGTTTAGTGAGTTTAGCTATAATTCCAGAATGGGGGATGGTGTCGAAAGCCTTGGCGAGGTCAAGATAGGCTGTGTGAACCACCTTACTCTCATCTACGGCTTTGGTGACCGCCTCAAAGAAGTTGATTAGGTTCAGGAGGCATGATCTGCCTTTCACAAACCCGAACTGGGTGGGATCCAGAGTTTGGAAGTTACCAATGTCTTTGTTTATGAGTTCCATAATGATACGTTCCATGGCCTTGCAGACCAGGCTCGTCAGGCTAATAGGTCGATAGTTCCCGGGATCAGTGGTGGCTCCCCCTTTGTGGAGTGGGATAACTGTTGCTGTGTGCCATTCAGTGGGCACAAAGCCTGATGCGAGGCTATTATTGAACACGGTGCTTAAGTGGGGAGCCAGTTCGTTCTGAAGTTCATGTAAAATGCAGCCTGGGATGTTGTCTGGTCCCATGGATGCTGTTTTTCTGGCTTTAGAGAGTGCAGCTTTTACCTGCACAGTTGTGATTACAGGGACTCTGCATTCTTCCTGTATAGATATGGGCCCTTTAGGGGGTGGGGGGCGTAAAGTTAGCACTGAACCTATCTGCCACAATGTTGGCAATATCAGTTGGTTCTGTAATTTTCGTGCCTTTGTGCTGTAACTCAGAGCAGATCTGGGTGTTGCCATCGAGATTCTTGACATAGCTATAGAATGCTTTGTGGTTGTCCTTAGAATTAGTGGTGATTTTAGGTAGACAAATTGGAGGCCCTGACTGTTCAGATACCCTAGCATATAACGGGACCCCACAGTCCACCAGGAGTCCAGGTAGGGGGAAGCAGGATAGACAGTAAGGAATGAATGAAGATCTACAACACAGATGGAGCATTACGGTAAGACATAACTTCTTTATCTGATGTTGTAAATCTTCATTCAGTCCTCACGATTAGGACCGAATCCCCAGCTACTTGCGTCCTGGGTGGCCGTATGGAAGAATATTCCTGAGCACCATCGAACCAAAGGATGCTCTTCCCCTAGAAGCCATATCCAATTTGTAATGAGTGATAAATGTATGCAGTCTTGCCCAAGTGGCTGCTGCACAAACATCATCCATAGAGACTCTAGAGTGAAAAGCCACAGAAGTTGCTATTGATCTAGTGGAATGAGCCTTGACTTTTGAAGATAAGGGTACTTTGTTTTGTAGATGGATGAAAGCGATAGCATTCCTAAGCCATTTTGACAGAGTTACTTTGGATACAGCTTTGCCCAGTCTGGGGCCTAAGAAGGCAATAAACAGCTGATCAGATTTTCTGAATGATTTTGTTCTGTCCAAATAAAAACTAAGTTGTCTATGCACATCTAGTGTATGTTGCCCTTGTTAGAAAAGTGGGGAAAGAAGACAGGTAAATCAATGGAATGAATAATAGAAGTGTCCGAGATAACTTTGGGTAGAAAAGAGAGATTAGTACGGAGTGAAACCCTTTCCTTGTGATAAATCAAGTATGGGTTTTTGTCACTCAAGGCCAGCAATTCAGACACGCTCCTGACTGAAGTGAGAGCAACTAAGAGTAGGGTCTTCCATGATAAGAATTTAATGTCACACAAATTTGAGGGCTCGAAGGGTGAATCAGTCAGGGTGTGTAGGACTAGAGTTAAATTCCAAGGTTCTGTTGGAGGTTTAAAGGGTGGTTTGGTATGCAAGACACCTTTCATGAAAGTCTTACAGAGTTGGTGGGACATAATTGAAGAGTTGTTAATCCCATTATGAAAATTAGCAATAGCTGCTAAGTGTACTGTAATGGTAGATGCTGAGGCTCCTGCATGTAACAAGGTCATTAGGTATTCTAAAATCTTGTGAATAGGCGATGAGAAGGCATAAATCTTTTATTCTTTGGCCCAAAGAGAAAACCTTGTCCATTGGGTGTAACAGATTTTCTTGGTGGATGGTTTGTGTGAAGCCAGAAGGATTTCAAGGACAGGTGAGGATAAATCAGTTTGCCTAGCAATCAATGGAAGTGGAGATACCAAGCTGTGAGCTTGAGGCTGTGGAGGTTGGGATGAACCAGTCCTTGGTGAGTGAGAAGTCCCAGGGACAGGTCTAAGGTCCATGGGCAGTGAACCAGATGAGGCCAAAGGAAGGGGAACCAGACTTGATGGGGCCAATAGGGGGCAATGAGGATGACTATGCTTTGCAATCTTTGAGCTTTCTTTAGGAACTGTGGAATGGGGGGAAAGGTATATAGTAGACCTGGGGGCCAATCGTGAGTTAGAGCATCTCTTGGTGAATCTACCTGAAGGGGGAATTAGGGCAAAGAAGCTTCCGCATTTGTGGTTGAGGGGGGTGCAAATAGATCACAGCATGGCTTGCCCCAGCGACGGAAGATTAGAGTCGCTACTGCAGGATTGAGAGACCACTCGTGAGGCATCAGGATGTTCCCGCTCAAATTGTTTGTGATTAGGTTGGAGCTCCCGCGAATGTGCGTTGCTATGAGAAAGCGGTTGGAAGCTACTGGCCAATGCCATATTCTCATGGCTTCCCGACATAAGGGGTATGACCTGGTTCTGCCTTGTTTGTTGATGTACCAGACAACTGACATGCTGTCTGATTGTATTACAATTATCCCGGAAGGAAGTGAGTATGAAACACTTGCAACGCTAAGAGGACCGCCCTCAGTTCCAGAACATTTATGTGCAGGTTGGCCTCTATGGGTGACCAAGTGCCTTGGACAGTCTTCCCTTTGTAATGCCCCCCCACCCTAACAGGGAAGCGCCCGTGGTCACTGTGGCCCTGCGCTTGGGGGGGGGGTGAAACAGTCGACACCACAGGTTCTCTTCTGGCTTCATCCACCAGGACAGATAATTCTTGCAGTGATTTGTTATGCGTACTGGGTCAGCTTGTTTAATGAAATCTTGGAAAATGAGAGGATGCCTGAGGAATGGAGAAAAAGTGTTTTGGTGCCGATTTTTAAGAATAAGGGTGATGTGCAGAGCTGTAGTAACTACAGAGGGATTAAATTGATCAGTCACAGCATGAAGTTATGGGACAGAGTAGTGGAAGCTAGGTTAAGAAGGGACGTGATGATTAGTGAACAGCAGTATGGTTTCATGCCAGGAAAAAGCACTACAGATGCGATGTTTGCTCTGAGAGTGTTGATGGAGAAGTACAGAGAATGTCAGGAGTTGCATTGTGTTTTTGTAGACTTAGAGAAAGCATATGACAGGGTGCCTAGAGAGGAATTGTGGTATTGTATGAGGAAGTCAAGAGTGGGAGTAACGGTGAGTGTGGAAGAGAGGTGAAGAAGAGAGTGCAGGCAGGATGGAGTGGGTGGAGAAGAGTGTCAGGAGTGATTTGTGACAGACGAGTACCTGTAAGAGTGAAAGGGTTTGGTCTACAAGAGGGTAACGAGACCAGCTATGTTATATGGGTTGGAGACAGTGGCACTGACAAAAAGGCAGGAGTTTGAGCTGGATGTGGCAGAGTTAAAGATGCTAAGATTTGCACTGGGTGTGACGAGGGTGGGCAGGATTAGGAATAATTATATTAGAGGGTCAGCCCAGGTTGGAAGGTTTGGAGACAAAGCCAGAGAGGCAAGATTACGTTGGTTTGGACATGTGCTGAGGAGGGATACTGAATATATTGGGAAAAAGATGCTAAGGATGAAGCTAACAGGTAACAGGAAAAGAGGAAGGCCTAAGATAAGGTTTATGGATGTGGTGAGAGAGGACATGCAGGTGGTTGGTGTGACAGAGCAAGATGCAGAGGACAGGAAGAAATGGAAACAGGTGATCCGCTGTGGCAACCCCTAACGGGAACAGCCGAAAGAAGATAATGATTGGGTGAGACATTGGATGGGATAAGAGTGACCATTGGGATGACAGGAGCCATTGTAGGACTCTCATGTGTAACCTTGCCAGAGGCACTAAAGTGATGGTCGCTGACGTGGAACCCAACAATTGCAGTACTAGGTGTGCTGGAACGAATTGCTGAGGAGAAGAGCCTGAATCTGGGTTCTTATCTTTAGAAGCCTGTGAGGAGGTAGAGCAGCTCGGCAAGATATTGTGTAGAGTGCTCCGATGAATTCCAAGGTTTGAGTTGGTATTAGGTTTGACTTGCCCAGGTTAATCGGAATTCCTAGCTATAGAGCAAGACCTTGAGTGTATGACATTGTCTGAATCAATAGACTCCTGGTCAGGGCAGTGAGGAGCCAATCGTCTAAATATGGAAACACCTGAAATCCTTGTAGCTTGAGGCGAGCTACTATTACTGCCATGCATTTGGTGAACACTCTGAGGGCAGTGGAGAGACCAAATTGCAGTACTCTAAAATGATAGTGATTGGCTCCCAGCCGGAAGTGGAGGTATCTTCTGGAGCATTTGTCCATTTTTATGTGGTAATACACAGCCTGAAGATCTATCCAGCACATCCAGTCGTCCTTCTCAGGAAAGGGGAGAATGGAATGAACTGTGACCATTCGGAATTTCTCTTGTCTGACAAATATGTTTAGTATGCTGACATCCAAAATTGGTCTCCAGTCCCCTGTCTTTTTTGGCACTAAAAAGAACCTCGAGTAAAATCCGGATCCTATTTGGTGTGGTAGGACTAATTGGATGACTCAGCTTTCCAATTTCTAATGCTGCTGCGTCCCTCTGACTGGGTGGAACATCGAGGATTCACCTGGAAGGCTTGGGAATGAGGTTGAAGGGATGTGGTATCCTCTGGTTATTATTCTCTACACCCAGAAATCTGTTGTTATTGACAGCCAGGCTGATTGGTGCAGACAAAAACGTCCCCAGACTGCTTCCAGAGGAAAGCAATCGAGCCGCTGCTCAGGAGCGCTGATAGGGTTGGCCAGAGAAAGGATCTCTGGCACCCTCATTATGCGGTCCCCCTCTGCCGCGATACAGGCATCTTCAGAAGAGTTCCCCCCTGCCCCAGGGGGATTGCTCACCACAAGTGTCATGGAAAGGTCCTTGGGATTTTTTGAACCACATATTTTCTCCCCTCTTATTCCTGGAATAAGATTGTTGAGGGTTGGAAAAATGTATGACCACAGCAGATAGGGTATTTCTGTCATTCTCACATTGTGCCAATGTGTCTCTAATTTTAGGGCTGAAAAGGGAAGAGTCATCAACGGGCGCTTTGAAGAAGGAAGACTTGAATGGGTCTGCGAAGTCAAATAAGCACATCCAGGCATAACATCTCATGACAATGCATGAAGTGGCCGCTCTAGCTGCCGCTTCGGTTGTGTAAGCAATCAGCCACATAGAGGAGTTAGAAATGGACTCAAGGGTAGCAAGCGGAGAGGAAACTTTATCTCGTATCTCATCAGGCAGTACCTCCACCAAAGAGACTGAGAGTTCTGAAATCAAATCTCTTAGGAGGCGTGTAAAATGTGTCATATAATTCAGGGACCGAATGGCAAAGGTCGCTGAAGAAAAGGTCTGCTTCCCTAGTCTGTCCAAAGCCTGAGACTCCCTGTTCAGGGGACGGACAGCTGAAATATCCTCTGCAAGTTCTCTTTTTGTGGCTGCTGCCACGACCATGGAGTCTACGACTAGATGCTTGGACCAGTGAGGCTGGTCTTCTTGGGGTGAAAGAATTTTGTCAGGCCTCCGGGGAACTGGTTGAAAGTTGTCTGGAGCCTTCCAGGCACATTGCACGATAAGTTTAATTAACTCATCTGTAGGTGGGGTCACCCAGGAAGTAGACGGTTGAGCACGGAAAGCTTGCAAGAATACTGACTCCTCCGAAGAAGGGCTGGAGGACTTCCAGTCTCCCCTCTGCTTGAGGATCTCGAGAATGTCTCCAAATGAGATGTCATCCAGTGGAGACAGTAGGGACCCATCTCCCTCATCGTAGTCAGTATCTTCGGTGACAGATTTCTCCTGGGAATCTAAGTGTTTCCTCTTGCACGCTTTCTTCCGGGGTGGCTCTTCAGTGGGCTCTTCTGAAGATGATCCCAGAGAGAGGGTTCCCTTGGGCAGGGAGTCTTGCTGTTCCCGTGTTCAAAGTCCTTGTGTAGGAGGCTGTGTCAGCTGCATACTAGAGGGAGGGAGTGGTTCTGATGTCTTGGGTGCCAACTGTTCAATCGCAGAAGCAAGGGCCCTCTCCATCACCTGGAAAGCAGATCTACCAAAAGAGGGATGGGAGTCCGGAACTGAGAAGGACAACCTCGGAACCGGGGTCACATCCGACTCCGACAAACTTGCCCCCAGGTTAGGAGCCCCAAATGGACTGGAAACTGTAAAAACCACCACAGCCATAGACAGCACCATAGAAAAAACTGGAGCTGAACTAGAGGTCACAGTGACGCAGCCCGGTCACGATCCCGGAGATGGACGGATGGACCAGCTGAAACTGGAGTGTGGTGCAAAAGGATTCCGGTGTTGAGAAGGAAGACATTATCGTCACAATCGTGGCAGAGGGCACCAGGAAAAGCATCGGTAAAGAGGGCTCTGAGGTCTGGGAGGAAGTCGGAGGAGGATAAATAGGGGAATAAGCAGAAAGGGCATCGGCTCCGGGTGGGAGAGACACAGGAGTTTGTAGACCTCTAGCTGCTAGGAGCTGATCAACAAGCCTCACTACATCTATTTCTGACAGGCTCCTGGTGGATCTGATAGATGCTGCTGAGAGAGAATCTGGTCTGTCCAGAAAAGGGCTGTACTGCTGCCCTACGAATAGGTCATAAGCAGGAGAATATTTTGTCCTTGGTAAATATTCGGTCTTTGGCACCGGTGATGGAGCCGTGGACGGAGCCATGAAGGCAATTGGTACCGTAACTGGGGTCAGTACCGATATGATCACAGGAAAGGGTTCTTGTTCCAAGGCTGTTTACAGAGCCAAGGGAATGGTTTGAGTCCCTGGTGCTGAAGAAGTCATGTCCGAAGAGATCTGCGCCGATGGCACTGAAGTAAGTAGGGGTCGCTTCGGTTCCAAGGAGGAGGGAGACACTGGAACCAAATGGCTTCTCTTTTTCTTAGAGCTAGATTTTTCTTTGGAAGGAGGTGGGGAGACCTCCACTTCAGAGAGGTCCTCTGAAAAAGGGGTCTTTAGAAAGCCCTTAAGAATATGTTTATTCTTGCATTCCACAAGGATGTGGGAACTAAAGTTAAGACAGATGTCGCCCGGTGCCTGTAAATGATCAATACCCAAACAATATACACATCGGGCGTGGTTGTCAGAGTTGGGCATTTTCCGCCCACATTTGTCACACTGTTTGAAACCTGGAACTGTCTTCTTTTCAGACATTATGGCAACACTAGTATCAAAAGTCTAAAAGTCTACCTAACAGTAACAACATGTTATACACTATACTACAAGTTCTACACATAGTAGAGATAAAGTACAAGAAGATGTATGTACATATAGATATATTTATATTTTTTACAATACCAACGGTAAGAAAGAGGAAGGGGAGGCCTACCACAAGGGTAGAAGAAAGGGGCTGTACCAATGATGGTACTTTAACTACCAGAGGTAGAGGGTAGGAAGATAAGTGAAAGAAGATGAAAATGAACAACTACAAAAAAATAAGTTTTAAGAACTTTTTTAAAGAATTTTAAACAGTTTTAGTTACTGAAAAAACACTTAGCTTTAAGAGTGCTGGCTTGACACGTCTTGTAGGGAACGTGGCAAATGTGATCTGGAGAGACTGGAAGAGGGGCACTATGGGTAGGAGTTAGCTCAAGAGTTTTTGGCTGGCATGGGCTTGTGTATGGGCCGTGTCAGTTCCGAGGACAGAACCGATGACCTAATCGTAAGGAATTTATGAAGATTTACAACATCAGATTGACTATTTGTATATGGTGTCTTTTTCGGCTAGTACTTGGTCCAGTGCAAAGCACTGTCCCCAAAAATTGCTGAATATTAATGAGTCTTTAACAAGTTAATTATTGACAAGCCATAACTAATGCAAAATGTTAACAAACGCATACTGCAGATGGACACTCTGAATAAGGTGTGATGCACTCAGTGTCTGGCTATAAACAAGGCACACTTTTGCTGGACTACTATTTTGGTAAATCAGTCTTTTTTGTTTCTCCCCACTATATTTCTAGACTGCAAAGACAAATCTTTTATCAGCTATAAAATGAGGATGGGCTTACCCTATTAAAACATCATGAATAAATATGTACAGTTTTATAAAATGTGTATTGTGATAAATTTTCAGTGAAGTTCTTTTCAATCATTTGATTTCAGTAAAAGGATTTAACCTTTTGGTTGTCAAATGTCAGAAACACTACAATAAACACTTCAAAAGGAAGCAGGACAGAGGAGCAATATTTAGCCAAGAATGATTTGTTAACTGGGTAAACCCACTATGCACAAATCTGTTTTCATGGGTAGACGTGGAGCACTCTATGGTTATGTGACTTGTACACAGGCACATATGGAAACTGATGCTGAGGGGACCTAAACTCTGGAAGACAGGGTGAATGAAGACTGTTAGCATCTTTTAGCCCTGATCTTCAATACTTACTGGCCACAAACAGTTTTCAGCATATGTAAATCCCAATCTCTTACTAACAGACAAAAGATCCAGCAACCCTACGTAGGCATAAATCAATCCACTGACAATAGAAGCCCAGAAGAAATCATCAGTCAAGTAAACACAATCCATAAAACCAAAAAGAAAAAAAACTTCAAATAAGAAAAACATAAACAAGCCATCACACACAAAAAAAAACTGTTTCAAGCTACAAACAAGTCAAGGATGCAATAAACAGACACTCACAATTGCCATAATCTAAAGTGGAAACATGTAAATAGCCACAGTGGATGTTTTCTAAAATATCCCCAGCTCTTTACCATTGTCACTTACCAGATTTTAAATTCACGCTACCAATTTAATAAGTGACAAATGGTTGTATATCCCAATCTGCTCCCACCAATTAAAACCATAATGACCAGAGGGTATGACCTCATGAAGAAAACTGCTCCCCACCAAAAAATATATCAGGGGTGGCTGGCTTTAAAAGTGCACAGTAAATGTCCACTGCTACTTCAGGTAACAGCTAATACTTACCACACTCAAATAAGCTTTACACTGTACAGTAGCAGATTAGAGTTACAATCTCTGGCTCACCGATTTTACTCACATCAGGCTACGCCTACTGTCTTCCAGTGTAATTTTGCCAGCAGTAACAAATGTGTCCAACAATATTCTGCAAGAAAACACGCAGTCAGATATCAACACCATATTCCCTAACTTTACTGTAATACTCTTGGCACACCAAGAAGGCAAATGCTTAAAATAAGCCAAAAATTAAATATCTATGGTGAAACCAACTCTTTAAGCAGTAATTTACAAAAATCAGAAGCCAAGAGGTGAGTTCCCACCAGTTTGATCCACATATCCTTAATAAGTCACCAGACACACACATTTAAAATTGAATAATAAAATTGTTTGAAATAAATTAAAGATACCTTGTAAATTTAAATATATAAACAGTTTCACATTACTGCAGAAATACCAAAATGAGTTTAAAAAAACTGAATAAAGAGCAGACAAAAGAATTACAGAATTCTGACTACCTCTGACTTAGAAATCCAAAAAGCAGCTACACAAATTTTCAGGCAATGGACTTTACAGCATAAAAAGTAGTTCACAATGCATATTGCAGAGGCATGACAGAAACTAGCAGGCACTCTCTCCTTCTCTTATTTAAAAAGAGTCCCAGGCAGGATTTTCTGATTCCTCAGTAGCATCCTGGTTCCAAAATCACAAACGTCTAGAGAATACCCAAATAAGGGAGTGTTTTCTTTTAACCTGAAGTAACACTTCAAGGACCATTAAGGTTTAAATAGTAAAACTATGTACACACATCAGAAGACAGTTTCACTCTTATTAGCCCTGAACACACTTTCCTTTAAAGTTACTGCATGTTCTATATAGTTCACATTTTGCACATTGCAAAATTTAATGGAAGTAATAACCACATCTTTATACACTTTATTATGAAAAAATACACTTACCTCAGCTTAGTACGACTTTCTGTATGTTTTACTGAAATGAAATTGCAAACTTCACTCAGTCTGTCACATTTCTCCTCTGAAAATAATTAAATTTGCTTCAGCGTAAAACCACTTCTCTGCACACACAAAACTAGCACTGCAATATTGATATTAATAGCAATAATGATAAACACAAACCTAAAGTTCAAAAATAAGCATAAGTAAAGCTCATATCCCTGCTCATGAAACATTCTCTACAGACCTCATTCAAAACACAGTCACCAGAAAACATCATAGACCCAGCAATGGATTAAATAAAAAGAGAAATGGGACTGACATAACAGATACAAAGGCAAGGCAGCACACATCAACAGTAAGCATAACTTCACACAAAAGATAAATAAACAAGAACAAAATCACTCATATGTGGTTCCAAGGAGCTGACAAGCTAAAGAAATGTGATGAGTATAAGGGAACTCATTGGGGGGGGAGCCTAAGCTATCACAGCAGGTTATACAAGAAGAGAGAGAAGCCATGTTTTCTGGTACATGCCCACATTTTGAGATTAAATGTTTCAAACATAACCAAAATAGTCATGTATGGTATCAATGTTTATTGACGCAGAGAATGGAAAAAATCTCTGGAAGCAGCAAGCAAGGCTAGCACTTCAACAGTGGTGTGCTGTCTAAAGACATCAGTTGCATCTAATTATTAAAAAGGTCTGTATCCTATACCTGCAGTGAGGAAAGAGGCCATGCAAATTGGGACATAGCCTCAGACATAATCCCAGTCAAGCCTGAAGACAAGAACAATACCTGTCTTGAAAGTCCCAGGGGAGGGGAAACCTTTCCAAGTACATTTGGCCAGAGTAGATTGGGAAGTGGGGCAAGGGAATAAGCAAGTAGCTACTTTTGAGGATATTCCTACAGACATCTCACTATAACATGACTTTAATAATGCAGTATCTTGTGTGAAGGCAATTACAGACAGCCAGACATAAACACAAACATGTTGAGAAATCAACTGGGTGGGGTCAGCCAGGGCTCATACCTCCCAGCCAGGGCTTAAGAGGTAGCTACTTCAGAGGGACAGTGGGTCACAAACAGTGAACTGGAATCTGAGCCACAGCAGGGAGAAGATACGGGGCTTCCCCTAGAAGAAGGCACTTTAAGATAGAGGCCTGTGATAGCAGTCAGAAGGTACCCGAGGCACCACTGACAAAAGGTACCAATAACAGGGGGATGACACAGACTCAGCTCTCAGACATGTACTTTACAGGACTTGAGGGGGATAGCCAAGTAGGTGCTTTATACTTAAAGGCAGAGGGTGTCCATATACTGGGACAAAGGATTGCTGTACAAGGAATGGACCCCTGAAGGAGGGCTAAAGGAAGAAGTGAAATAGCAGTTGGTAGAACCCAGGCTACAGCCCATAATATTCCTTTAGTTGGCCATATGGGCATAAAGCATACTAAAAATAGTTTAGGCTTGAGACAAAGATAACGCTACTTTGATGAAGTTGCCTGTTACTGAGGAATTATTTCAGAGAGCAGCTATGCATATTGTGGGAGTTCCACAGGTAGGAAATATATCCTGGAAGTGTTGGATTATGCCACTATATACACAGAGGCAGTGAGTCTGTTTTCCACTGAAGCAAAGAAGGCAGCAAATATTTTGCCAGACATTTTAATGTTGGAACTGGGGCAGGGGGTAATCCAGGATTTCAACAGTTCCTGGGCCTCACCAGCACCTCTAACAACATAGAAAAATGACACACAAGGTTCTGAGTGGACTACAGAAAAAGTACAGTTTTGTACCTACCATAAATGTAGATGTTCGAATGGTTATGCTGCTGCAGTCATCACACTTGGGTTATCCTGCCGTCAGGCGGTCCCGCAGTCGGCCTGAATTTCAAAACCTTGGTCCGGCGTCGGTTGTCGTCGCTTCTTCCCCGATGTCAGTGCGGCAGGGGTATAAAAGAGGCAGCCAACGCCATTTTCTTCAGTTTTTCTTGCCCCAGAAGTCAGGTGCCCCAAACTAAGAAGGCAAAATAAGAAGCTTGCAAAACATACCTTAGTGCAAAGCAATGGTACTAGTTGTAAGCAAATACACCATATAGACATGCATCCCATAGGTTGAAGTACATGGAGGTATAAGAAAAGCCTTGTTAGGTAGAGGGGATGGAGGGAGGGTAACCTGAACTGCAGCAGCATAACCACTCAAACATCTACATTTATGGCAGGTACAAAACTGTACTATGTTCATCGTGCTATGCTGCTGCAGTCATCACACTTGGGTAGAGCCCCAAAGCTATGGTTGGGTGGTAGGGGCTAAACTGGGTTAGGTGCAGCTAAGATGCCCTGCAGAACTGCAGTGGCAAACCCAGCTCTGTTTTTTGAGTACAGAGGAAGGTGGTAATGCTTGGTGAAGGTGTGCACTGAACTCCAGGTAGCTGCCTCCAGAATGTCCTTTGTTGGGACTCCTCGGAGGAAGGCTGCTGAGGTTGCTGTAACCCTGGTGGAGTGAGACCTAATACTAGCAGGCACTGCTTTCCCGTGGTGTGAGTAGCAAAAGCGGATGCAATGTGCTATCCATTTAGAGATGGTCTGTTTTGAAATAGCCTTTCCTTCTGAGCCTGGTGCATAGGATACAAGGAGTTGGTCAGATTTTCTGAAGGCCTTTGTCCTGTCCAAATAGTAACGTAACTGTCTGTGAATGTCCAAAGAGTGAAGGAGTCTTTCTCCTTTATTCTGTGGGTTTGGATAAAAGGTGGGCAAGTGTATGGTCTGATTGAGAGGCACACTGGATACTACCTTTGGCATGAAGGAAGGGTTGGTGTGTAAAGATACTCTGTCCTGATGGAAAATGATGAAAGGTTCCACTGCCATAAGTGCCTGCAGTTCTGAGACTCTGCGTGCTGAGGTAATAGCCAGCAGCAGGGCTGTCTTCCATGACAAGTATTGAAGCTCTGCTGAAAAGGCTGGTTCGAAAGGAGGAAGTGTTAACTTTTCCAGAATAAAATTTAGATCCCAAGTTGGAGTAGGTGGTTTTCTGGGGGGTCTTATATTTATTGCCCCTCTGAGAAACTGCCTTAGCAAAGGATGAGAGAAAATGGGAGGAACCATATCATATTGAGCTGAAATGGCTGAAGCATGGATCTTTATGGATGAGAAAGAAATTAGAAGTTATGTACCTACCATAACGTTCCATGTTAGTTGTCTTCTCTCGCCTTCTTTCTTGCTGGATGGGTTCGGAGCCGATCCTCGGCTCCGACTCGGCACTTGCTTAGCTTGAGAACTCCTTTTACTAGCTCGAGGCAACCCTATATCCCATGATGCAAGGCGGAACTACCTCAGATCTCGTTTGGTAGCTAACCTACCCTGCTAAGGACTAACCTAACATATATTAGGAAACCCAAGCTCATAATAAAGGAGTCCTCTAATGAAGGCTCAGGAGGAAACAACCTGATAAGAGGAACTCTTCAAGATCTGTCCAGGCCAGGGGGAAGGAGGGAGGGGCTTAAGAAAGAAGGCGAGAAGACAACTAACATGGAACATTATGGTAGGTACATAACTTCTAAATGTTAAGTTGTCAATCTCGCCTTCATTCTTGCTGGATGGGACCGTCCTAGCACCTGTATCCCAGGTGGCTCAATGGAACAGACTCTTGAGAACTGTGGAACCAAAACTGGCCCTGTCTCTGGAGGCCAAATCTAACTTGTAATGAGAGACAAAGGTATGAGGAGTGGCCCAAGTAGCTGCTGCACAAATGGTATCAATGGGTAGTCTATCCTGAAAGGCTGCAGAAGTGGATAGACTCCTGGTTGAGTGTGCTTCGGTTTAGAAGGTAGTTGCTTGCCTCTGAGTGAATACACATAAGAAATGGTGGAAGACAACCATCTGGATAAGGTCACTTTAGACACTGGGAGACCTTTCCTGTTTTCTGCATAGGAGACAAATAATTGGTCCGATTTCCTGAATTGTTTCGTTCTATGCAAATAGTACCTGAGCTGACGATGGACATCCAAAAATGAAGCTTTTGTTCAGCTCTGTCAGAATAATTTGGGAAAAAGACTGGTAGATCGATGGATTGATTAATATTGGTTTGAGAAACAACTTTGGGGAGAAAGGACGGGTTCGTTCTTAAGGATACCCTGTCCTTGTGAAAACCAAGTAAGGGGAACGGATGCAGAGAGCTTGAATCTCGGAAACCCTTCTTGCTGAAGTGACAGCCAGTAAAAATATAGTTTTCCAGGTCAATAACTTCAATGAACATGAAGCAGACGGTTCGAAGGGTGGTAACATTAAGGATGCCAACATTAAATTTAGATCCCATTGTGGAGGAGGATGTTTTATTGGCAGCTTTAGGAGAAACACTCCTCTCAGAAAGGCCTTGCATAGTCTATGAGACATAATGTTATGATCTTGCAAGCCAACATGATACTTGGAAATAGCAGCCAGTTGAACTTTAACTGTAGATGAAGAAGATCCTGACTGAAAACCTTCAGCCAGGAAATCTAAAACAGAATGCACAGGAGCAGTAAAGGGATCAATATTTCTGGAATTTGCCCAAATGGAAAAACGTCGCCACTTGCTAGCATAAACGGTTCTGGTGGACGACTTTAAAGAAGCCACTAAGATATCTCTGACCGGATCAGAGATCATAGGAAGCCTGGCTAGGGAAGTAAGTGGAGCAACCAAGCAGTGAGGTTGAGAGAATGAATGGCCCGGTGCTGTTGACCCGACTGGTGGATCAAGAGATCCGGAACTGGGTCCAGATGCCAGGGCTGCACCAGGAGGTGACGATGCAGAGACGGAAACCAAATTTGTCGAGGCCAGTAAGGGGCAATGAGAATCAACTTGGCCCTCAAAATGGTGGCTTTCTGAATGACTTGTGGAATCAAGGGAAAAGGAGGAAAAGCGTGCAGAAGTCCCCAGGGCCAATCCTGGGTTAGAGAGTCTCTCAGGGGTTGGCCTGGTAGGGGAAAGAGAGTGAAGAAATCAGGGCACTTGTTGTTTTGGGGTGTAGCAAAAAGATCGCAACAAGGTGTGCCCCACTTCAGAAAAATCTGGTCCACTACAGATTGATTGAGAGACCACTCGTGAGGCATGAGAATGGATCTGCTCAGCCTGTCCGCCAAGAGGTTGGACCTGCTGGGGATGTGCGTTGCTATCAGAAACCGATGAGAGGAGATTGCCCATTGCCAAAGTCTGAGAGCTTCTCGACAACGGATAGGACCTGGTCCTGCCCTGCTTGTTGATGTACCAGACCACGGACATGTTGTCCGTTTGTACTGCAATAGTCCTTGGGAAGAAAGTCGTTGAGGGCTTGCAACGTTAAAAGCATCGCTCTCATCTCCAGGACATTTATGTGCAGATGGTATTCTATGGGTTGCCACGTACCGTGGACCATCCTGCCCTGCTAATGCCCCCACCCGATCAGAGAGGCATCCGTAGTAACTGTGGCAACTGGAGGAGGGAACAAAAGGTCGGCCCTGATGAAGAAGAGGGGAAGATATCCACCAGTTCAGATGAGTTCTGCACGATTGTGTGACTAAGATTTCGTGCCTCATCGGAAGACTGTGGAACGACCACTGAGTGAATAACATCCACTGCAGAAGACGCATGTGGAAGTGAGCCAGTGGTAGAAGAACAATGGCCGCAGCCATAAGACCTAGAACCTTTAGTATCAATCTGGCTTTGACTTTGCTGCTCTGCAATAGAATCCGAACATATTTTTGGATGTCCAGAATTCTTTGATCTGTTAGTCTGGCTAACATTTTGACGGTGTTTAATTCTGCGCCTATAAAGGTGATAGATTGGCAAGGCACTAGAGAAGATTTTTGAAATTCACTGAAATTCCCAAACTCCTGCAAAGCTGCAGAGTGTAGTCTCTGTTCTGAAGAAGCTGACACCTGGTGGTGGCGGAGAGGAGCCAGTCGTCTAAATAAGGAAACACCTGGAATCCTTGGCGTCTCAGATGAGCTGTGACCACTGCCATGCATTTGGTAAACACGCTGGGGCTGAAGTGAGGCCAAAGGGCAGGGCTCTGAATTGGTAATGACTGGTCCCTAGCCGAAGCGGAGAAACCTTCTGGGCGCCTGTGAATCTTTATGTGATAGTACGCGTCCTGAAGGTCTATAGAGCACATCCAGTTGTCCTTGCCCAGAAAGGGCAGAATGGACTGAAGCGTGACCATCCGGAATCTTGCCTTCTTGACAAATCTGTTTAGACTGCTCAGGTCTAATACTGGTCTCCAATCTCCCGTCCTTTTGGGGACCAAAAAGAATCTCGAGTAGATGCCGGATCCTACTTGGTCTGCCGGAACAGTCTGGACGGCTCTTTTTTCTAGGAGTTTTGAAACCTCCTGTTCTGCCAAATCCCTTTGACCGGGTGAGATGTCTGGAAGGGATTGTTGAGGTACGGGATACCTTTCGAAGGGAATTTTGTAACCCTCGGATATGATCGACTGTACCCACATATCTTGTGAAAGAGAATGACAGGTTACTGGGTACACCGAAATCCTTCCTGACTGCCTCCAAGGGTGGACAGTCGGGCAACACCTCAGGGGTGCTGAAAGGGCTTCTCAGGAAGAGACTCCCTGTTGCTCTGGTTCCGAGGACCCCCTGCCTCTAGGGCGGCGTCTATTATTGTTACCCCTCTGCCTCTGGGGTAAACTGACCACGTGTGTCCGGTGTAGCTCCTTGGGCTTTGGAACCACATCTTCCCTCGCTTCTGACCCTTGGGATAGGGTCTAGAAGGGGTGGAAAAATGGACTCCAACGGCAGAAAGAGTTTTACCGTCCTGCTCACACCTGGTCAAGGCTTCCTTCACCTGAGGTCCGAACAAAGCCGAACCGTCAAAGGGGGTATTGGTGAAGGACGCCTTAAAGGGGTCCAAAATTACAAAGCCGCATCCAGGCTTGGCGTCTAAGAGCCACTCCTGTGCCTGCGGCCCTGCTCGCTCCATCGGCTGCATAGGATATGAGCCGCATGGAGGAGTTGGATAAGGAATTCAGGATTGCTAGCTGTGAGGCAATCTTTTCTTGAGCCCCAGCAGCAGAAGGATCCTGGACCACTTCACCTAGTTCCTTGAGAATATCTCTTTGAAGCCTGGTGAAGTGACAAAGGTAGTTCAGCGAACGCATAGTAAAGGTCACTGAAGAAAACATCCGCTTTCCATACCTGTCCATGGTCCTAGAATCTTTGTTAGGAGGATGGACAGGTACTGAAGGATCCGCCAGTTCCTTCTTAGTGGCCGCCGCCACCACCATAGCATCCACAGAGACGCCCTTGGAAAGAAACTGCTTGTCCGTAGGGGCCGTAATAAATTTGGATGGTCTCCTGGGGACAGGTTCCACAGAATCTGGAGCTGCCCGCCTTCGAGCCACTACCTGCATAAGTGGGTCGAAGG
Source organism: Protopterus annectens (assembly GCF_019279795.1). Classification (NCBI taxonomy): domain Eukaryota; kingdom Metazoa; phylum Chordata; order Ceratodontiformes; family Protopteridae; genus Protopterus; species Protopterus annectens. The sequence continues at coordinate 1,566,997,964 of NC_056737.1, forward strand.
CGAGACACCCAGGAGGTGGAGGGTCGGGATCCAAAGCCTCCAGGTATACCGACTCATCCTCGGAGGGGTCAATGGAGGCCAATTCCCCTCTGTTTGAGGAGCTCAAGGATGTCTGAAAAGGAGACATCCTCAGAGGGGATCGTGGGGAACCCTCCGACTCATCTAAGTCGGTATCAGATGTAGTAGACTCAGGGGAGTCTGTGTGTTTCCTCTTACACGTCCTCTTCTGAGGGGGTTCCCCTGTAGGATCAGGAGAAACCTCGGAAGAGGAAGATATTCCCAATGGGGAAACCTGGGGCGATGGATCCCTGGGCCTGAGAGCAAGAGGCTGGCAAGAGGCGTCTACAGGCACCGAAGAGGGAGGAGCTAGAGGGATGGACCGTTGACCTGGCTCAGGTGCCAGGACACTCCTCATCACCTCAAAGGCTCCCCTCCCCGGGAGACCGGAATATTCCCGTTCCGAGGAAATAGGAATTCCCAGCTCCACTGAGAGAGAAGGCTCCGAGGCTGATGTAGGTGCCGAGCTTACCAAAGCCGATGCCCCGAGAGGGAGAGCGGGGTCGGACAAGGGTCCGATGCCACTAGCCCCCTCGGAGCCGACAAGGGAAACTCGACAACCGGATCCCTCCAAGGAAGGTCACAAGGAGGAGATCGGAGCCGAAAAGGATGTATCGGTTCCGGCGCCGACACAGTTGCTGTCCCGAGAAGCTCCGGCTCCGAACTCTGGTGGGGAGTCGGAGGAGGAAGTTCAAGGGGTGAAGCAATAGCCGAAGTCTGCTGAGATGGGCTATGGAGCATTTGGGCCAGTGCCTGCGACTTTAACAGCCTGCTTACCACCCTCTCTAAATCGTGGTCAGACAGCCTGGAAGATCTCGAAGATTGGCTCCGATGACTCCGCTCCGACAAAAGAGGAGACCCCGGAGCCGAGTGGATAGATTCCAAAGACGGGGACCGAGATCTCTTCTTGGATGAAGTCATCGGAGCCGACGTCCTATGGGTTCCAGATGGAGCCGAAGGCTTCTCGGCTCCGATACTGGATACTGTGTCGGCTCCAGCCGGTACCGACAAGGCAACAGCAGATTGGGTGTCGGAACCGATCGGCACCGACCCTAGCTGAGAAGAAGAAAGATCGGCTCCGGCGAGCGATCTCGACTCCGAAGGAGTCGGAGCCACCGGGGAAGGCTTGGAAGCTGTAGCCTGACCCTTAGATGGCTTGGAAGGCTTACTGGACCCAGGTTTAGTGGGTGAACCTTCCGGCTTTAGTAAGCCACGGAGGATTAACTTATTCCTCCTTTCCTGCAGGACTCGCTGGCTAAAAGAGTGACACAAAGCACAGGAGTCCTGCAGGTGTAAAGGCCCCAGGCAGTAAACACAAGAAGTGTGACCGTCTGTCAGAGACATTTTCTGACAGCACGAGTCACACTTCTTGAAGCCCGAGACCTTTACCTCCTTAGACATAGCCTAAGAAAAGAGTAACAATATACTCACAAACACACCCCAAAACAGTCACACAAATTAATCCCACAACACAGACACACAGATAGGGATTAATAAGGGAGGCCTAGGCCTAACTGAAAACTTTTTAACTTTCTATAAAGTAACAAATATTTTTAAAACTATAAGGGGAATAGGGTGATTGTATGGACACTATACACTAAAAAATAGGAAAAGGGGAAGATAAACCCTGACTAAGCTGTTTGAAAAACTCAAACTTACCTCAGCTGGCAAAAAAGGAGACCTCTTCGCAAAGCGGCAAACGAGATCTGAGGTAGTTCCGCCTTGCATCATGGGATATAGGGTTGCCTCGAGCTGGTAAAAGGAGTTCTCAAGCTAAGCAAGTGCCGAGTCAGAGCCGAGGATCGGCTCCGAACCCATCCAGCAAGAATGAAGGTGAGATTGACAACTTAACATGGCCTTTGTGTAGCATCTCAGTTAGATATTGGAGTATGTGCGGAATATTTGGGATGCCAGGATTTAGGCTTCTGGCCTGGCTCCATACACAAAATCTTTTCCATTTGTCTGAGTAAGTTTTTCTGGTGCTGGGCCTCCTGGCCTCCAAAATGACATTCTGGGCGTCCTTTGAGAGAAGTGTTGTTTGATAATTTAAGGTATTTTCCATGCAGCTAGATTTAAGGTCCTTAGCTGACTGTGAAGGATCTGAGAGTTTTGTTGGGTTAACAGCAGAGGGAATTGAGGTAAGATCCATGGAGGACTGTGAGTCAAGTTTCGTAGTAGTGGGTACCAGTGTTGACGTGGCCAGTCCGGGGCAATGAGGATCATCTGTGGTCTTTCTGATCTGGTTTTCAGTAATACCTGGGTGAGTAGAGGCAGAGGTGGGAAGGCGTAAACTGACAATGCTGTCCAACTGAATGATAGGGCATCCACTTTCCAGGCCAGGGGATGGTAAGTCCTTGTGCAAAATTTTTGTAGCTGGCAATTGTTGGTTGAGGCAAACAGATCTATGTCTGGTGTTCCCCACCTTTGAGTTATCATTGAGAATACTTGTGGGTGTAGTCTCCACTCGTGAGGGTCTGTCAAATTTCTGCTTAACTTGTCTGCCAAAATGTTTTCTTTTCCTGGCAGGAATTGTGCTTGCAGTTGTACTTGGTAAGTTAATGCTGTGTTCCACAAGTCCATTGCCTGTCTGCATAGTGGGTAGGAGTGCGTCCCTCCTTGTTTGTTTATGTACCACATAACTGTGGTGCTGTCCGTCCTTATTAGAAGTTGTCCTGGATGCAAAAGGTCCTTGAAGGCTGTTAGTGCATTTTTTACAGCTAGCATCTCCTTTTGATTGATGTGTAGTTGCCTTTGGTTTGCAGACCATTTGCCCTGTATGCATTGTCCTGCCATGTGTGCACCCCAGGCATAGTCTGATGAATCTGTTGTCAAGGTTTGGTTTGGTGGAGGTGAGACAAAAGGAAGGCCCTTGTTTGCTTGGCATGCTTGAGCCCACCATAGAAACTCTTTTTGAAGGCAGGGAATGAGAGTTATAGTTGCTTCGAGGCTGTGTCTGTGTTGGGACCAAACACTTTTTACGTACCATTGTAGTTTTCTCATATGCAGCCTTGCATATGCAATTAGTTGAATGCAGGATGCCATGTACCCCAATGCCTGCAGGAATTTCCTTGCAGTGAGCTGGGTAGAAGTTGCCATCTTTTTGAAGTACTGAGCCAGTTGTTTTTGCTTGTCTGGCGTGAGGTAAGCCATCTGGGCCATTGTATTCAAGCTGGCACCCAGGAAAATTATTTATTGTGAGGGTATTAGTTTTGACTTCTTTTTGTTTACTGTGTACCCTAGGCAACTTAGCAACTTTGTTACAAATGCCAGATGCTGTAGTAGGATGTCGTTGCTGTCAGCTTGGATCAGGCAGTCGTCCAGGTATGGATAAATTTGTATTCCTCGCTGTCTGCAGTATGCAATTACTGATGCCAGGCATTTCGTGAATACTCTGGGCGCAGTAGATAAGCCAAAGGGCAATGCAGAGAATTGATAATGCTTTGTGCCTGCCAAAAATCTGAGGTATCTTCTGCAATCTTGTCTGATAGGGACATGCAGGTATGCCTCTTGGAGGTCCAACGTTACTAGCCAAGACTCCTTGCCCAGCATGGGAAGAAGCTGCTGTAGTGTGAGCATTTTGAATTTGGGAATGTCCAGGTACGTGTTTAGAATTGAAAGGTCTAAGATGGGTCTCCAGGCTTTGTCCTTTCTTGGTACTAGAAACAGTCTTGAGTAAAATCCTTGACCTTGCTCTTTTGCAGGTACCTTTTGAATTGCTTTCATGTTCATGAGAGCTGAAATTTGCTTTTGTGCCTCTGCCCATTGGTTTGTTGGCAGACTTGGCATGCCTCTCATCCGTGGTAAAGTGTGAAAATGAAATCTGTAGCCTCGGGTAATAATATCCAGAACCCATTTGTCCTTTGTAATGATGTGCCAATTTTGTGGGAAAAGAGCCAGTTTTCCTCCTAGAGGTGCTGCCTGGGCAATTTTGCTTGGCAGGTGAAGAGGAAAGTCATTGAGTTTGTTTTCTGAAGGGTTGAGATCTGTCGTCTCCCCCTCTTTGAGTTGTTGTTTGCCATTGTCTAGGCCTGAAGGTACCCTGTGCCTGGCCTCTGCCCCTAGGGCATCTGTACCTGCCCCTTTGGGGTCTGTCTGAAGCAGGAAAGGAACAGTTTTTTGATGGCCAGTTTCTGCTGAAGCGAGGAGGTTGTACCTGTAAAAAATCTTTAACTGTTTGCATTGATTTTGCCTTTTCTTCCATCATCTTTAAAACTTCCTCTGCTTTGACACCAAATAACGCATCCTTTTTGCAGTGGAGCATCCAATAACTTTGCTTTGACATGTTCTGGTAAGGTCTGCTCTTTTAGCCAAGCATGTCTACGTATAACAGACCCTGTGACTGCTGCTCTACATGAGGTCTCCAAAGAATCAAAACCACACTGCAAGGTATGTTTTCCCACTTGTTCTGCTGCATGCAACAAATTTTGCATCCCTTTGAAATCTAGTTGATCTGTTTGAGGGATCATTTTCTGTTTTAACTGAGTAAGCAAGTACTGCTGGTATTTAATCATGTGGAATTGGCAGTTTAATGCCCTCATGGCCAAAGTGGCAGAGGTATACACTTTTTTCCCCCATCTTTCTAATGCCCTGGAATCTCTTTCCGCAGGTAGTGGATTCTTAGCAGTAGAGGCCTTAACCCCTTTGGGACCCTGGGAAATGGTTTCTGGGTCTGCAGCAGGGCTTTTATATAAAAACTTGTGAGAGTCAGGGACTCGACAGTATCTGTCTGGTTTAGGTGGTGCTGGAGGTAAGGAATCTGTATTTAGACTGGATTAAGTGTAGACATCATCTAGAATGTCCAAAACAGGAGGAATGGCTAGGAGTCTATGCTGAGGCAAAAGAAGAAACTCACGGAGTCTTTTCTTGGAGTTAGAGTAATCTTGTCCTTCCCAGTGGAAATGCTCTCTCATGGTGCAGGGTTTCCCCAAAAGAGAAGTCTTCAGGGGGGGGAATAGACTCCTCAGCATCGGAGTCTTCATAGAGAGGGAAGGGGTAATCCTGTTCCTCAGAGTCTGATGAGGAAATGGATTCCTGATCAGAAGGAGGTAAATCTTCCCCCAGTCTAGGCCTTTTGTCAGGAGGGGGTTGGGAACGTCTGATAAGGGTAATCAGGTCCTCCGCCATTTTGAGCATCTGTTTTTTAGGCATAGGGGCCTGTATGGGAGTCTGTGGACCCGGTTTCTTAACCTTTGGAAGCTTAGCGTATGACTTAACTGAAAGGGTTGTCGGTTTAAAGACGCCTTCTGAAACCGAAGGCCTGTCCATAGTCTCCAGATCGCCGCCAGGGCTGGCGTCCGCGAGTTGAGGAGGAACCGGCTCCAGTGGCCCAGTAGATTCTGACTGAGAGCTAGTCGTATTTTCTAAATCTGCGGTAGTCAGGGGCTGCGTAGTCGCCTCACTGAGAACCGAAGATCCGGCGGCAGGCCTAACCGCGACCTCGGTATCTGGTCTAGGTCTAGGCTGCCAGTCTTTGTCCTTGCGTTTTTTAAACATAGCGGTAGTCGGAGGTTCCGACGACATAATGTAGTTGAATTTTCTGCCAAAATAATGTCGGGCGGTATCAGCCCGACGCTTAATAGTGCGTTTATTGAACCTAGCGCAAAACCGACAACCAGAAACGTCGTGGTCTGGGCCTAGGCAAGGGATACAATAAGAATGAAAATCCTTATGAGGTATTTGCTTCCCACAAGAAATACAATTATTAACTTTGTCTGACATCGGTCTGAGGCAAGAAAAGTTTCCCCAACAGGGTACTCAGCTTTATAGAAGACTTCGGCTGAAATTCTGTTCGAAAATCTCAGGAGCTGGCCGAATGGCACTTGCGAACTGCTTCTGCTTCAGGCACCGCGCGGCAAGAAAGACTGAAGAAAATGGCGTCGGCTGCCTCTTTTATACCCCTGCCGCACTGACATCAGGGAAGAAGTGACGACAACCGACGCCGGACCAAGGCTTTGGAATTCAGGCCGACTGCGGGACCGCCTGATGGCAGGATAACCCAAATGTCATGACTGCAGCAGCATAGCACGATGAACATCAGAAACAATCATACAGGGGAAGATGCTTATCTTGTGCCCTGGACTGCTGATGTTACAGCAGATGGGTGAGGCTATTTATGAAACTACTTCTGGCTTGACCTAGCGTTATAAGGCAGGTATCCTTGGCACCTGCAGTCAGAGAGATAACATCATCTAGACAGTCCTGACAATAGTTAATAATTCATTGTACTGATAGATACTTCCAACTACAGGGTGAGGTCTGTACTTAGCTATGATTCCCCAAAGGAAGAAGAGTACCCTATAGAGTACTTGGGACACAGAGTTCAACCCAAGGAGGAATTCTACGTAACCATAAAGAAAGAATGTCTGGGTATAGTTTGGACTCTGTAAATGTTGCAGCTCTAACTATACAATGGGAAGTTCACTATGGTTACAGGCCACAACCCTTTAAAGTGGTAATGAGAGGAGATAATGGGTGCTTCAGATGCCTTTTCTGCAAAATACCCTTTAAAACTGCTTATAAAATGGGCAAAGAACACTGATAAATCAGGCTGCCAGTTTTTTTGTTCAGCAAATCTATTCTACTGTGTGGAAGAAAATTAATACAGACAATGTAACCTTATATTCAGTTAAACAACTCTTCTGCCCCACAGCCTTCAAAATCCCAGTTGCAGCCATGTTTCTTCTCTCATCACCAACACTGACCTGCAATGGAAGAAGACTCTGCGGTCAACTTCTACATAACTTTGTGACACAGAACACCACTAGAAAAATAGTAAAAAATGAAGAAACATTTTTTTAATATGCATTTTGAATCTGCCCCAAGAAGAATGCATGGCCCAGATTCCAAAAGAGTTGCTCTCAGTGTAGGTCTGCCCTGATTCTGAAAGAGTTGCTCTCAGTGTAAGTGACCTACTTTGATGTAAAAGTCTATCTATAAACAGGCTTATACAGGGGAACAGATTTTATAATACCTGGTCTCAGCCAGCTGTCAGTGTAAGTGGCCAGTATAAGTGGCCATTTACAATAACAGCAAGTCTTTGGGAATCGGGTCCCATTAGATAGCTGGCAAAGCATAAACACATTTTTTTCCATTCCTTTATTTTTTATCCATTAAGTTAAACAAATGCCTACAACTCTAAACAAAAAAATAAACTAAAAATCTAAAGGTCTATATTAAATCAGCGAATGTTTAAAAAAGCGAATGTTGATTTATCGACCCTATGTAAGTGAAAGCTTACAATCCCGAACACTATGAACAGCAATTTTTTTTCCCCAGGGAAAAATATCGCTGTTCCAAAAAAGGAAAAAAAGAAACTTTAAAACATTACATAAAGTGGGAGGCTTCACCCCCCCACACCCCCCCCTACTTAAATATACCAACTCTGAGATCGCACTACAGTGACGAAAACAGCAAATTAACGAAGGCAGCCAAGCGATTTTTTTTTCCCAGGGAAAGAATTTGCTTATATGCCGTTTTGGTATTTTGCCGTTTCGTGCTTTCAAGTTCGATCAAGAAGCATTCGAAAGAATGCGCCTTCGATCATATAATAGGGAACCTAATCTGAGCTCAATTTTTCAACATGCTGTCTATGGATCACTATCATCTGAAGTATGACACTGAATCTGCACATTTATAATCCAGAGAACAGTATGTAAAAACACCTGCAGGATGAAATTTACAAACACAACTGTGCAACATCACAGAACAGTTTGACAAAAAGAACCTTAAAATGTCTATCCTAAAATTTTATATCAACATTCAACACACTGAAAAGTTACAACCCTGCAAAAAAAGAAGCTATGTCTTAACATAACGTTCCATCTGTATTGTTGATCCTCATTCAGCCATTAAGTGTGGGTATCGGTTTCAACCTTGTAACAGAGCCAGCCATCTTCCAAGCTCTTGTCAGTACAAACTCTCGAGCTAAAACTCTTTCCCGGAATTCCCCTCTCCCTGTTACCTCAGATTGAGTTTGCAAGTCAAAAGAAGGTAGAGGCTACCTCTGGTCAAATGACCTAATAGAACCGGATGGTGAGATCCTCTAGAAGCCACAGGAGGGGGAAGAAGGGAGGGTCGTAATGACTGAACGAGAATCAACAATACAGATGGAATGTTATGGTACGACATAACTTCTTTATCTGATATTGTTAATCCTCGTTCATGCCTTACGTGTGGGACAGAGTCCCCAGCTACCTTTATTCCTGGGAGGCTCTCATGGAAGGGCATTCCTGAGCACCATAGAACCAAAAGATGCTCTTCCCCTGGAGGCCAAATCCAATTTGTAATGACTGATGAAGGTATGAGGAGTAGCCCAAGTTGCAGCTGCACAAATGTCATGTAAAGAGGCTCTAGCATGGAAGGCAGCAGAAGTTGCCACCGACCTTGTAGAATGAGCCTTTATGGTAGTAGGTAATAGAATATTACGTTGTCTATAAATGAAGGTCACTCAGTCTTTCAACCATTTAGCCAATGTGACCTTAGCAGCAGCACATCCTAATCTAAGTCCAGAATAGGCCAAAAATAACTGGTCTGATTTACGAGAGGCCTTAATCCTGTTCAAGTAGAAGCAAATTTGCCTGTGAATATCTAGGGTATGTAGGCAATATTCTCCTTTGTTGGAATGATTGGGGAAGAAAACTGGCAATTCAATGGTTTGATTAATGGACATTTCAGAGATCACTTCTAGCAGAAAGGAAGGATTAGTTCTCAGTGACACTCTATCTCTATGAAAAATCAAATATGGACTCGATGCATAAGGCTTGAAGCTCAGAGATACGTCTGGCAGAAGTAATGGCGACCAAAAACAAGGTTTTCCATGACAAATGTTTGAGGTCGCAAGAAGAAGCTGGTTCGAAAGGTGGCATTGTCAAAGCTTGTAGGACTAATGACAGGCCCCATGGTTGAGTAGGTTCTCTAAAAGGGGGTTTTACATGATTCACGCCTTTTATGAAAGTCTTGCAAAATTTGTGTGACATAAGAGAGGAATCTTGGACACCATCATGGAAACTGGATATTGCATCCAAATGAACTCTACTGGTAGAGACAGATAGACCGGATTGAAATAGGGTAGCTAGATACTCCAGTACTATCGACACTGGTGCTGAAAAAGGATCTACCCGTTTTTCTTTCAGCCAAAAGGTAAATCTTTTCCACTTGCTGAGATATGTAATTCTGGTGGAAGACTTATGAGATGCAATAAGAATGTCACATACTGGCAAAGAAAGATCATTCTACCTGTTAATCAAGGGAATTGGAGGAACCAAGCTGTGAGCTTCAGGCTGTTCAAGTTGGGGTGAATCAGATTCTGCGGATGGGAGATCAACCCCGGGGTTGGATGGAGAATCCACGGTTGATCTAGCAGGTGAGGCCAAAGGAAGGGGAACCAAATCTGGCGAGGCCAATATGGTGCTATGAGGATTACTTTGCTCTTCAACTGGCGGGCTTTCTTCAGAAACTGGGGAATGAGGGGGAGGGAGGAAATGCATAAAGCAGACTCGAGGGCCAATCGTGAACTAGAATGTCCCTGGGTGACTGTCCCGGAGGGTAAATCAGGGTGAAATAGTTGCTGCATTTGTAGTTGGTCAGGGATGCAAAGAGGTCGCAGTAAGGAAGACCCCAGCAGTTGAAAATTTTCGCCGCTATCAAAGGATTCAGGGACCACTCGTGAGGTTATAGTATACACCTGCTGAGTCTGTCTGTTATCACATTGGAACTCCCAGAAATGTGTGTTGCTAGAAGAAACCGGTTAGTAGCCATCACCCAGTGCCATATCCTCATGACCTTTCGACAAAGTGGGTAAGATTTGGTTCCGCCCTGTTTGCTGATGTACCAGACCACCGCCATGTTGTCTGATTGTATTGCAATAGTCACAGACGGCAGCAGAGGATTGAATGCTTGCAACGCCAGAAGCACCACCCTCAGCTCTAGAACATTTATATGCAGATGGACCTCCGTTTTGGACCAAGTACCTTGGACTGTCTGTCCCTGACATAGCCCCCCACCCCCTCCCCATCAGGGATGCGTCCATAGTCACTGTAGCCTTGGGCTGTTGGGGAGAGAAGGGGCGAGACCAATGTGATGGGTTGTGGGCCAACCACCAATTTACATCCTGTTTGCACCTGTGAGTTACCTATATCTTGGCTGAAAGAGGGTACTGAAAGGGATACCACTGGGTGAGCAGTAGCCATTGTAGAAGCCTCATGTGAAACCTGGCCATGGGGGCAATGGTGATGAAGGCTGCCATGGAACCAAACACTTGCAGAACAGAGTGAGCTGTGGATTTCTCCCTTGAAAGGATTGGGATCAGTTGTTGCTTTATCCTTATAATTCTGTGCTCTGGAATGGATGCTGTGCAATTCTTTGTATTCAAGATGCCCCTATGAATTCTGTGGACTGAGAAGGGGTGAGATTGGATTTTTGCCAGTTTATGGTTATGCCTAGCCTTTCTGCAGAAAGGAGAGAGTATGCCAGGGCTTCTTCCAATAGAGGTCTGGTGGGGGCGGAGATGAGCCAGTTGTCTAGGTATGGAAGCACCTGGAATCCTTGTAGTCGCAAGTGAGCTGTGACAACTGCCATGCACTTTGTGAACACTCTTGGGGCTGTAGAGAGTCCGTAGGGCAGTACTCTGAACTGGTAGTGACTGGCTCCCGCACGAAAGTGAAGGAATCTTCTTGATGGTCTGTCCACTTTTATGTGGTAGTACGCATCTTGAAGATCTATCGAGCACATCCAGTCGTCTTTTTCAAAAAGTGGAAGGATAGACTGTATTGTGAGCATCCGGAATTTTTGTACTTTTACAAACTTGTTTAATACACTGAGATCCAAAATTGGTCTCCAGTCCCCGGTTTTCTTTGGCACCAAAAATAGTCTTGAGTAGAATCCGGATCCTCTCTGGTCTGGAGGGACTATTTGGATTACTCTTTTTCTTAGCAGTTTTGAAATCTTTAAAGCTACTTTTTCCCTTTGACTGGGTGGAACATTGGGTAAGTTTGTTACAGGAGCGGGTCAAAGGTCGAAGGGAATATGATAACCTCTGGTTATTATCCGTTGTACCCAAGAATCGGTGGTGATGGTTAGCCAGGCAGAAGGGTACATGGAGAAACGACCCCTAACCACTTCCAGAGGAAAGCAGTTGGGCCGATCTTCAGGAGCGCTGGTAGGATTGGCCAGGGAAAGAGTCCCTGGAACCCCGGTTAGGCGGACTCCCTCTGCCCCGAAAAGGGCATCTTCCCTGTGAGTTTCCCCCTCTGCCTCTAGGGGAGAACTCGTCCTGTGTGTCACGGAAAGTACCCTGAGACGTTTTGTACCATATCTTCCCACTCTTCTGGTTTCTGGAGAAAGCCCATTGAGGAGAAGAATAACGGACACCCACGGCAGAAAGGGTCTTACCATCCTGTTCACATCTGGCCAGTGTGCTTTTAACCTTGGGTCCAAACAATGAACAAGCTTTGATGGGAGCGTTGAGAAAGGAAGCCTTGAAGGGTCCCGCAAAATTACACAAGCACATCTAGGTGTGTCATCTCAGAACAATGCCTGAACTCGCTGCTCTAGGTGCTCCTTCTGATGCGTGAGATATCAGGTGCATGGAGGAGTTAGATATAGATTCAATGGTGGCTAGCTGAGAGGCTACTTTGTCACAGACCCCATCAGACACAGCACCAGCCAAAGTTTCAGAGAGCTCAGAAATTAAATCTCTTTGAAGCCTGGTAAAGTGTGCCATATAGTTCAGGGACCTGATTGCAAAGGTCGCTGATGCAAAAGTATGCTTCCCTATTCTGTCCAGAGCCCGGGACTCTTTGTTGGGTGGATGGACAGTCTGGCTTTCTTCTTCCGCCAGGTACTTTTTTGTTGCGGCCGCCACCACCAAAGCATCTACAGGAAGACCTTTGGACCAATGAGGATCAGTAGCAGGAGGGGACAAAATTTTATCTGGCCTCCGGGGAATGGCCTCAACGGTGTCAGGAGCTTTCCACGCACGCTGCACGAGCCGGACCAGTTCGTCGGCAGGTGGAGTAACCCAAGAGGTAGGGGGCCAGGAGCGAAAGGCCTGCAGGAACACAGACTCTTCAGAGGTTGGGTTTGAGTGCTGCCAGTCACCTCTCTGTTTAAGAATTTCAGGAATATCACCAAAGAATACCTCAGAGGGTGAGCGAGGGGACCTTTCCCCATCATCAAAGTCTGTGTCTTCAGTAAGGGACTCCTCTGTGGAATCCATGTGCTTCCTCTTGCACGAGCTCTTTTGATGAACTTCCTCAGAGGGAGACGCTGGAGAAGACAGTGCAAAAGGGGTCTCCTGTGGGAGTATATCCTGAGGCTCTTGCGCCCGGTGTCTGCTAGGAGCAACTTGTGTACACTGCGGTCCAGAGGAGGGCAGGGAGAGTGATAGCACAGGATCGCCAACTGACGCCAGAACTTTCTCCATTAGCTGGAAGGCCAGTCCACCTGAAGAGGGGTGAGTGCCCAGGGCAGGGGTCACCCCTCTCCTAAGTGGCTCAGCCTGCCAACTCGGAATCCCTGGATGGCTGTTAGACACCACATTACATACGCCACAGATGACGTCCTCGGTCATAGCAAAACTCTCCTGCCACAAAGGCAACTGTGGCTCCTTAGTGAGGTCTATAAAGGGAACCGTAGAGGGGGAAGACTGTGCTATATCAAGGGGCTTCAAAGGCAATGAAGGAGGAGAATAAGTAGGGGTCCTTGTTAAAGGGTGATCACCTCCCGAGGAAGAATTGGTCCTGGGGGGCGGGATACCTCTGGCCAAAAGCACTTGATCCACAAGACACAACACGTCATGTTCAGAGAGGCTTCTAGTGGATTTCACGGACACGGCTGAGGGAGAGTCAGGTCTGTCCAAAGACGGAGCAAGCTCGGTGCCCACCTCGGAGGTCTGCACTGAAAACAACGGAGCTGTAAAGGACTGAACTACAGGCATCTGCACCGAGGAAAACATCGGTGCTGAAGTCATGGTCTGCACCGATGATACAGACGGTATTGAAGTGGTTGTCGGCGCTAAGGCTGGAACCGAAAATATCGGTGCCAATAACTGAATGATCGGTGCTGATAGGATAGTCGGTGCTGGGTATGTTGTCAGAGCCAAAAAGGCAATGGGCGTCGAAAAATCCATCGACGTCGTGGCAGTCTGCATCGTCTGGACAGTCGGTGCCGGTAAAGAAGTCTGAACTGAGGAGCCCCTTGGTACCGATACGGTAAAGGGCATGCTAATCAGTGCCAAAGTCACAGACGTCTTCAATGGCCTCGGTGCCGAAGGTCTAGGTACCGAAAGCGCTGGAGCCGAAGAAGTCAAATTCGAACTAGAAAGCTTAGCTTTCTTGAGTCTCGGTTCCTGGAGGTCCCCATCAGGGGACGAAGGAAGAGACTTGGCCTTTACATGTTCATCACTCTTTTTCTTATGAGATCTTGGAGGGGTTGAAGCCTCTGACCCAGAAACAGCCTCTGAAAAGGCAGATTTAAGTAGCCCCTTCGATATTAATTTATTTTTTCTCTCTATCAACGTCCTGTTAGAGAAATTCTTAAAAATCCCGCAGGGCGAGTCAACTGTTAAATGAGGCACACCCAAGCAATAGACCACAGGGAATGTGCATCTGAAGTAGGTAATTTATGGCCACAATCTAAACATCTTTTAAATCCTGGACTACCTTTTTTATCTGCCATGATACGAAGAAAGAAAGAAGGAAAACCAGAAAAAATACCAGCAATGGTACAAGAATTACCCGAAGGTAAGAAGGAAAGGGAGTTTACCAACGATGGTAAAAAAAAAGAAATTACTTCGCGGTAAAGGTGGAGGAAGGAAAAGAAAGGTTTCAAGAAAGGATAGTCGCTAAATGCAATAGGGTAAGAGAACACTGTCTAATAACTTTTCTGTGAGAAAAGGCTGTTTTAGAATTTAGAATGAAGACAAACATTGTACTTAGCTCAAGAGAAGTAGCTTGACACAACCAAATGGCGATGCGGCAAATGGAATCTTGGGTAACAGGGAGAGGGGAATTCTGGGTAAGAGTTTTAGCTCGAGAGTTTGTAGCTGACGCGAGCTTGGAAGATGTGCCGGCTCGGTTCCGAGGTCGGAACTGATACCCACACGTAAGGAATGAACGAGGATTAACAATATCAGATCAATAATTACTTAAAATGTGGGATGAATCTATTTTACTTTTAAGTACATTAGAAAATATATAAATATCATATCTAAACTACTAAATGTAAAAATCAAGCTGCAAAAATACAGATGCCCTTTTTATAAGTGCAATAAGGCACTTTGGAATGTGCATAGTATGGATATTACCACATACCCAGGAACTGTAACGCATCTTCGGACTCAAGCATCATAAAACTCCTAGGTGTGAGGTAATACTGGCACCATGCACAACCCCTTGCTTCTTTCAGTATATACATAACCACTGCACTTACGGTCAAAGAATGTTCTATAGGCAAGCAGAAAAAAAATGGCCAACAGATGTTTTTTGACAAATGAATAAAACAAACCTATATTAGGGAAATGGGGTGAAACACCATCTATACTAAAAGATCTGTTCTGACATCAAAAGAAAAAGCTTATCTAATTGAATGGGAGCATTTAGTATTGTGCCTCCTTTAACATGGACAAGACTTCACTAGAAAATAAATGGTTGTTGGGAATCAACCTGAAATATTGGAGGCTGCTACAATGAGATCGCTTGATATAATACCCTCATTTTTGCGACAGCAATTACATTTTCAGTCAGCAGATTGAACTACAGCTGTCATGTCCAAAAATGCACCATCAGAATGAAATTTACTTTCTTCAGCTTTAAAAGAGCTTTCAGAACAAAGACTCTGACAGAAACATAAAGGCCCTGATACCAAGGAACTGAGGAGACATTTGTTGTTATTACCAGATGACAGGGCACCCAGAAACAGAATACTGGAAGCTGAATGCTCAGATGTGACACAAACAGTTTAGTTTCTGGACAGCTCCACTTTTATACTATGTCCAAGAAGATCAACACCAAAAATCTCAGACAGGCAGCCAAAAGGATCCAAATGGATAAACAAACGTACAAGAAGAAAAAACTTTATTGGGGAATAAATATAACTGTGACAAGGATGTTGATGTAAAAAATAAGGAATGGGCCTTAGGTTATTTGACTAAATATAACAGACATACCACTAATATTTAAGGCTACATTAGAAAGGAATTGGTCAATTCTTACTTCAGATAATGACCTTACTAAGTTTTTGGGTGACAAACCGTTTTTTTTTTTTTTTTTTTTTTTAATACATAAACAGGAACAGAATCTTTAAAAAAGAAGTTATGTTCTTACCATAACGTTCCATGGGAGTTGTTCATCTCGCCTTCATTCTTTACTGATGGGTTCGGAGATGATCCCTGGGCTCCGAGTCAGCACCTACTACAAAGTTCGATGACTTCACGTAGATCAAGGTCAAGTCCCTATCCCATGATGCATCCTGAGTTACCTCAGATCCTGTTTGCTGCGTATAATAATACCATATGTCATTCTATAACTCCATAAGTGACAGAGAGAGTAGAAGGGTTGAGTGACCAAGAAGGATCTAGCATCTAGGTATTCTGAGAGCCCAGGAGGGGGTAGAAGCGAGGGACGTAAGAATGAAGGCGAGATGAACAACTCACATGCAATGTTATTGTAAGTACATAACTTCTGTATGTGAAGTTGTTCTAGCTCGTCGTTCATTCTTTACTGATGGGTAGCGTCCTAAGCACCATCTACCTCGGGTGGCTCACGGAAGTATATTTCTCAGGACCGTGGATCCAAAGGAGGCCCTGTCCCTAGAGGCCCTGTCAACTTTGTAATGACTGATAAAGGAATGAGGTTTTGACCAAGTGGCTGCTGCGCAAATGTAATCAATAGAAAGTCTGGCAGGAAAAGCAGAAGATGTAGAAACTGCTCTGGTTGAGTGAGCTTTAATTTTATGCTGTAAGGGCATATTGGCAGCTGAATAAGCAAAGGTGATACAATCAGATAACCATTTAGACAGAGTTGTTTTAGCCACTGGCATACCCGTCCTGGAATCTGAAAATGAAACAAAAAGCTGGTCTGATTTCCTGAAATCTTTTGTTCTATCCAAACAGAATCTGAGCTGTCTGTGAACATCAAGTTTGTGTAGCATGTTTGTTGGAATGGTTGGGGCAGAAAACTGGCAAATCAATAATTTGGTTGAGATTAGTTTCAGTGCAAACTTTGGGCAAGAAGGAGGGGTTAATTCGAAGAGAGACTCTGACAGCATGGAAAATCAAATAAGGAGGCTTGATGGACAAAGCTTGAAGCTCTGATACTCTGCGGGCAGAAGTAATAGCCACTAAAAAGATGGTTTTCCATGACAAAAATCTGAGATCACATGAGGAAGCTGGTTTAAATGGCGGAAGAATTATGTGGGAAAGCATAAAATTTAGATTCCGTGGAGAACAGGGAGATTTCACAAGTGGTCTAATATGAAAGGTCCCTTTGAGAAAGGCTTTGGATAATTTGTGTGACATAATATTCAATCCTTCAAATCCCAAATGAAAGTAAGAAATGGCAGCAAGTTGAACATGGACTGTTGCTGCTGCAGTTCCTTTATTGAATATCATGGTTAAGAATTCTAGAATAGAGGCCATAGGGGGTTGGTAAGGATCAATATTGTTTTTAGAGACCCATATAGAAAATGTTTTCTATTTGCTGAGGTATAGCTTCCTCATAGAAGATTTATGAGAGGATAGGAGAATTTGCTTCATCTCATTGGAAAGGTTATGCAACCTGGCTATGATGGGAATTGGAGTAGCCAAGCTGTCAGCTTCAGGGACTGCAGAGAGGGATGAAGTTCCCCTGACGAGTGCGTCAGAAGGTCCAGAACTGGGTCCAGAATCCAGGGGTCCTCCTAAAGATGAAGTCGAAGGAAGGGGAACCAAATCTGACAAGGCCAGTGAGGAGCTATCAGAATAATGGTCCTTCCCAGGACTTTTGCCTCCAGGGTGGGGGATGGTGTTGAAAGCCTTGGCGAGATCTAGATAGGCTGTGTGTACCACCTTACTCTCATCTACAGCTTTGGTGACCACTTCAAAGAAGTCTATCAGGTTTAGGAGACATGATCTGCCTTTTACAAACCCAAACTGGGTAGTCCAGAGTTTGGAGATCACCAATGTCATTGTTTATAAGTTCCATGATGATACGCTCCACAGCCCTGCAGACCAGGCTCGTCAGGCTAATGGGGTGGTTGTTCCTGGGGTCCGTGGTGGCTCCCCCTTTGTGGAGTGGGATAACTGTTGCTGTGCGCCATTTAATGGGCACAAAGCCTGAGGTGAGGCTATGATTGAACATGGTACTTAGGTGGGGTGCCAGTTCGTTATGTAGTTCATGTAGAATGCAGCCTGGGATGCTGTCAGGTCCCATGGATGCTGTGTTCTTGGCTTTGGAGAGTGTTTGTTTTTTACCTGTGCAGCTGTGATTACAGGTACTTTGCATTCTTCCGGTATAGAGATGGGCCTTTTAGGGGATGAGAGAGGGGTAAAGTTAGCACTGAACCTATCTGCCAGGATGTTGGCAATACTGGCTCACTGACCAAACCCACACTGTGAAAGCAGAAGACTCTAAATCCAACTTCAGATCAGTGACAAGTGGAGTACCACAGGGTTCAGTCCTAGGTCCTCTCATGTTTGGTATCTACTTCTCTGAAGTACAGGCTAACACAGAAGGTCTTTAGCTAACAAAGTTTGCAGATGACTACAAACTAGGAGACATAATCAAATCTCCTAACGATGTGGACATCCTACAAAAGGGCCTCACTGAAACAGATGCCTGGTGTCAAAGCCATGGCCTCAAGCACAATGCCAAAAAGTGCATTGTCATCCCTTCTGGTAAAAACTCTGTACCCATGAACTACCACATAGGTGGTAGTCTACTTAACACCGAAAATGTGATAAGAGACCTTGGGACACAGGTGTACAGTAGTCTCTCCTTTGATAATCACATTGCCACAGTAGTCAGGAAATCATTCTACATGGCACACCTCATCACAAAAGGTTTCTCATACAGGAAAAAAAGAGGTCATTGTTCCCCTCTACTCATCACTCATTAGACCCATTATAGAGTACAATGCCCCTTTTGGTATGTACCTCACAAGACATCTACAATAACCTGAAAGGCCACAGAAATACCTCACAAAGAGGATTTCTGGCTGAAAACAGATGCCCTACGCAGACTGTCACGCTCTAGGGACCTAAACTTTGTCAAACAAACTACCTATCTATAGCAAACAAAGCTCCTCATTAGCACTCTTCAAGAAAAATCTTGATGATTGGATAGGAGACAGGAAATTCACCCCGGGACTCACTTCTGTGGCTCTGCTTGAAAGGGGCACAGGAAAATAATTTTCTTGGGTGGCAAAAGCCAGGGTACCGTTTGGCTAGGCTTATATAGGCCCTAGGGCCAGTAGCCTAGTACCTACCTATGAACCTATGTAATACCTTCGGTATCAATGGAATTGGTGGGAATGCATAAAGGAGACCATGGTGCCAATCGTGAACGAGTGCGTCCCTTGGGGCTTCTTCCGGAGGAGGAATCAGGGCAAAGTAGCTTCTGCATTTCATGTTCATGTGACTGGCAAAAAGGTCACAGCAAGGCTGGCCCCACCTGCAGAATATCCTGTCTGCTATTTCCGTCTTGAGGGACCACTCATGGGCAACAAAACTGCTCTGCTCAGCTTGTCTGCTATCACGCTGCATTTCCCCGGGATGTGCATTGCTAACAGAAAGTACTGGGTGGAAATAGCCTACTGCCATACTCTGAGGGCCTAGCGACAAAGAGGGTATGTTCTGGTTCCTCCCTGTTTGTTCAAACACCAGACCACTGACATGTTGTCCATCTGTATCACAATCGTACCCAGAGGAAGAGAGTCCTGGAAGTACCGCAATGCCAAAAGTACTGCTCTCATCTCTAGGACATTGATATGCAGATGTGTCTCTTGATCGGTCCACTTGCCTTGGGCTGTCTTTGCCTGAAAATGCCCCCCCTCACCCTATCTGGGAAGCATCCATTGTCACTGTGGCCGGTGGAGAGGGTAACATAAATGGGCGTCCTATCATAACATGAAGTGAGGTCAACCACCACAGAAGATCCTTTTTGCAGAAATTTGTGATCATTATCATGTGAGACATGGGGAGCTATTGGTAAGACCATTGAGTGAACAACAGCCATTGAAGTATCCGCATGTGCATTGGTATGGCTAGAATTGCTGATGCCATCATTCCTAACAATTTCAAAAATTCTGATGTCGGTGCTTTGTTTTTGGATATTGAAATGTGGACATGCTGATGGAGAAGTAATACTGGAAGTCTTAGCGTGGTGGTGGTGGTGGTGTCCAGTTCTACTCCGATAAAGACAACATGCTGTGATGGCGACAAGGCAGATTTTTCTGAGTTTACTGTAATGCCCAGCTGATTGCAGAGTGACAGAGTGGACTCCCTGGCCTGAATGAGTTGATGCCTGGTGGTGGCAGTAAGGAGCCAATCATCTAGGTATGGAAACACCTGGAATCCTAAACATCTCAAGTGAGCCGTGACCACTGCCATGCATTTGCTGAACACTCTGGGGGCTGTAGTGAGACCAAAGGGCAGGGCTCAGAACTGGTAGTGATTGGCTCGCAACCGGAAGTGCAGATGATCCCTGGATGGCCTGGCCGTTTTTATGTGGTAGTACGCATCCTGGAGATCTCGCCAGCATATCCAATTGTCTTTCCCTAAGAAGGAAAGTATCGACTGAAGAGTGACCATCCAAAACTTCTCTTTCTTTACAGATTTGTTTAGTCTGCTAAGGTCCAATACAGGTCTCCAGTCCCCTGTCTTTTTTGGAACTAAAAAGAATCTTGAGTAAATTCCGGATCCTGTCTGGTCTGCTGGGACTGGTTGGATGACTCTTTTTCTTAGCAACGTATGGACCTCTACTGTTGCTTGTTCCCTGTAACTGGGTGGAACATCCGGGATTTTCCTTGTCGGTGGAGGGGGTGTGATGAATAGGATGAAGTACCCTCTGGAAATGATACTTTGTACCCAGTTGTCGTTTGTTATTTTGAGCCAGGCATCTGGGTACATAGATAAGCGACCCCCGACTGCCTCCAGAGCAGGACAGTGGGGCCTCCTTTCAGGAGCACTGGTAGGGCTTCCCAAAGAAGTGATCTCTGTTGCCCTGGTTTTGCAGACCCCCCCCCTGCCACGAGGGTGGTGTCTTCCATGATTGCCCCCTCCTCTGCCCCTGGAGGGGGGTTCACCATGTGTGTCCTGAAAGGCTCCTTGGGCTTTTCGGAACCACATTTTCCCTCCTCTTTGACTCTTGCGGTAAGGTCTGGTAGCAGTGGAAAAGTGGACTCCAACGGCAGACAGAGTCTTTTTCCATCCTGCTCACACCTGGTTAAAGTTTCCTTAACTTTGGGCCCGAAAAGGGACGAGCCATCAAAGGGGGTATTCACGAAGGATGACTTGAAGGGCTCCACGAAGGAACACAAGCGCATCCAGGAGTGTCTCCTAAGAGCAACTCCTGTACCCGCTGCCCTACTCGTTCCATCAGCTGCATATGAAATGAGGCGCATGGATGAGTTCACAATGGAATTGAGGGTAGCAAGCTGGGAGGCAACTCTGTCTGTAGCTCCTGCAGCTACTGTACCCTGAAACCCTGAAGAGTATCTCCCAGCTCTTTAAGGAAATCTTTTTGTAGTCTTGTAAAATGGTTTAAATAGTTAAGCGAACAAAGTGCAAAAGTCGCTGAACTAAACATGCGCATCCCATACCTACCCATGATCCTGGAGTCTCTGTTAGGAGGATGGGTAGAAGAAAAAGTTTCAGATATTTTCTTTCTGGTGGCTGTCACCACCACCATGGCCAAGAAGGAGTTATCTAGGGGGGCAGATATGAACTTATTAGACCTTCTAGAGACGGGATCCATGGTGTCTGGAGACTCCCACACCCTTCTTGAGACCAGCTGCATAAGCTCATCGAAGGGCAGAGACACCCAAGAAATGGAGGGTTGAGACCCGAAAGCCTTCAGGAGGACCGACTCATCCTCAGTAGGGTTGGTGGACTGCCAGTCACCCCTCTGCCTAAGGATTTCCAGTATATCAGCAAATGAGATATCCTCAGAGGGGGACCGTGGGGACCATTCTGATTCATTCAAGTCAGTATCAGATGTTAATGACTCCTGAGGGGAGTCCAGATGTTTCCTCTTACACATTCACTTAATGGGAACCTCATCAGTGGGAGCTTCTGGAGAGGTCTCGGAAGAGCATGGGCCACCCAATGGGGCTTCCTGAGGCTCTGGGTCTCTACGCTTAGCTAGGATCTGTGAGGCAGAAGCAGACACAGGTGATTTACAGGATGAAGAAGCCAGACCTGAAGTTGAGGATGTCTTGGGAGACATAACTCTCCTCATGGCTTCGAAGGCACCCCTGCTCCGGTGCGAAGGGACCGAGTGAGCCGAGGAAACCGTCGATACCCCTGGCACCGGGACAGTGGGCTCTGAGCTCGAGATAGGAGCCAAGCTCATCTGAGCCAAAGCCCCGAGAGGCAAAGTCTAAACCAACAAGTCGGTTCGACTATCCTCACCGGACCCGACCAGAGAGTGACAGTTCCTTGAGTCCTCGATCGGTGCCGAAGACACTGGAGAAGGCGTCGGCTCCGATAGCTCCACAATCAGCAAGTCCGACTCCTCTGGATCTGAAGGACCGGTATGGCTCAGAGGAGGAAGGGATAAAGCTGGCATAAGGGTCTTCGGCTCCTAAGCCACCTGGGTTGGAGCTGATAATTTTGCAAAGGCCGGTGCCTGAAGAAGCTTCTGCACCACCCGATCCACATCCAAATTTGAGAGGCTAACAGAAGACCTATATGAACGGACCGATGGTACCGACTGAAGAAGTGGAGATTTTGGAATTTAGGATACTGGTTCCAAAACCGGGGACCGGCTCCAAAAAGAAAAGACGGCTCCAAGACTTGTGGAGCCGATGTCACAGACTCTTTTGACTTTTTCAATTTTTTTGAATCCACAGAAGTCTTGGAGGACTTTGAGGACTTACTAGATCCATCCTGGTCACTCCTGGAAAGAACGTTTCAACAAACCCCTGTCAATGATCTTCCTTTTTCTCTTTTGGCGGACTCGTGAGAAAAAAGAATGGCAAATGGAACACGTTTCTTGTAAGTGCAAGGCACCCGAGCAGTAGACGCAATTCAAATGGCAGTCAGTAACAGACATCTTCTGCCAACATTTAGGGCATTTTTTAAACCTTGACTTAGGGTGTTTGTCCTTACCATCAGCCATGACAGAAATGGACACACCCAACAACAGCAATATAAATTAGCCTTCTATTAAAAAACAGGCTAACTATAAGCACAGGCACACACACAAGCCTTTTAAACTATGGCTAATAAGCACACACACAGATAATCTTAACAAGCAAGTTAACTCTAAGAATTATGCTAAGGAAAAAAGTGACAAAAGGTCACTGAATAAACACTTACTAATCACTAAGTAATCACACAATACTATACTAATAACAAATGTGACAAAAGGTCACTGAATAAACAATTTTTATAGTCAGAAAAATTGAAATAGGCCTATAAAGAAAAAAAAAAGGCCAAATATATAGCTAAGAAAGCACACAGGAAAGCGAACACTGCAGATAAAACTTTAAGAGCTTATCTAACCTAATTATCTAACTATTCTATCAATAAGCTAACTATAATTTTGAAAACTGAAAAGTATTAAAAGTTTTTACTGGCCCGAGCTAGCAAGAACCTCTGATCAGTTGCAGCGGCAAGCTAGATCTGAGGTAACTCAGGGTGCATCGTGGGATAGGGACTTGGCCTCGAGCTACTTGAAATCCTCGAGGTTTGTAGTAGGTGCCGACTCGGAGAATGAACGGCGAGATAGAACAACTTCACATCAAATGCTATGTTATAAAGACCTGAAAAGAAGAAAGAAACATATCTGTTTGGATACTAATAAATGTACCACTCCATGTTTTAATTGTAGCTTTTGCAAGTTTTTAAGTACAGATAAATGCTTTACACATTATGTAAAGCAAACTAACTTCTACTTTAAGGTAGTTGCAACATGCAACTCTGAAAATGTGATATACTTAGCCAACTGTATAAAATGCCAGTTTCTATATAGGAAAGACCAATTGAAAGCTTAAAGATAGGATTTCATCTATTTATCTGAAATAAGTAGGAAACTGGGCACTAATGCTTTATTTAAATATACACAGCAACTAGGAGAAGATCACACCTTTAAATTTAGAGTTTGAGGGATTATAAATATCCAAGATAGAGGTGGAGATATAGTATTGGCTGGGCATAGATGGATCCATTATTTCAGGGCTGATGTACCCTCTGGAATTAATGCAATGTGCAGTTTAAAACCTATACTAAAAGACAGAAGTTATTATGTAGTACATTGGGTCAATATTATAATCTCAAAGGTTTAAAACTTCGAATCATTAAAGATCGAAATTTAGTGATCGACGTCGTAAACCATCAAAACAAAAAAAAAATACCAAATTAAAAAAAAACAAATAGTGTGTAGGCACCCCCCCACACCCCCTACTTAAATATACCAACTCCGAGAACGCATTGCATTGCATTGAAGTAAATGGAAATCTCCCCCTACAGAGATTTTCCATTTAAACGTTTGATGTAATGTGCTTTCGGTATTCTCGTGTCGACAATATCGTATTCGATATTGTCAGACTTCGAGATTTTAATATAGACCCAGTATATTTATTTGTACATCCTATAGTGAGCTGTAATAATCATCAAAGAAATTTCGGAAGCATGGCTAGGCTTAAAAAGGCCCTTGTGGCCGTTAGCCTAGTATCACCTATGAACCTATTTAATTGTCTAATTATCCAATTATATTATTAATTGAGTGATAGGCTGGCAGGATATTGCATAGAGAATATAAACTCTGAAGACACACTGAGTTTGTAAGCACTGAGAAAGAGCTTTTTGTGCTTGAAAGCTTTACGTCTTGTGTATTTTAATGAAGTGTGCTATGAGATGTTTGGATTCTTGGATTTTCTTCATCTATGTCCAGAAAGATGTTTCTCTCCAGTGTACAATTATGACAGACTGAACACCTTCTGTTTAATGCATGTTACTGCTTTTTTTTTTTTTTTTTTTTTGGCTGGAAGGAAACTGCCTTGTAAAATTTTCTGCAGCATGGCTTTTGAATCAGCAGCAGTAAAAAGTGGTTCAAACATCTGAAGAAATGAAGAAAAATGCAAAGCACATACAGGAACATCATGCCACTCAGCTCAGCACTCAACACGGTATGATATCTGCAACAGTTCCTGTCAGGGAATATAGCAAACTACTATGAAGAATCAGTTGTGAAAAAGAACACAGAAGGTGGATGGCTATGATTTTCTGTAAAGTACAGTTTTGTACCTACCATAAATGTAGATGTCCGAACAGGATAGCATCTGCAGTCATAACAAATGGGTTGTCCTGTCGTCAGGCAGCCCCTCGGTCGGCCGGGTTCCAAAGTCTGGGTCCGGCTTCGGCTGATGTCGCATTTCACCCGACGTCATCTCTGCTGGTCTTCGGGTATAAAAGCATCAGCCGGCGCCATTTTCCTCAGTGTTTCTTGCCCCAGATGCCAGTTGCCCTCTAGGAAAGCTAAATTTTGGATAAATGCCAATGTTTCCAAAATAGTAGAAGGCAAACACAAAAAATAAGCATGTATGTACATATATACAAACAAATACACCATAAGAGACTCCCCCCCAGCTAGCTATTAGGAGGGTAAATACCCTAGGAGTACCACAGAGGGGAAGGAGGGTGGGTAATCCTGACTGCAGATGCTATCCTGTTCGGACATCTACATTTATGGTAGGTACAAAACTGTACTATGTCCTTCAAGGATGCATCTGCAGTCATAACAAATGGGTAGAATACCATAGCCAAACTAGGGGAGGAGGAATAAGAATTATGGTGTAGTTAGGATCCCTTGCAATACAGCAGAGGCAAACCCTGCTCGGGATCTAGAGTATAGAGGTAAATTATAATGCTTGGCAAATGTATGCACGGAGGTCCAAGTAGCCGCCTCAATAATGTCCTTGGTTGCCACTCCTCGTAAGAAAGCTGTGGTAGTGGCTGTAGCCCTTGTAGAATGAGGTCTTATGTTCTGTGGAACTGGTTTTCCATGGTAGGAGTAACAGAATCTTATGCAATTTCCTATCCATTTGGAGATTGTCTGTTTGGAAATTGCTTTTCCTTCCCTTCCTGTTGCATAGGCTACTAAAAGCTGGTCAGTTTTTCTGTTACTTTTGGTTCTGTCCAGGTAGTAGCGTAACTGTCTATGTACATCCAAAGTATGCAGCAGCCTTTCCCCCCTGTTCTGTGGATTGGGAAAGAAGGTAGGTAGGTGGATTGCCTGGTTTAAAGACACTCTAGATACCACCTTGGGCATAAAAGTAGGATTAGTTCTCATGGATACTCTATCTTGATGGAAGATTAGGAAGGGTTGTACTGCCATTAAGGCCTGTAGTTCCGAAACCCTCCTTGCTGAAGTAATTGCCAGTAGGAAAGTAGTTTTCCATGATAGGTGTTGAAGATCTGCTGTTGCTGCTGGTTCAAATGGAGGGAGTGTCAATTTTTCTAGCACAAAGTTCAAGTCCCATGCTGGTAATGGTGGTTTCCTAGGAGGTTTTACATTCTTGATCCCTCTGAGGAATTGCCTGAGTAGAGGATGCGAAAAGACAGGTGGATCAAGCTGTATTCTGCGGAAATAGCTGATGCATGTATCTTGATGGAGGAATAGGACAGGCCCGTATGTAGAAGCTCTGCCAAGTACTCCAGGATGTTAGCAATATCTATGTTCGAGACATCTTTTCCTCTTTCAGTACTCCAAATGACAAACATTTTCCATTTTCCTGCATAGTTCCTTCTTGTTGAAGGTCTGCGGGCTTCAAGGATAATGTCTTTAACCCTTTGGGATAAGTCTGGGTTAGTAACTGTTATGTGATGTTCCAGGCAGTCAGTTGCAAGGTTTTTAGGTTTGGGTGCATGATGTTGTAGTTGTTCTGAGTTAACATCAAAGGCATCAGGGTATTGGCCACATTCTCCCTGAGACATGCTCCTCAGCAAAGGATACCAGTGTTGTCTTGGCCAATTGGAGCTATCAGAATTATCCTTGGACGTTCCTCTTTGATTTTCAGTAGTACCTTGTGCATCAAAGGCAGAGGTGGAAATGCATATGCTGTCAGGCCTTTCCAACTGAAGGATAGGAGTCCACCTTCCATGCTAGTGGGTGGCATGTCCTTGTGCAGAATTTTTGAGCTGGTGATTGAGTGGGGATGCGAATAGGTCTATTTGTGGCATTCCCCATTTCTTTGTGATGGCCTTGAAGATGTCCGGGTGTAGCATCCATTCGTGAGCATCCGAGGTGGTTCTGCTTAACATGTCTGCTAGGGTGTTTTCTTTTCCCGGCACAAATATTGCCTGTAACTGGATGTTGTAGCTCAGAGCCATTTTCCAAAGGTCCAGAGTCATTCTGCATAGGGGGTATGAATGAGTGCCTCCCTGTTTGTTGATGTACCACATGACTGTGGTGTTGTCTGTCCTTATCATTAAATGGCCTTCTTTGAGGAATGGTTTGAATTTCTGGATTGCTAGTTTTACTGCCAGCAATTCTTTTTGGCTTATGTGCAGGTGCAGCTGGTCTGGAGTCCACAATCCTTGTATGCACTTGTCCAACATGTGCGCCCCCCAGCCTAGGTCTGAGGCGTCCGTTGTGATGGTTTGGTTTGCTTGAAAGTTGTGGAAGGGCAAGCCTGGGTTTGACTGGCATGCTTGAGCCCACCAAAGGAACTCTTGTTTCAGGCATGGAATTAGTGGGATTTCGGTTTCTAAGCTGTGCCTGTGTTGAGACCATAAATTCTTTAGGTACCACTGTAGTTTTCTCATATGCAGTCTGGCATGGGGGACCAGGATTATGCATGATGCCATGAAGCCCAAGGCCTGCAGTACTTTTCTTGCTGTTACTTTGTGCTGCTTTGTTAATGCCAAGAAGTAAAGAGGGAGTTGTGCTTGTTTTTCTGCAGTTAGGAATGCCATTTGTTTTACTGTGTCCAATTCCGCACTCCAAGAATGTTCTTGTCTGGGATGGTATCAGTCTTGACTTTTTAAATTGACTGTGTATCCCAGGGCTTGTAGTAAGCAAATGACTCTTTGTAAATCTGTTGTCAGCTTGCTTTTGTTGTCCGCTTGTAACAGGCAGTCGTCCAGGTATGGATAAATTTGGATTCCCTGTAGCCTGCAATGAGCGATTACTGATGCCAGGCATTTTGTGAATACTCTGGGCGCAGTAGATAAGCCAAAGGGCAATGCTGAGAATTGATAATGCTCTGATCCTGCAAGAAATCTGAGGTATCTTCTGCAATTTGGTCGTATGGGGACGTGCAGGTATGCCTCCTTGAGATCTAGAGTTACCAGCCAACACTCCTTGCCCAGCATGGGAAGAAGTTGCTGTAGGGTCAGCATTTTGAATTTTGGTACAATGATGTATGTGTTTAAGACGGACAGGTCGAGAATAGGTCTCCAACTTTTCTCTTTTCTTGGTACTAGGAAGAGTCTGGAGTAGAATCCTTTGCCCTGTTGTGTTATTGGTACTCTTTCCACAGCTCTCATCTTTGTTAATTGAGCTATCTGCTTTAGAGCTTCTGTTTTTGATTTGGAGGTAGGTTTGGCATTCCTCTTTTACTGGTAAGGTGTGGAAGTGGAACCTGTAGCCTTGGTCTATGGTTTGCAAAATCCACTTGTCTTTTGTGATATAGTGCCAATTTTTGAAAATAAGGCTAACTTTCCGCCTAAAGGTGCTGCTATTTGCTCCTGGTAGGCGGTGTCAGAGCCAAGTCACTGTGATTGTGTTGCAGTGGCAGTGGTTGTGTCTGTGCCTCTCTGGTTATTGCCTTGCCACTGGCGTCCTCTATAGGCACCTCCTCTGGATTGATTTCTGCCTCTAGAGCGTCTATTCCTGCCTCTTTGAGATTTTGAGGAGTCTGGAAAGGACCAATTTTGGCAGGCCAGTTCCTGCTAAACCTTGGGGCTGAACCTGTAAGAAATCCTTAACTGTTTGCACAGATTTTGCCTTCTCTTCCATTTTCTTCATTACTTGCTGAGCAGGTGTACCAAATAGACTGGCCTTATCCATAGGAGCATCTAACAGCTTTGCTTTAACATGATCCGCAAAACCTGTTCCTTCAACCATGCATGCCTTCTTATCACTGTGCCAGTCATGGCTGATCTAAATGAAGCCTCCAGTGCATCATAGCCACATTTTAAAGAATGGTTACTAACCTGCTGAATGTTATTCACCATTTCTAACACATATTTCTTATCTAAGGAGTCATCAGAGGACAGCTTCTTAGTTAACTGGTCAAGCATAAACTCTTGGTATTGGATCATGTGAAACTGACAGTTTAAAGCTCTAGCTGAGAGAGTAGCAGAGGTGTAAACTTTTTCCCCATCTCTAAGGACCTGGATTCCCTTTCAGAAGGGAGGGTTTTTGCTGAGGTCGAAGCTACTGCCTTAGGCCCCTGGGATATAGTCTCAGGATCTGCAAGTGGGGCCTTGTATAGGTGGTGATGAGTGTCTGGCACCCTGTAAAATCTATCTGGTTTGGCAGGGGCTGGAGGTAATGTATCAGGAGCAGTGCAAACATCATTAAATGCATCATCCACAACAGGCAGAACTGGAGGTATAGCTAAGGGCCTATGTTGTGGTAAGTGCAGAAAGGTCCTAAGCCTTTTCTTGAATCTGAGAAATCTTGTCCCTGCCATTGGAATTGTTCTCTCATGGCATGTAAGGTTTCCCCAAAGGAAAATTCCTCTGGTGGAGAGGCAGAAGGAATGGATTCTTCAGCATCGGAATCTTCATAAGTAGAAAAAGGAGCCTCTGGCTGATCTGTAATGTCTGAGTCATCCGAAGAATCATCAGAGGACACTGGCTCGGGGCTCTGCTCTAGGTCTCTTTTCTGGAGGCTGAGAGGCCCTGTCTGGGTGAGATTGGGATCCCCTAATTAAGGAGATTAAATCCTCTGCCAGAGTAAGCATTTGTGAACTAGAAGTGGGCCTATGTGAGGGGTCTTAACAGGCACTGATTTAACAGTTTTGGCTGCTTTAGCCCTGGCAAAGGCCTTAATAGACATGGCTGCAGGAGGCCTAGCAGCACCATGTGCTGGGGTAGAGACATCCAAAGGGATGGTGTCTGATAATTCACTAGGAACCACAGTAGTAGGCAAAACTTCAGAGGCCGATTCAACTAAGGTAGCAGGAGCCTCAGTAGTAGTCATGGATTCGGCTGAAGATTGACCCGTTTTTTCGGTTTCGCCGAAACCGAGACACTCGCGCTTGCTTAACCGTGGTTTCGCCGAAACCGCGGACCGCGAGTGTCGGTCTTTCTTTGCGTTTTTAACAATTTGGGTAGTCGGAGGATCCGGCGGCATAATGTACGCAAAATCTGAGCGAAAAACTGTTCAGCAAACTCCGACGACGCCTAAGCGCTCGTCGGTTGAAGGAAGCGCAGGCTAAACAGACTGCTACGTCGTGGTCTGGGCCTAAACAAGGTAGGCAGTAAGAGTGGAAATCTTTATGAGGTATTTGTTTCCCACAAGTTAAACAGTTATTTACTTTTTCTGACATCGGCTGAGGCAAGAAAGAGTCCCCAACGGGGTACTTAGCTTTTTAGAAGTCTTCGAAGTAGTATTCGGTAATAGTAATCTCTGGATCTGACCGACCGGCACTTGCGAACAGCTTCTGCTTCGGGCGCCACGCGGCAAGAAAGACTGAGGAAAATGGCGTCGGCTGATGCTTTTATACCCGAAGACCAGCAGAGATGACGTCGGGTGAAATGCGACATCAGCCGAAGCCGGACCCAGACTTTGGAATCCGGCCGACCGAGGGGCTGCCTGACGACAGGACAACCCATTTGTTATGACTGCAGATGCATCCTTGAAGGACATCAGTGACCTTCTCCGAAGAACATGGCTAGAGGTTAGGGACCCAGTGAAATTATTTGTCCAATGATGAGGCTGTCCGTTGGAACATCGTATTTTGTCTTCTATCTGCATATAAAGTCCTGAAAAAAACACAGTCTTAAACACATATTAAACTCTAGCCCTGTACTGGTTGTGCATAGAAATAAAGCAGTGACTACTGCCCAGATAACCAGAGCTTGAAGAGCAGCTTAGGTGCTTAATGACACAAATAGGGAGGATGGGCATGTCTATCCTAAGGAAGAGGGAGATGTGCACATTAGCGCATACTGACATGGTTCAATTTCTCTGGTGGAGAAAGAACAGTTTTGTACCTACCATAAATGTAGATGTCCGATAGGAATGCATCTGCAGTCCTTACAAATGGGTTGTCCTGTCGTCAGGCAGCCCTTCGGTCGGCCGGATTCCAAAGTCTGGGTCTGGCTTCAGCTGGTGTCGCACTTCACCCGACGTCATCGCTGCAGTTTTTCGGGTATAAAGGCATCAGCCAACGCCATTTTCCTCAGTGTTTCTTGCCCCAGATGCCAGGTGCCCTCTTGGATGGCTAAATTTGGATAAATGCCAATGTTTCCAAATAGTAGAGAGCAAACACATAAAATAAGCATGTATGTACATATATACAAACAAATACACCATAATAGATCCCCCCCAAGCTAGCTGAAGGATGGCAAATACCCTAGGAGTACCACAGAGGGGAAGGTGGGTGGGTAATCCTGACTGCAGATGCATTCCTATCGGACATCTACATTTATGGTAGGTACAAAACTGTACTATGTCCTTCAAGGATGCATCTGCAGTCCTTACAAATGGGTAGAATACCAAAGCTAAACTAGGGAGGAGGAAAAAAGAGAGATTATGGTGTAGTTAGGATCCCTTGCAAAACAGCAGTGGCAAAACCTGCTCGGGACCTAGAGTATAAAGGTAAATTGTAATGCTTGGCAAATGTATGCACGGAGGTCCAAGTAGCAGCCTCTATAATGTCCTTGGTAGCCACTCCTCGTAAGAAAGCTGTGGTAGTGGCTGTAGCCCTTGTGGAGTGAGGCCTGATGTTCTCTGGAGTTTTCTTTCCATGGTAGGAGTAACAAAATCTAATGCAATTTCCTATCCATTTGGAGATTGTCTGTTTTGAAATTGGTTTTCCTTCCTTTCCTGTTGCATATGCTACCAGAAGCTGGTCAGTTTTTCTATTGGACTTGGTCCTGTCCAGGTAGTAGCGTAATTGTCTATGTACATCCAAGGTATGCAAGAGTCTTTCTCCCCTGTTCTGTGGGTTGGGGAAGAATGTAGGTAGGTGGATAGCCTGGTTTAAAGACACTCTGGATACCACCTTAGGCACAAATGTAGGATTTGTTCTCATGGACACTCTATCTTGATGGAAGATCAGGAAGGGTTGCACTGCCATTAATGCCTGTAGTTCAGAGACCCTTCTTGCTGAAGTTATTGCCAGCAGGAAAGCAGTTTTCCAGGATAAGTATTGTAATTCTGCTGTAGCTGCTGGTTCAAAAGGAGGAAGTGTCAATTTTTCTAGCACAAAGTTCAAGTCCCATGCTGGCAATGGTGGTTTCCTGGGAGGTTTTACATTTTTAATTCCTCTCAGAAACTGTCTGAGCAGAGGATGAGAGAAGACAGGAGGATCCAAGCTGTATTCTGCTGAAATAGCTGATGCATGTATCTTGATGGAAGAATAGGACAGGCCTGTATGGAAGAGCTCTGCCAAGTACTCCAGGATGTTGGCTATGTTTACCAGTGTTACATCTATTCCCTTTGCAGTACTCCAAATGAGATATCTTTTCCATTTTGCTGCATAATTCTTTCTTGTTGAAGGTCTACGAGACTCCAGGATTATGTCTCTAACCCTTTGGGATAAATTCGGGTTAACTGCTCTTATGTAATGTTCCAGGCTGTTAGCTGCAGAGTTTTCAGGTTTGGATGCAGGATGTTGTAGTTGTTCTGTGTTAACAGTAATGGGATCAGGGGTAGTGTCCATATTTGTTCCCGAGACATGCTCCTCAGCAATGGGTACCAATGTTGTCTTGGCCAGTCTGGAGCTATCAGAATGATCCTTAGACGTTCCTCTTTGATCTTCAAAAGCACCTTGTGCATCAAAGGAAGTGGTGGGAATGCGTATGCTGTCAGGTTTTTCCAACTGAAAGATAGGGAGTCCACCTTCCAAGCAAGTGGGTGGTACGTCCTTGTGCAGAATTTCTTTAGCTGGTGATTGAGTGGGGATGCAAATAAGTCTATTTGTGGTAATCCCCATTCTCTTGTGATGGCTTTGAAGATGTCCGGATGCAGCATCCATTCGTGGGCATCTGTGGTAGTTCTGCTTAATATGTCTGCTAGAATGTTTTCTTTTCCGGTACATAAATTGCTTGTAACTGAATGTTGTAGCTCAGAGCCACATCCCATAGGTCCAGTGCCAGCCGGCATAGAGGATATGAATGTGTGCCTCCCTGTTTGTTGATGTACCACATAACTGTGGTGTTGTCTGTCCTTATCATCAACTGGCCTTCTTGGAGAAATGGTCTGAATGACTGGATTGCCAATTTTACTGCCAGCATTTCCTTTAGATTTATGTGCAGGCGCAGCTGGTCTTGAGTCCATAAGCCTTGTATGCACTTGCCCAGCATGTGTGTCCCCCAACCGAGGTCTGAGGCATCTGTCGTGATGGTTTGGCTTGGTTGACTGTTGCAGAAGGGCAATCCTGTGTTTGATTGACAGGCCTGAGCCCACCATAGGAACTCTTGCTTCAGGCATGGGATTATTGGAATTTTGGTTTCTAGGCTGTGCTTGTGTTGGGACCACAAATTCTTTAGGTACCACTGTAGCTTTCTCATATGCAGTCTGGCATGAGGGACCAGAATTATGCAGGATGCCATGAAGCCTAGGGCTTGTAGTACTTTTCTTGCAGTTAGATGGTTCTGCTTTGTTAATGCCAAGAAGTAGAGAGGTAGTTGCTCTTCGTTTCTGCAGTTAGCAATGCCATTTGTTTTGATGTGTCCAGCTCTGCACCCAGAAAGGTTATTCTTTGGAATGGAATCAGCCTTGATTTTTTATATTGACTGTATATCCCAGGGCTTGCAGCAGGTAAATGACTCTTTGTAAGTCTTCTGTTAGCTTGCTTTTGTTGTCCGCTTGTATCAGGCAGTCGTCCAGGTAGGGATAAATTTGGATCCCCTGAAGTCTGCAATGAGCAATTACTGATGCCAGGCATTTCGTGAACACTCTGGGCAGTAGATAAGCCAAAGGGCAATGCTGAGAATTGATAATGCTCTGATCCTGCAAGAAATCTGAGGTATCTTCTGCAAATTGGTCGTATGGGGACGTGCAGGTATGCCTCCTTGAGATCTAGAGTTACCAGCCAAGACTCCTTGCCCAGCATGGGAAGAAGCTGCTGTAGGGTCAGCATTTTGAATTTTGGAACAATAAGGAATGTGTTTAAAGCGGACAGGTCTAGAATAGGCCTCCATTTGTTCTCTTTTCTTGGTACCAGGAAGAGTCTGGAGTAAAATCCCTTTCCTTGCTCCACAGATGGTACCTTTTCGACAGCTCTCATTCTTAATAGTTGAGATATTTGCTTTAGAGCTTCTGCCCTTTGAGTAGGTGGTAGGTTTGGCATTCCTCTCTTTCCTGGTAGAGTATGGAAATGGAACCTGTAACCTTGGTCTATAGTTTGCAAAATCCATTTTTCCCTTGTGATGCAATGCCAGTTCTTTGAAAATAAGGTTAGCTTTCCGCCTAAAGGTGCTTCTAGTTGTTCCCTGGTAGGCGGTGCCACAGTCAAGTCACTGTGATTGTGTTGTTGTAGTGGTGGTGGCTGCGTCCGTGCCTCGCTGGTTGTTACCTTGCCACTGGCGTCCCCTGTAGGCACCCCTGGATTGATTTCTGCCTCTAGAACGCCTATTCCTGCCTCTCTGTGTCTTAGAGGAGTCCAGAAAGGACCAATTCTTGGAGGGCCAGTTCCTGCTAAACCTTGGTGGTTGAACCTGTAAGAAATCTTTCACTGTTTGTACAGATTTCGCCTTCTCTTCCATCTTTTTTAGTACCTGCTGTGCAGGGGAACCAAATAAATTGACCTTGACCATGGGTGCATCCAAAAGCTTTGATTTGACATGGTCTGGTAATGCCTGTTCTTTCAACCATGCATGTCTCCTGATAACTGTGCCAGTCATGGCTGATCTAAAGGAAGCCTCCAGTGCATCATAGCCACATTTTAAAGAATGGTTACTAACCTGCTGTATGTTATGTACCATATCCTGAACATATTTTTTTATCTAAAGATTCTTCAGAGGACAGCTTTTTAGTTAACTGGTCAAGCATAAACTCTTGATATTGAATCATATGAAATTGGCAGTTCAAAGCCCTAGCTGACAAAGTAGCAGAGGTGTAAACTTTTTTACCCCATCTCTAAGGATCTGGATTCCCTTTCAGAGGGAGGGTTTTTAGAAGTAGCTGCTACAGCTTTAGGGCCCTGGGAGATAGTCTCTGGATCTGCAAAGGAGCCTTGTATAAATGGTGATGAGTGTCCGGGACCCTGTAGAACCTATCGGGCTTAGCAGGAGCCGGAGGTAATGAATCAGGAGCAGTGCAAGCATCGTTAAATGCATCATCTACAACAGAAAGAACTGGAGGTATAGCTAAAGGCCTATGTTTTGGCAAATGTAGAAAGGTTCTAAGCCTTTTTCTGGAGTCTGAGAAATCTTGACCCTGCCACTGAAATTGTTCCCTCATAGCATGCAAGGTTTCCCCAAAGGAAAATTCCTCAGGTGGAGAGGCTGAAGGAATGGACTCTTCAGCATCAGAGTCTTCGTAAGGGGAATAAGGAGCCTCAGGAGGGTCTGTATGTTCTGAGTCATCAGAGGAATCATCTGAGGATACTGGCTCAGGGGCTCTGCTCTAGGCCTCTTTTCTGGAGGTGGGTGAGAGGTCCTGTCTGGATGAGGGTGGGATCCAATTAAAGAAATGAGATCCTCAGCCAAAGAAAGCATATGGGAGCTGGTGCTGGGCCTGTGTGAGGGGTTTGGCAGGCACCGTTTTTGAAGCTTTGGCTGCTTTAGCCCTGGCAAAGGCCTTAATAGACATGGCTGCAGGAGGCCTAGCAGCTCCACGTGCAGGGAAGAGACATCCAGGGGAATAGTGACTGATAATTCCTGAGAAACCGCAACAGAAGGTTGGATTTCAGAAGCCGATTCTACCAGGATAGAGGAGGCCTCGGTAGAAGGCATGGTTTCGGCTGAAGAAAGAACCGCTTGCTCGGTTTCGACGAAACCGAGACACTCGCGTTTGCTTAATCGCGGTTTCGGCCGAAACCGCGGACCGCGAGTGTCGGTCCTTTTCTTTGCGTTTTTTGGTAATTTGCGTAGTCGGAGGATCCGACGGCATAATATAGGCAAAATCAGAGCCGAAAATCTGTTCAGCAAACTCCGACCGACGCCTACGGGTCCGTCGGTTAAAGAAGCACAGGCTAGACAAGCTGCTACGCCGTGGTCTGGGCCTAAACAATGTATGCAGTAGGAGTGGAAATCTTTATGAGGTATTTGTTTCCCACAAGATAAACAGTTATTCACTTTCTCTGACATCGGCTGAGGCAAGAAAGAGTCCGCAATGGGGTACTTAGCTTTTTAGAAGTCTTCGAAGTAGTATTCGGTAGTAGTAATCTCTGGATCTGACCGACCGGCACTTGCGAACAGCTTCTGCTTCGGGCGCCACGCGGCAAGAAAGACTGAGGAAAATGGCGTCGGCTGATGCCTTCATACCCGAAAAACTGCAGCGATGACGTCGGGTGAAGTGCGACACCAGCCGAAGCCAGACCCAGACTTTGGAATCCGGCCGACCGAAGGGCTGCCTGACGACAGGACAACCCATTTGTAAGGACTGCAGATGCATCCTTGAAGGACATCAGGGAAACAGTGCAGTGATGCTAGACAATGGTTAGAGCATCCTGCTGGTCTCAGCCCCTTAAAGAAGTAATGGGTAGACCAATGATGATGTCCACTGAACTTCACACCCGAAGGGTGTCACTGGGCATGCACACAGAAGGGAGTGTTATGTAAAAACACTCCCATGGCAGTAGTATGGTGTTGCACTGGGAAGGCTCAGTCTCCTTGCTGGTCCCAAACACCATCAGAGCAAGTCTGAGTGAGATAGGAAAGTAATTTGAGAAGAGACATCTGACTGTCAGATGACAGGGAACCCAAAGACAGCAAAAAAAAAAAAAAATATATATATATATATATATATATATATATATATATATAGGTTACCTTCATTTGACTGAAAGCTCCTTTGACTGACAAACATCTTAGCCGGACCAAATGACTGAAACTTCATTTCACTGACACTTCATTTGACTGACAATTAGTACTGGCAGTGTCTAGAGCACTGTAAGGCACGTAAAAGGAATATGTCCTTTTCCCCACTGTAGTGCAACACTGGAGTTAGCATATATAGTTAGGGTGGGTGTGGGGGTGCAGGCCCCTACTTACTTTGGTTTTACTAAACAATATAAAACCAAAAGCAGAGAATATAACATGAAACTAAGTGGGGGGCTGTGCATCTCCTGTAAGGGTTATTAAACCTGATAAAGGGGGAGGTTTAGTCATTTTGACAATTTTGAATACAACACTAAAATGCTTACAGTTTTACAAAGTACAGCATATACTCCATCTTCACTCAATGAAATGAACATAACTCACTCTAGAATTAGAGGTTATTTCCGTGATTTGTTTATAGGAGCCAAGATTGACCATGACACTTATAATTATATTGATATTTTGTTTCCTAAGGTCCCCATAATTTTTGGCATCCCCAAAATACATAAAAACCTTTACAATCCTCCTATGCGTGCTCTTATTGATGGCTGCGGATCCATAACATATCCTTGTGCACAATTGGTGGACAACATCCTTTCGAAATACATAAAACACATTCCAGAAATTTGTAAGGATTCATGGTCTTTTCTTAGTAGTATAAACAATTTGACTTTTGATATTGCCAACAACTTCCTTACAGTTGACGTTGTTGATTTATATACGTCTATCCCACATAATGAAGCAATAGAATGGATCACACTAATTTTGAAAGAGTTAAATGCAACTCAGAAGGAAATTGATGTAGTATCTGAACTTCTAGACATAATTCTTACATCTAATTTCTTTATTTTTAATAAAGAATATCACCTACAAAAACAAGGGATAGCAATGGGTTCACCATGTGGTGCCAGTGTGGCAAATTTATTTGTAGCATACTGGGAAAAACATTACATCTTTAACAACCCAGTATGGATGGCACACATTAAATACTACACCAGATTCTTAGATGACGTCTTCATCCTCTTTAATGGGAATTTGAGGGAAGCATTAGACTTGATAAACTTTTTCATCTCTACAACTACCTTCCTCAAATTTACACACCATTTTTCCACTATCGAGATTGACTATCTGGATGTTAAACTTAATAAGGACCCTGCAAAAAACATGTATTTCTCATCCATTTTCAGGAAATCCACTTACTGCAATTCCTTCCTTCACTTCTCTAGCTCCCACCCTTTTAAACAAAAAAGGTCTATAATCAAGGGGCAACTTATTAGAGCAGCTAGGATGTGCTCCATTGATACAGGTTACCAAAGTGAATGTCAATTTTTGAAGGATATGTTTCTCAATCGGGGTTACCCCTCAGTATTGATTGATGAGACAATCCAAGAAGTAAGTCGAAAACGATCTGATGGAGTCTTTATACCATTATTGTTCAAAGTTGGTTGCAACATATTGAACAACCATTCTTGTCCCCCTATTGACTCTCCTACTTTAAACATCATTGATGATCAGACTTGTTTGAACATTTCTATCGCTAAACAGTTCACCATTAGCTTTATCACCACTTACAACACTAATTCTACTCAGATTAGATACATAGTTTTCAAAAATTGGTTTTTCATCAGGAATAGTTTACAACTGATGGAAAAACTGGGTGAAAATCCAATTATAGTGTATAAAAAGGGTAATAATCTTAAAATGCTTTTGGAAAGAAATAAAACATTTGATTTCAATTCAAGACAAAAGGGGACTTTCATGTGTGGTTCCTGTAACTACTGTAAACATTTGAGAACAGCAAATTCTTTCACCATTAGAAATAGAAAATATCACATTAATTACAAAATGAACTGTGAGTCCAAATCCATTGTCTACCTAGCTACATGTGATTGCTGTCCAGCCTTTTACGTAGGTAAAACAGATCGTAAACTACGTGAAAGGCTGTATGAACATATTTATGCCATAAAGAAAAATAAAGTAGACAACGCCTTGGCGAAACATATCTTGTGTAATCCTGGTCACAGTTTTCATTTCCTTGCCATAGATCATGTTCCCTATTCTATCAGAGGTGGCCCTACATCACTTCTTCTAGAAGCTAGTGAACTAGAATGGCAATTAAAACTTGACGCATTCAGCATACCCGGTTTAAATGAAAACTGTAACATCAATTGTATTTTAAAATTAAGGAGCACTTTGAGGTAAAAGTTAGAATTTGTGAATATACTTTATAGCATCTTAAACTGTACACTCAATTTTGCTTTATTTAAATACTTTTTGAAATTTTATACATATATAATAGAAAAAATTGATTGAATATACTGCTATTGTAGTTTAAACTGCTTTCATTTGCGCACAAGTCAGCACATTACTCATTTAATATTAATATTATTTATTTAATAAACTTTTTAAATTTTTAAGTCAAGATGAACATACATATTTTAAATCTATTTGAAATGTTTTAAATTAATAGATTTTATAGATTTGACTTTAAAGTCTTTCATAAAATATATAAAATTACTACATATACATTTCGTAGAAGACGTATAGTAACACTGTCGCTAGTTGTACTAACTTGCGCTATACTAGTAACTATTGAGTTTATTGAAGGATTAACTTTTAATCTTTATTATCTACTAAATGCTTTTAAACATACAAACACCTTATATGAGTAAGAAAGGAGTTGGAAATGTTTCATCTGCTTTTTAGAGGCTTTTTAGATGCATTGAATACAGATGTATTTAACGTTGATAAGTTAATTTATGTATTCCTTTGCTCAACTGAAGTGACGTGGTTCTACGCATTCACGCTACTCATGTTTACATATACACTTCGTAGAACGTATAGCAACACTGTCGCTAGTTGTACTAACTTGCGCTACACTAGTAACTACTGATTTTGTTGAAGGATTAATTTTTAACCTTAATTATCTATTAAATGCTTTTAAACATACAAACACTTTATATAATATAGAAAGGAGTTGGAAATGTTTCATCTGCTTTTTAGATGTATTGAATACAGATGTATTTAACGTTGAATGGTTAATTTATGCATTTCTTTGCTTAACTGAAGTGACGTGGTTCTACGTATTCACGCTACTCATATGTTTAAAAGTTTGGCGTTTTTGTGTGCTCTGTTTCTCTGAGGAAGCTACTGTCGCACAGTAGCGAAAACGTGTTTTGTCTTTTAAAAAAGCAATAAATCTACGTTCAGGATAATAACTTTGTTCCAGTTCATTTCAAGTTTGTTTGGGCTACGTTTGGATATACCTGATACTGCTTATTTTTCAAATGAGCTTTCAGTCAAATGAAGGTAACCCATATATATATATATATATATATATATATATATATATATATATATATATATATACACACATACACACACACACACACACACATATATATATATATATATATATATATATATATATATATATATGTACACACACACACACACACAGCAGGGCTAGCCACCTGGCACTGTAAATCTTCGCTCTAGATGATTGTCACTGTTGAAGTGACACACTGACCCCATGTGCAAAAATGGGAGAAGGGGGTTGTGGATGGATGGATGAATTGATACACACACACACACATATATATATATATATATATATATATATATATATATATATATATATATATATATATACACACACACACACACACACACACACACACACACACACATACATTCAAATATTGACAAACTTAAATAGGGTGGTCACTGGAAGACAATTGTGTTTGATAACAGAGAAAGGGCATCTCTCCTATGTAGCTGAAAGAACACAAATCTTTGCTTCTGTTTAAATTTCTGAGCATTGTTTATGACAAACTGCTGGATGTGCTCTGTAAACAGCTGCTTCAGTGTGGAAATAGAAGTTATGTTCTTACCATAACGTTCCATGTTAGTTGTCTTTCTTCTTGCTGGAATAACAGAAACAGAAACAGAAACAGAAACAGAATCGGAAGAAGAAGGGTGACCTACATGCATATAGTTAAAAAGAGGTGGTAGAAAGAGGTCACGATCACAACTCCTCTTATGGTAAGAACATAACTTATATGTTAAGTTGTCTATCGCTGGATGGGACCGTCCCCTAGCACCTTGTCCCGGTGGCCTAACGGAACAGACTCCTGAGAACAGTGGAACCAAAATTAGCTCTATGCCTAGAAGCTAAATCCAACTTATAATGGGAAATAAAGTGTCAATAGGCAGTCTGTCTTGAAGGCTAGAGAAGTAGCCAAAGCTCTGGTGGAATGGGCTTTAGGCTTATTAGGCAGTTTTGGTGTCTAATCTCATAAACAAGGGTAATCAGAGATGTTAGCCATCTGGATAAAGATACCTTTGAAACTGGAAGTCCACAAACAGCTGATCAGATTTTCTGAATTGTAGACAGTGTAATTTTTGTTCAGACCTATTTGAATACTCAGGTCAATGCATTGGTTTAGATTTGATGTTGAAACCACCTTAGGCAAAAAGGAGGAGGGTTAGTTAAAGGAAACTCTGTCCTTATGGAACACAAGGTAAGGAGAGCGACAACTGAGTGCTTGAAGTTCTGAAATTCTTCTAGCTGATGTGATAGCCACCAGAAAGAGAGTTTTCCATGATAATAACTTTAAGGAACATGAAGCTGCAGGTAAAGAATCAAAGAAGCAAGAACTAAATTTAGGTCCCAAGGAGAGGATTTTTTACAGGAGGTCTGAGAAGAAAAGAGTAGATGGAGATGAACCTGCATGGAAGAGTTCAGCAAGAAAATCGAGGACTAGTTGGATGGGGCGGTGAAAGGATCTATCAAAATATCTCTAACAGAGTGAGATAATGAGGTTCAGAGAGGGGGGGGAGCGATGAAACTGACCCGACTGATGGATCAAAAGATCTGGAACTAGGTCCAGATTCGAGGCCAGTAAGGAGCAATGAGGATCAATGAGGCCTTCTGAGCGATAGCTTTCTGTATTTTAGACTTGAGAGTGGGAAAGGAGGAAATGCATGATAAGTCCCCGGGCAACTTTGGACTAAGCGGCCCCTGCTGGGTTGGCCTGGTAAGGGGAATAGAGTGAAGTATTCTCTGCACTTGCTGTTTTGGGGAGTAGCAAAAGAAAGGCTGACCCCACTTGAGAAAAATCTCTCTCACTACAGTGTCTTTCAGAGACCACAGGCATGAGAATAGCTCTGCTCAACTTGTCCGAAATGTGATTGGACTTCCGGGGATGTGCGTTGCTATCAGCTGAGAAGAAATCCCCATTGCGCCACAAGTCTGAGTGCTTCGACACAGGGGGTGTGATCTG
Organism: Protopterus annectens; assembly: GCF_019279795.1. Lineage (NCBI taxonomy): Eukaryota > Metazoa > Chordata > Ceratodontiformes > Protopteridae > Protopterus > Protopterus annectens. The sequence continues at coordinate 1,567,039,667 of NC_056737.1, forward strand.
TTCCGCCTTGTTTGTTGATGTACCACACTACAGACATATTGTCTGTCTGAAGGGCTTGCAACGCTAAAAGCACTGCTCTCATCTCCAGAACATTTATGTGCAAGTGGCATTCGTTTGGTTGCCATGTGCCTGGGGACTCCTGCCCTGATAATGCCCCCACCCGATCAGGAGGCATCCGTTGTCAGAGTAGCAAACCGGAGGAGGTGGAACAAATGGTCTCCCAACAGGAGCTGGGGAAGACATCCACCACATGAGATGCTTTTGCAGCTTGCGTGATCATAATGGTGTGAGACATTGGAAGTTCCTGGTATGACCATTGAGAAAAGAGCATCCACTGAAGGATCACATGTGGTATCTGGCCAATGGAAGCCATGATTCCCAACACCTTTAGAACTAACCTGGCTTTGGCTCTGTTGTTGTTGAGAAGTAGTGATACCAATTTTTGAATGTCTGATATCCTTTGGTCGTTAGTGTTGCAGACATGTTTACAGTATCTAATTTGCGCCTATGTAGGTAATAGCGACAAGGCGACAAAACAGACTTTTCGCAATTTATTGAGATACCCAGTCTTTGACAGGCCGAAAAAGTGTAATCTCTGGCCATCAGAAGGAGATGCTTGGTGGGAGCTGTGAGGAGCCAGTCGTCCAAATATGGAAACACCTGGAATCTGTCGCGCGTCAGGTGAGAAGCTACCACTGCCATGCATTAGACCAAAGGGCAGGGCCCTGAATTGAAAATGACTGGTTCCCAGCCTGAAGCGGAGGAACCTTCTGCTGTTCATTTTGGTCTATAGAGCACATCCAGTTTCCCAATAGGGGAAGAATGGATTGCAGCGTGACCATCCGAAATCTTGTTTTCTTGACTGATCTGTTCAAGATACTGAGATCCAAAATTGGTCTCCAGTCCCCTGTTTTGGAACTAAAAGAACCTTGAGTAGATTCCGGATCCTAGTTGGTCTGCTGGCACTGGCTGAATAGCTCTTTTCGCAAGCAGTTTTGAAATTTACAAAGCTGCAAGATCCCTTTGAGCGGGTGGAACATCTGGAAGGGATTTTTTGACTGATTTGGTAAACGAAGAAAGGGAATAGAATAACCATCGAAAATGATGGACTCTACAGATTAGTCTTGTGTCAAGGATAGCCAGGCTTCTGGGTAGTGTGAATCTTCCCCCGACTGCCTCGAAGATGGGCAGTCAGGCAACACCTCAGGGATGCTGAAACCATTGTTGTTCCCCCTCTGCCTCTGGCAGAAAGGGTCTTGCCATCAGTCTCGCACCTAGTCAGGGTTTCTTTCACTTGTGGACCAAAAGAGATGATCCATCAAAGGGGAGTTCGTGAAAGACGTTTTGAAAGGTTCGAAAAATTGCATAGCCGCATCCAGGCGCCCCTCACGAAGGCTACCCTGTTCCTGCTGCTCTGCCATCGGCCGCATAAGAGAGGGCGCATGGAGGAGTTGGAAACAGAATTAGGATAGCCAGCTGCGTGTTCATTTTCTCTTGAAACCTCCTTCTTGTCTTCAGCATTTCACTCGCTTCTTTGATCAAGTCTCTTTGAAGGCAGTGAAATGGCACAGGTAATTCAGCTAAACGCATAGTAAATGTCGCTGAGGAGAACATCCGCTTCACCTATCCATGGACCTAGATTCCTTGTTAGGTGGATGGACAGGCACTGAAGGATCAGCCAGTTCCTTCTTTGTGGCAGCAACCACCATAGCATCCACAGAGACTCCTTTTGATAAAAATTCCTTGTCTGATGGAGCTGTGATGAATTTGGAGGGTCTCCTGGGAGTGGGGTCCACTGAATCAGGAGCCGTCCATGCCTTTTTGCAACCACCTGCATGAGGGGGTCGGGGGGGACACCCAGGAGGTGGAAGCAAGATACACAGATCCTCCGAAGGGTTGAGGGCTGGCCAATCCCCTCTGTTTAAGGATCTCCAGAATGTCTGCAAATGAGACATCTTCAGAAGGGGAACGGGGAACCCTCAGAATCATCCAGATCTGTGTCCGACGTGATAGACTCAGGTGAGTCAATGTGCTTCCTCTTCCGAGGGGCTCTTCTGTCAAATCAGGAGAGGCCTCGGAAGAGGATGAAATCCCAAAGGGAGCTCCTGAGGAGTTGGCTCTCTGCGGTCAGGGATGAGGGAGTCGACTTACCCTGAGGCAGCATAGAGGGAGGGGCCGACTGTGGAGTAGAGCCAGGCTCATGACCTCAGCACCCCTGTCAGGCAGAGCCAGAGGTCCCCGCCTAAGGACCCCCCTCGCACCGACAGTGATGGCTCCGAGCCGAACTCACCAGCGCGAAGCACCGAAAGACAATTGTCTCGGCTCCCGAGGTAACTCCTGTCGGGTTCCCGACCGACCCGGCCCGAGCTCAAAAGAGTCGAAGGAGGAAGGAGTTGATGGACGGGACAGGCACCGACTGATGAGTCGGGCTCTGAAGCATCTGGGCTAGTGCCTCAGACTTGAGTAGTCGACTCACCACCCTCTGAAGGTCATGATCGGACAACCTCGATGACCTAGAGGAATGAAAAGTAGCTCCCGTTCAGACAGCAGGGGAGATCCTGGAGCCGAATGAACGGAGCCAAGAGAAGGTGACCTAGACCTCTTTCTGGTTGCGGCTCAAGATCTGTCGAGAGCCGACGGTACGGTATATAATACTCGGCGCCCGCCGAGGCAGAAGCCACAGGAGCGAATCGTCGATAACCTCGCTCCCGGCGGAGAGAGAGGCCCTGAAACTGTGGACTGAGTCTTGTCTGCTCCAGCCGGAGCTGATAAAGGCAAGGTTGAACAACCTGAGGTCTCGGCTCAGAAACCGGAGCGAAGACCCGATGTCTTGGAGGGCTTCCCTGTTGAGACAGACAGGGAATCCTCAGGCTTCAACAAGCCTCTCAATATGAGCTTGTTTTTTTCCTGCAGGACCCTGGGGCTGAAGCCATGGCAGACAGCACAGGAGTCCTGCAGTGCAAAGGCCCCAGAAATAGACACAAAAAGTGTGGCGCCTGTCAGAGACATTTTCTGACAGACCTTTGCTTCTTTAGACATAGCCTAACTGGTGAACACAAACACACACTCAAACACACCAGTTATACCCTGTCAGAAAAATTACTTTAGTAAAATTACTAAAAAATAAAGTAGAATAAACAGTAGCTTAAACTACACAAACACTAGGGAAGGGAAGGCCCAAGGCAAGAACTAAAGTTCTTTTAAGAAAAAATAAAGTTCAATGAACTACACTAATTTGACAATAATTAAACTAAAACAGAGTAACTTTTAATAGAAAAGCTTAAACTCACCAGGATAGAACAACCAACCTCGAGATCTGGGGTAACTATCGCCTAGCATTGTGGGATATGGAACCAACTCATCCAGCAAGAATGAAGGCGAGATAGACAACTTAACATCACCTGTTAGCTATTTTGGAAATAAGTATCAGGTTTACAGTTTGTTCTGCTGTTAAGCTGGTATGACAGCTTGCTGCTGTGTATTAAAGATGACTTGGACTTCCTTGAGTCTGTGTAAGCATGTTGGACATTTCCTACATCAAAGATATATAACTGAATGAAACTTGGAACAATCTTTAGAATATGGAAGACAAGGATGGCTAGAGTGTTGCAGATGAAGACAGGACCGTGAGCTTGCAGTTGAAAATGTGCTGTGTTTTGGCCAGGTGTCTATCAATTCAGTGCTGTGTGTTATGTTTCTTGGCAACAGAACGTCTGCCAGACTTCCCAGACAGCTAGTATGCCAACCTTTGGTCTCAAGCAAACGTGTCTTTATTTTTTAATCTGTAACACAGTCATTTTATTAAATGTGGCTGTAATAATGTATTTATATTGCACAATTTATTTATGTGGTTATCCTGGTCTAAAGACTGCATTTACCATTCTTCATTTTGTTATTTGCCCTGTTTTTCACTCAGTACAATAGCTTGCAGCAATGCTTCAGAAACAGCCACAGAAAAAATTCAAATTTGTAACTATTTTTTGAGAATGTAAAGGTATTGTATATATATATATATATATATATATATATATATATATATATATATATATATAAAACGTCTTCTGGTAGGAAGGTTAGAATTTAAGATTCTGTCCCTCAGCATAAGTCACACAACATAACTTTTAGCCTGTTCTTGTATAATGCATATGTGCTGGTGGTGGTGGTGGGGTCTCTGTTCCAATGGCTTTCAGATTCACCTTTAGGGAAATACTGAAATATGAGTGTCATTTACTTTGCCAAATCGGCAGTTAATCAACAGAATGAATGGTGCTGAATGCAGTCGAGTTTACAGGTCACTGAAAGTTATAAGATATTGGAAGTAGGAAAAATGAATGCAAGTGGGTAAGGTAAGTGTGGTTGTGGATACTAATGCTGAAACTTTCGGATATAATGACGATTTTGGTATTAGGAGTTCTGAGTGTATGTATGAATGTATGCAGGTTAGGATTAAGGTAAGGGTTAAGAAAACAGATTTAATGATGGGTGGTTGTGTGTCTCTCTGAGTATTTGTGTTTGTCTGAGTGCCTTGTGTAGTGGTAGTGTTACAGAAAAGATTTTCCTGGTAAGGTGCAGTATTATAGGCAGGTTTATGATTAGCATGCATTATTAAGGTGGTGCCCAACTTACTAATGCATGTTAATCCTAAATCTGACCCTTTCTCTAACCTTAACCTTGTACTTTTACCTTAGAAAAAACTTTTTGTAATACTACCACACTGTGACACTGCCAGCCCAGCTATCTGGAATTTTGTAAATAATTCTATGTTGTTGTTGTGTCTTTCGGCTTTTCCCAGTTAGGGGTCGCCACAGCGGAACTCCGGTCCACTAATGATTGGCAGTAGATTTTTATGTGCCGATTTGTTAGTCCTGACGCACAACCTTCAACGAAGGTACGTCCATTCATGCATGTCTCCACACAGAAGACACTCTAGCTGAGAATCGAACAGGACAACGTCTTACTGTGAGGCGACAACGCTACCACTATGTCATTTGTGAATATTGAAATGATTTATACAGAACTGTATGCTATATACTAAGCTTCAAGAATGTAACCACAACATACCCTGCTGGAACATAGAAGATTAACTTATAAAATTTCAAGAAAATAAGTTGAAATTAAGTGTTTTACGATGTGCTATAAAAGTTAGTTAATGCAGCAAGGAGAGGGGATGTCTAGATCTAGAAGTTTCTTGTTATTGTCTTGGAGAAAAGTAATTACTAGGTTTAAAATATAAACTGTTGTATTGGTTTATGACTTCGTAGCAGCTGCACATCTGAGACATATGTATTTTTAACACAGAGATGTTAGTTTCTGTTAGCCTGGGAACTGAAGGCAGGTGACAAAGAGTGATGTCATCCAAGATAATCCAGCAGTAGTGTTTATTATTACTTTAATAGCTCTCTCAGAAAGAGACTTTGCATTTTGTATCTTGTCTTGGACCTAGAAACATCCACTCAGCACTTCTGCCTGCATGTTGTCTCTAAGTAAGACTTAGGGCATAATATTTCTCTTAGATACAGATAGAAATATAGTAAAGATTAGTTTACATGTTTTCTTTATTTATTTGAGACTGTCCTGCAATATTGTTTTAAAATATTTCCTGTGATTCTGAATTCTGAAGTAACTGTGTTTGTTTTTTGAGTATTGTCTTGTTCTTTTATTAATTGTTATTAAATATATTTAACCCTATCTTTGTGGCTGATATTTTTGAGACATATTTAAAGTCTAAGAGTACTTGCATATGTATTTGGTGACACTGTACAGGCTTGCTCCTAATAGCCTAATGCTTGTCAAAAACTACCATTAGGATAATAGTAACATTACACACTAGGATTGGCCACCCTTTGTAAGGGCCTTATAGTAGCTGATAAAGAGGGGTTGGTGGCAGTGATAACTACCTTATAGTCTAGGCAGAAGGGGGCATAGCTGGTAAACCTGTGCCAGCCTTCCCCAGGAGTGTCTGTGTGCTTGTATATAAATCAAATCTCAAAGTGTGTGTGTGTCAGCTACATGGGCAGGGACACAAACCACTGGTTGGACAGAATGGTTGCTGGAGGTCTTGGCTTGACCCCTCAGGTGAGATCTTAGCCTTATGACTGTGCCAGTGGGGAGTCTTACTGGGGATCTTTGGAGAAAGAGAGAGAAACCAGCTCCCAGACTGACTGTGATCTCTGTGGGCTCTTAAGGGAAACTGTACTTTACTGTGTGTGTACTTGTCATCCATTGTGTACATTCCTCAATGTTGCCAGTGGTGAGGATTGAGGCTCCTTGATTACTGGGCCAGTGCAGGGGTGTCACATATTAAATGGTGGACAGTGGTGGGATATCCAAATCACATAATTGGTCAGCAGTGGTAGAATTTCCACATCACATACTAACTGGATGACAGAGGTGAGTTAGCCACATCACATATTAATTGGCTTGTAGTGGTGTGGATACTGAATTCCTTTAGCCTGTGTACAGTGGTCACTGAAGGTGTTTGTACTCTCAATCAGCCATGCAGTGAACATTCAGAGTTCATATCACAATTATTTTATTTTATTTTTTTTTGTTTGCTTAGTCAGGAAGAGCATGAAAGCATGTCAGCAGAGGAGTATGGCAAGCTGACAAGGAGCCAGCTGGCTGAAATGTGGCAGGCTAAAGGACTGGTGCATGCCAACCTGACTAAAGCAAACATGATTGCAACTTTAGGCATAGCTGCATCACAGAATAGCAACCAGGAGGACAATCAGACTGGCCATGGAGATGTACAACTCTCAGAAAATGGACAGCTCAACCTTTCCACAGAGGACTTAAAAATCTGTCTGGAGTTAAAGGGACTGAGCTGGAAGTCAAGTGTTTGGAAAAAGAAGGAGAGAAACTGAGATGTCTTGAGGCTGAGGAAAATAAGAAACTGTGACGGCTGGAAGCTGAGGAGAAGGAGAGGCAGAGGCAACATGGAAAGGAGATGATGACTCTTCACTAGAGTCATGGAGGTAATGGGGAAGGGAGTAGCTGAACCCCAGAAGCAACAAAGGTCAGTAAATTTCTTCCACAATTTACAGAGGGGGATAATTTTGACATTTTCATTCATATGTTTGAGAAGGTATGTAAACAGTATAATGTTGACCAAGGGGTATGGGTACGGTTCCTGATCCCCTTACTCCATGGTAAAGCTGCAACTGTTACTTCTAAACTGTCTCATACTGACTGTTTAAATTATAATATTGCAAAAAAACTGTTTGCTAGAATGTTTTAAGTTAACACCTGAAGTTTATAGAAAAACTTTCATGAGCATACATGCAAGGCAGATGAAAGTGTGTATGAATATATTGCTGAACTAAGCATTTATTTTCACAGATGGGTGAGTGGATGTCAGGTCACCACTTTTGAAGGGCTGGCAGACCTTTTGTTGAGGGAACAAGCCCTTAGCACTTTGGCTGAGGACATGAGACTCTGGTTAGCTGACAGAAAATGCAATACTGCACATGAGTTAGGGAAGAAGGGGGACCTACACCTAGTAAGCAGGGCATCACTGCACAGGAAAGGGACACCCAGTGCTGCTCATGGGTCTAAGGGAATTCAAAGTGGGCAGCCCAGACTGCCCCAACAGAGTCCGCCAGTAACAGGGGAAGCCACTAGTCCAGGTACACGCCCAGGATCAAGGGTTAAATGCTTTAAATGCAGCCAGTGGAGCCATGTAACATATAGATGTCCACGGAGGCAAGTTGGGGAACAAAAGGTGGGAGAGCCAGTAAGTGGGAATGACAAAATGCCAGCAGTAGGTTGTCTTGAGACAACAAGGGTACCAAACTACCATAAGAGGTCATATCCTATCTTAGTGAATGGGAAAGAGGCCATTGCTAAGACAGACACAGCCTCTGACCTAACCATTGTGAAACATGCAATGCTTACAGAGGAACATGACTTGCTTGGGCAGTCTACTCCAGTCAGAGCTTTTGGAAGGACCCCATTCCAAATACATTTGGATAGGGTTCACCTTGACTGGGAGGGTGGAAAAGGAAGCCAGCAAGTAGGTGTTTTTGAGGATATCCCTGCAGATGTCCTGATAGGGAATGATTCTGATAATGCAGTACTGTGTGTGCATGCATTCAGGCTTGGAAACAAGCCTGTTGGTCTGGCAGCCTGGGGGAGACCCAAACAGACCACACACTTGCAGCCAGGATTGGTGAGGTGGTTACTTCAGGGTGGGAGCTACACTGTAGCAATAAGACTGACGGTGAGCCCCATCTCCTTGTGGGTACTCATATTCCCTTGGACAGAGTGACTGCAGGGGCAGAGGTGAGTAGTAATACCCAGGCTGATAGTGAGGCACCACTGTCAGAGGATACTAGACTTCCTGTGGAAGAGGAGCTGGGAAGGGTTACAAAGAAAGAGTTGAGCCAGGCTCAGCTCTCAGACCCTACATTACAAGGCCAGAGGGAGGTAGCTAGTGAGGCACCTAATTCTTATGGGAAGGGGGAATCTGTATACTGGGATAAAGGGTTACTGTATAAAGAGTGGACCCCTGAGGGAGGGCTACAGTGTGAGAGAATACAGCAGTTGGTAGTGCCCAGAGCCTACCATCTGGCACTTCTAGCCATAACCCATGATATTCCCCCTTTGCAGGTCATATGGACATAAAACGTACAAAGAGATGTATTATGCAGAACTTCTATTGGCCTGGGATTTCCAGAGATGTAACAGAGTGAGCAGTGCCAAAAGGTAAGCAAGGCAAAAGACGAGGTGAAAGCTCCTTTGATGCCTTTGCCTTTGATTCAGGAGCCATTTCAAAGGGTAGCTATGGATATTGTGGGGCCTCTGAGTACCCCAAGTTCCACAGGGAAAATGTATATCCTAGTGGTAGTACAATATGCTACCAGATACCCTGAAGCAGTGGCTCTATCCTCCATTGAGGCAGAAAAGGTGGCAAATGCCTTGTTAGAGATTTTCAGCAGGCTAGGTTTCACGAAAGAAATACTGACTGACAAAGGTGCCAATTTCATGTCAGACCTGCTGGCTTGTCTGTGTAAGTACTGTGGGGTGAAGCACCAGAAGACAACCCCTACCATCCTCAGACTAGTGGTCTTGTTGAGATGATGCTGTGGGCATTTGCAGAGCAATGCAAGAGGGAGTGGGACAAATATTTGCCCCATCTGTTGTTTGCTTACATAAAGGTGCCCCAGGGATCCACAGGTTTTTCACCCTTTGAGTTGCTGTATGGGCATAGGGTGAGGAGACCTCTAAATTTGATTCGAGATGAGTGGGAGGGTGAGTATGAATCCCACAAGGACTCTGTTGTGGCATATGTCCTAACCTCAGGACAAGTCTCAGGGAACTCATGGGCTTGACCCAGGAGAACCTGGCAGAAGAACAACAGCAGAAAAAGGTCTGGTATAACAGGAATACTCGAGCTGGAGAGTATGCTGTAGGGCAGCAAGTAAAGGTTCTCATTCCTGTCAGACACAACAAGCTGCAGGCAGCCTGGGAGGGATCCTAAAAGATAGTAAGGAAGGCCAGTGATGTTAACTACATGGTACAGCTGCTAGGTAGGAGGCAGGGGCACAAATTGTACCATGTTTACATAATGAAACCTTACCATGACAGGGAGGCCCTAGTCCTGAGTACTTGCAGTGGATGTCAGGAGGTGTCTGAGAGGTATCTGGTGACTGATCTCCTCAGTTAGGCTCAAGTGATACCTCAGTGGAAAGGGTAGCAATGTCCCATCAACTATCCCTTACCTAAGATCGAGAAATCCGAGCAGTGTTACAGCAGTTTGGGGACACATTCACTGGGACACCAGGGTGCACCCACCTGGTGCAGCACCATGTGGATACAGGTCCCCAAAGGCCTATTAAGCAGGCCCCTTATAGGGTGCTTGAGAGAGTCAAACAGACTCTGAGGGAGGAGATACAGGGGTAATTCTGGAGTCCAGCAGTCCCTGGACCAGTGGTGCTAGTACCAAAGAAGGATGGTAGCACCAGGTTCTGAGTGGGCTACAGGAAATTAAATAGTCACACACAGACTGATGCTTAGCCAATGCCTAGGACAGATGAAGCCCTGGAGAGCTGGGTGGGGCTAAGTATCTTAGCACCATTGATCTTACCAAGGGTTACCGGCAGGTGTCCTTGACTCCCTGTGTTAGAGAGAGATCAGCCTTTGTGACCCCTTTTGGCTTGTATGAGTTCACGAAGATGCCCTTTGGGATAAAAAATGCCCCAGCGACTTTCCAGAGGCTGGCAGATCATATCCTAGCAGGAGCAGATGATTTTGCCCTTGCTGTCCTACATGACATTGCTATCTAGAACCATTCCTGGCAAGAGCACCTTCAGCATGTCAGGAAGGTGTTGGGCAATCTACAAAGGGCAGGGATAACCATTAAGCCCAGCAAATGTCTTGGGCAAACTACAAAGGGCAGGGATAACCATTAAGCCCAGCAAATGTCAGGTGGGTATAACAGAGGTCTCCTACCTGGGACACAGAGTGGGGAGTGGTAAGATCAGGCCAGAACCTGCAAAAGTGGTAGCCATTCAGGCATGGCCTGCTCCTATTACCAAAAAGCAGGTGAGGGCACTCTTAGGGACAGCAGGGTACTACAGAAAGTTGAGCCCCAATTATAGTACCGTGGCTGCTCCCCTCACAGACCTGACAAGGAAAACAGGCCAGATAAGGTAGTGTGGACGCCAGCATGTGAGCAGGGATTCCAGAAGCTTAAAGGAGCTTTGGGAGGACCCCCTGTGTTAGCCACTCCAGAGTACAGCTAAGAATTTGTTGTGCAAACTATGGGGTGGGGGCTGTACTCAGCCAGGTTACCTCAGAGGGAGAAGAGCACCCAGTGGTATATCTCAGTCATAGGATCCAACCCAGGGAGGAATGCTATGCAACTGTAGAAAAGGAATGCCTAGCCATAGTGTGGGCACTGCAGAAATTTCAGTCTTAACTGTATGGAAGGAAATTCACTGTAGTTACAGACCACAATCTCTTAAAATGGCTACATCAAGACAGCCAGCAAAATATCAAGTTACTAAAGTGGAGCCTAGGGTTGCAAGTATATGATACGACAGTGCAGCACAGCAGTGGGGTTAGCAATGTCAATGCAGATGGGCTCTCAAGACAGGGAATGGGGTAAGGTGCTCCTAGATAGGTTCAACCCTCTCAAGCAACGTTTCTCAAGGGTCACTTGAAAAACTAGCTCGAGTTTCCGGGAGGGGGGAAATGTGACACTGCCAGCCCAACTATCAGGAATTTTGTAAATAATTCTTTGTCATTTGTGAATATTGATATGATTTACATAGAACTGTATGTTATGTACTGAATTTCAAGAATGTAACCACAGCATATCCTGCTGGAACATAGAAGATGAACTTACAAAACTTCAAGAAAATAAGTTGAAATTAAATGTTTTACGATGTCTTATAAAGTTAGTTAATGCAGCAAGGAGACAGGATGTCTACAGCTAGAAGTTTCTTAATATTGTCTTGGAAAAAATAAGTAGCTAGACTTCGTAGCAGCTGCACATCTGAGAGATATGTATTTTTAACACAGAGATGTTAGTTTCTGTTAGCCTGGGAACTGAAGGCAGAAACAAAGAGTGATGTCATCCAAGCTAACCCTGCAGTAATGTTTATTATTAATTTAAGAACGCTCAGAAAGAGACTTTGCGTTTTGTATCTTATCTTGGACCTCGAAACATCCACTCAGCACTTCTGCCTGCATGCTATCTGTAAATAAGACTTAGGGCATAATATCTCTCTTAGATATAGATAAGAATATAGTAAAGATTAGTTTAGATGTTTTCTGTATTTATTTCAGACTGTACTGCAATGTTATTTTAAAATATTTCCTATGACTCTGAATTCTGAAGTAACTGTGCTTATTTCTGAGTATTGTCTTGTTCTTTTGTTATTTATTATTAAATATATTTAACCCTGTCTTTGTGTATGATATTTGTGAGACATATTTAAGCTCTTAGAGTACTTGAATATGTATCTGGTGACACTGTACACGTCACTCTTAATAGCCTGGTACTTGGTCAAAAGCTACTTTTGGATAATAGTAATATTACACAGTAGGATTGGCCACCCTTTTAAGGGCCTTATAGTAGCTTATAAAGAGGGGTTGGTGGTAGTGATAACTACCTTATAGTCCGGGCAGAAGGGGGCATAGCTAGTAAACCTGTGCCAGCCTTCCCCAGGACTGTCTATGTGTTTGTATACATATCAGATCTCAAAGTGTGTGTGTCAGCTACTTGGGCAGGGACATGAACCACTGGTTGGACAGAGAGGGTGCTGGAGGTCTTGGCTTGGCCCCTCATCTGAGATCTTAACCCTATAGCTGTGCCAGTGGGGAGACTTGTTGAGGATCTGGAGAAAGAGGGAGAAACTAGCCCCCAGACTGACTGTGACATCTGTGTGCTCTTAAGGGAAATTCTACTTTACTGTGTGTGTACTTGTCATCCTCCCATTGTGTACATCCCTTACTGTTGCCAGTGCTAAGGATTAAGCTGCCTTGATTACTGGGCCAGTGCAGGGGCGTCACAACCTCTATTCAGGCAAATTATCTCTAAATGCATAACAGGTTTTTGCTGATTGGATCGCAAGAGGAAACAGATTCTTTTTGCCTTTTTCCCCATTTTTTCAGGTTTTTCAGTATGATGATTTTCAAAGCGCCAGCACTGATCACCTGTGGTTCAAAGCTTGAGTATTTCAGTAAATCATTATACACTCATTTATAATGTGTGTGTGTGTGTCTGTGTGTGAATATGTCTGTGGCTGTATGTGAATGACTTTTTGTAAGGGGAGTAGGGATACTAGCATTCTGTGTTTCTTCTGGCCTCTAGTTCATCCATTCTCCAATTATAGGGGAACCTCCTAAAGTACTCACAAGATGTACTAAGGTAAAGGTGATGAGGGATAGTTGAAATTTATTAAAAAATTTTGGTTTGCAGGCAACGGTTTGAAATACAAAGCATTAAGTTGTGTGTTTCTCTTCGGGGTGCACTTTTATATTTCCTTGTGTTATGCTAATTATTGCAATAAAAAAAGAAGTTATACACGTACCATAATGTTTCATCTGTGTTGTCCATTTTCATTCTTCCTCAACAATTGGGTTAGGATCCAACTTTTGGATCAAACTCGGCCGCTTTTTACATCTCGTGAATACTAGAAACTCTCAAGCTTCTCCCTTACCCATAATGCTCTAGTTCCCTACCATACCTCAGATCCTATTTGCTAGCCTTATAGCCTCATACAACATTAGAAAACAACAATAGCATGAGAAACCAATACCTGGAGCTCAAAGGCAGGAACATTGGTTCCCTTATTATCTTCTCATTCTTTCAGAAGTCACAAATAAAAAGGTGGAGGACTGGAGGGTGGGGAGTTGAGGAAGAATGAAAATGAACAACACAGATGGAACAATATTGTGAGTATATAGCATTTTTATCGGATGTTGTTAATTTTCATTCATTCATCAACAATTGGGACAGAGTCCTCAGCCACCTGAATCCCAGGAGGCCTCTAAGGAAGGATATTCCTGAGCACTGTTGAGCCGAAGGCTACTCTTCCCTTGAGACCAGATCCAATTTGCAATGAGTAATAAAGGTATGGGGATTAGCCCAAGTTGCAGCTGCCCAGATATCATCCACAGAAGACCTGGATAAAAATACTGATGAAGTTGCCATGGGTTTGGCTGAATGGGCTCTCAAAGATTTTGGCAAAGACAAACCCATTTTGTCACAGCCAAAGAAGATGCAATCAGTTAACCATCTAGCTAAGTTACTTTCTCAACTGGCTTGCCCAATTTTGAATCCGCAAAATAAACAAATCGGTTCTGTTTTTGTAAAATCTTTTGTGCTATGCAAATAGAAATGCTACTGTCTGTGAACATTCAACAAATGTAACATGTATTCTCCATTGTTTGTGAAATTTGGAAAGAAAGAAAGAAAACTGGAAGATTCTGACTCCACCTTAGGGAGAAAGGAAGGGTTGATTTATAGTGCCACCCTGTCTCTATAAAATATTAAATGAGGAGACTTGCTACCATGGCTCTATGAAATATTAAATAAGGAGGTTAGAAGACAAGTCCTGAAGTTCAGACTCTTTGAACAGAAGTTATAACTACCAAAAAGATAGTTTCCTGGGTTAAAAACTTTAGTTCCCATTTTGCTGACAGGTCAAAAGGGAACTGAGTCAGAGCTTGTAAAACTAAATTCAAATCCCATGATGGAGCTGGATGTTTAAAAGGTGGTCTCAGAAGAAGGGTACCCCTTATAAAGGGCTTACAAAGTTTTGAAGAAACCAAGGTGAAATTGTTAACTCCTATGTGAAAGTAAGAAATGGCAGGTAGTTGTACTTTAATAGTCAAGGAACTAGCCCCTTCATTAAAAACTGTAGCCAAAAACTCAAGAACTGTATGTATTGGTGCTGAAAAAGGGTCAGTGTCATTTTGTTGTGCCCAAAATACAAATTTTTGCCATTTACTTCTATAAATTTTCGTGGGGGAAACTTTATGGGAAGATAAAAGAATGTGACACAACAGAGGAGGCGAGCCTGGGTTGTCTGCATATATCTCAACCGTACCGAATTCCTCGGTATTTACCAGTTTTGAGGGCAAAATAACGGGATGCCATGAATTTCCAAGAGGCCCTTTTTTATTTTTATTTTTTTGTGACATTTTCATTTAATAATTGTATTAGTGTTTCTGTGGAGAAAGGAGTCTGCTGCAGTTGTGGGAGGCTCTTGTGCTCATAGATTTGTGCCTGCCATTTATGTTATTACTTGTTCTTTAAGGTAATTTTTTTCTCTCTCTCTTGTGTGCACTGTAGCAGTAGCATGCTCTGTGATGCTTGGAATATCATGAGTAGTAGTTTTCCTTAATTTTTTATAAAATATGAGTAAATGAGTGTAGTTAATGGAACAAGTGGCACGCTTTTCACTTGCGGTCACATTACTTAGCACATTAGCATGTTATACTCATGTCTTTTTACCTAGATCTTTGTGTGGCATGTATCTATATTCTGGGTAGCTGGGCAGCAGTACGTGATCTTTGTAGCATTAGTTCTGTTGATTTGAGTCATGAGGTCAGCGTCCGAACTTGGCAGACATCTGTGGGATGTGTAAGTTATCCATTTGAAATATTACAAACTGCGATGAACCTGTGATATTTTCTAGAACTCATTATGCATAGCTGAGGTGCAGCAATGGAGATGTGTCTGGAAATTACATTTTCCCCCTTGGCTGGTGTACAAATTTACGTTGTGTAGCTCGTGGTGCACCCCATTGTCTGTACTGTTTTTAATCTTAACTGAGTTTTCAAGTTCATGACTTGGTACGTGGCCCTCAACCCATCTAGGACAATCTTCCACAGAATTTGGGAATAATCTAGAAATAATTAGGGACCCTTTTAAAATAGTTAACACAAAAGCATTGACAGAATATGAGAATGTGAATTAATATACATTTTCTGAAGAAAAGAAAGTCTACAACTCTACAGGTAGTCATTAAGTAATTTACCACCTTTTCTGCAAACGTCCACAGTTTAGGAGGGACTACGATGAACAGAGATAAAATCTGAGTCAAATTCATGGACAGTTGAGAAGTGTGATTTGGCATCACCTTATAAATGAAACTGTCAGTTTAGTTATAGCAGTTGGGGCAACAGCCCAGTTTATCCAGTTACGGTTTTTAGTTTATAATCGGGCTGACCAATCTGGGTTAGGGTTGTTTGTTATACTTTATAAACATGCTTACAGTGTAGAATATCTAGAAAGTAAAAGGCAATAAAGAAAATGTGAATGTTACTTAGCATTTGTGTATGTTTCCTGGTAGGACCGTATGTGCATTTGCTGGGGGAATATGTGCTAAATAGTGCATAATGCTTAAAAAAATCTTCACTTGCACGACATTTCAAGCAGCTGTTTTCTTCTTCTTTTTCTAGATGTCTGGAATGTAACACTGGTTAGATTTACTGTGCTTGTATTTTAAAACCGCAGTTGTGCATATTTATTTTTATTTATTTTATTTAACATTTGTTTACTGGGAATGTCCGACTGGGATAGAGTCCATTTTCAGTGGAAGCGCGGGGAGAAATGGTCCAGATGCATGTCTTTGGAATATAGGAGAAAACCGGAGCACCCCATGAAAATGCAGGGAGGCCATGCAGACTCCGCACAGAAGACACCGAAGCCGAGAATCAAACCGGAGAACCTCTTGCTGTGAAACGACAGCACTAAACACTGCACCACTGCACTGCATATGTGAAAAAGGAGCAAATATATTGGTGGTGGGTGGCTAACACAAAAATTGGCCATTATCACAGGGTTTTACAGTCCAAGAGCAAAAAGTGAAAATAGAAAGCCAATCATACATGTCCATTTACAAGCAATTCACAATTGAAATGACAGAGTTGTTTGTGAGTTTGTACACTTGGCAGTTGCTGAAATTAAGAAGTGTGAGGGTACAGTACCCTGTTTTTAAAGACTGTTTTTCTTTTTATTGTATGTAACAAGCAAGTATCTGTCCAGCAGTAACAGGTCACTTCAGTCTTGAGTGCTTTCGTGGAACTGTGCTGTGTTTCATTTTTTAGTTTGAAGGATTCACTGGTTAGTTTGTCAAAACCGTGATCTGTTGACCTTCGATGATCGAATGCTGCAAGTTTTGAAATGCGTCCATAATTTGAGGATGCAGCAGTCTACTTTTCAGTTGTCTGAAATCTATGGGGTTGAGCAGTTTAATTTTTAGGAATGTTGCTCACATGAATGGGTAGCAAGGGAAGGTATGGCTGTGGGGAGGGCATAACGCAATGCTTATTGTGGAATAGTACATGGAGGAGTTAGTATGCATACAAGTGGCATATGTCTAGAAGTGGATCAGAAAACAAAAAAGAATTACTGGCATTTATATGTAGGTGAGAAAACTGGTGTATGTGTTTTAAGTTTGGCAGAAGCTCTTGTTTAAAACTACTACTGTATTTTTAATAGTCTAGCACTATTCTCCATTATGCCAGGCATGGATGAACAACACTCCAGCTAGGCTGTTAACGTAGATGAGTATAGTCTAGGATGCACACAATTAATTTTCCATGACACCATACCGGTGTACGAGAGTAACAGTCTGTAATGAAATTACAGCTTTGCTGCTATGCTTTCAGTGCACTTATTTCACCTCCGTTTCTGTTTCCCAGTGCATTCCTTTTTTATTCTTGTAGTCCTTTGGGGTGGTTTTTGTTTTGGCCCCATACCACTCAACATAACTCTCAATTTCTCAGAGCAAGAAATCTGGACAAAGCCAAAAATAATGGTGGGACAAAGGCCCAAAAATAGGGACAGATTTTAAATATTGCTCCTGTAAATTCAGATAGTTGCTAGGATAACAGGTTTTGCATTATTATGTATTTTCTGAGCAATATGAAGCCTGAAATTTAAATGTCTGTCATTATTTATTATTATTTAGTGACTTCAATCTTCATGTTGGTATCCCACAATTCCACCGGAGTAGGTGGGGCTACATGATTATGTATGCAAATTTCATGTTATCAACATTCCGATTTCTGGCCAGTTGTACCTACTTTTCATGGGCCTTTGTCCAGATTTTTTATGTTTCCATGTTGACAGCTATGGTTGTCTGGCTATCAATGGAAGTAGAGAAACTATGCGGTCAGCTTTAGGCCTAAAATGAGGTGAAAGAAAACGGGAACCAAATCTGATGAGGACAATAAGGGGCAATGAGGATGACTTTGCTCTTCAATCAAGATGCTTTCTGGAGAAACTTGGGGATTTATAGGGGCTGGGGGATAAGAAAAGAGGAGACCGGGGAGATCAGGACAAAGAGACAGTTGCACTTGTTGTGGGGAGATGCAAGGAGGTCAAAGCAAGGCTGGCCCCATTGGCAGAATATCTTTTCCACAACTCTCATGTTGAGAGGCCACTTGTGAGGTAATAGAATGGACCTGCTCAAGTTGTCTGCCATCAAGTTGGATTTCCGCGGAATGTGCGTTGCTATCAGAAATCGACTGGATGAGATCTCCCACTGCCACACTCTCAGAGCTTCTCGACACAAGGGATAAGATCTGATTCCTCCTTGTTTGTTTATGTACCATACCACTGACATATTGCACGTCTGAACTACAATGGTGATGGAAAGGAGAGAGTGTTGAAAGGCCTGCAGTGCTAGAAGTACTGCTCTCATTTCCAGGCCATTGATAAGCATGTTGGCCTCTTCAGAAAACCAGGTGCCTTGGTCTGTTTTTCCCAAGAAATGCTTCCCACTCAATATGGGAAGTGTCTGCTGTCACTATGGTTTTGGAATGAGGAAGAATGAAGGGACGGCCTTGTAATACCTGATCTGATCAAATCCACCACAAGAAGTACTTTTTGCATGCCTGAGTTATTCTGACCTATGGGCATAGGTTGGTGTAGAATTGCTATGGTCCATTGAAGAATTCTCATATGGTATCTTGCTAGTGGAACAGGCAACTATCACTGCGTACACTGACCCCAAGGCCTGTAGAATCAATTCAGCTGACCGAGAGAAATTTTGAATTATCTTTTTTACTTCAAATCTAATAGTTTGTACCCTTAGTAAGAGAAGAGAGGCTGTCACTGATATTGTATTGAACAAGGCCACTATGAACTCTGTCAGTGATGGTTCTAGCTGAGATTTGTTGTGATTGATGGTAACGCCTAGAAGAAAGAAAATCTGGAGTACATAGTCTTGTGTTTTTATCAGACGATGCCTGGTCGGAGCAGTTATGAGCCAGATGTCCAAGTACTGAAACACCCAGAATCCCTGCAGTCTCAAGTGAGTGGCTACTGCCTCCATACATTTGGTGAACACCCTGGGGGCTGTGTTAAGGCCAAAGGGAAATGCTCTGAATTGCTAATGACTGGACTGACTCCCAGGTGGAAAAGTACAGTTTTGTACCTACCATAAATGTAGATGTTTGAGTGTCTTCACTGCTGCAGTCATTACACTTGGGTTATCCTGCTGTCAGGCAGTCCCGCAGTCGGCCAAAGTTCCAAAGTCTTTGTCCGGCGTTGGTTGCTGTTGCTTCTTCCCTGACGTCAGAGCGCCAGGGGTATATAAGACGCAGCCGACACCATTTTCTTCAGTTTTTCTTGCCCCAGATGTCAGGTGCCCCCAAAAAGGTAGGCAATACATATTGCTAATAAAACATACAAGAAAGGTAAAAAACAAACCTTCAGTAACCAGCAAATACACCACATAGGTAGTATAAGGTTGAAAGGTGTCGATAAGTCCCAGCTAAGAAAGAGGGGATGGTGGGTGGGTAACCTGGACTGCAGCAGTGAAGACACTCGAACATCTACACTTATGGTAGGTACAAAACTGTACTATGTTCATCGTGTTTCACTGCTGCAGTCATTACACTTGGGTAGAATCCCAAAGCTGAGTCAGGGTGGCTGGTTCTATAGAGGATTTGGGGTGGCTATGAGGCCCTGCAGCACTGCAGTGGCGAAGTTAGCTCTGGATCTAGAATAAAGAGGTAAGTGGTAATGCTTGGTAAAGGTGTGCACTGAACTCCAAGTTGCAGCTTCCAAGATATCTTTGGTAGGTACTACTCTAAGGTAGACAGTAGAAGTGGCTGTTGCCCTGGTGGAATGTGGTCTAATGTTACCAGGTACAGGTTTCCCATGCTGTATGTAGCAGAACCGGATACAGTGTCCTATCCACTTTGAAATGGTCTGCTTTGAAATAGCCTTTCCCTGTGATCCTGCAGCATATGCTACAAACAACTGCTCAGTTTTTCTGAAAGCTTTTGTTTTGTTCAAGTAGAAATGTAATTGTCTGAGTATGTCCAAGGAATGCAGAAGTCTCTCCCCTTTATTCTGGGGATTTGGATACAAAGTTGGCAAGTGAATAGTTTGGTTAAGAGCCACACTGGATACCACCTTAGGCATAAAAGAAGGGTTTGTTCTTAAAGAAACCCTGTCTTGTCGAAAAATGATGAAAGGCTCCACTGCCATTAGTGCCTGTAACTCTGAGACTCTTCGTGCTGAGGTTATTGCCAGAAGCAGAGCAGTTATCCATGATACATATTTTAATTCTGCTGAATTAGCTGGCTCAAAAGGAGGTAAAGTGAGTTTTTCCAAGACAAAATTGAGGTTCCCAAGTTGGTGTTGGTGCTCTCCGGGGCGGTCTTATGTTTTTAGCCCCTCTGAGGTACTGTTTTAGTAATGGATGAGAGAAAATAGGAGGATCTGTGTTGTAATGAGCCGAGATGGCAGAGGCGTGGATCTTAATGGATGAGAAGGACAGTCCTTTGTCCAGCATCTCAGTTAAGTATTGTAGTATCTAAGGAATATTTGGGACAAGAGGGTCAAGGCTTTGAGCCTGGTTCCAGGCACAGAATCTCTTCCACTTTTCTGAATAAGATTTCCTGGTGCTAGGCCTCCTGGCCTCCAAAATGACATCCATAACAGCTTTAGAGAGAGGTGTTGTCTGCTTGACTAATGAATCTGCCATGCAGCCAGGTTTAAGGTTTTGAGCGGACTGTGCAGGATCTGATTGTTTTGTTGAGTCAGAAGGTGCGGAATTTGAGGTAAAATCCATGGTGGACCTTGAGCTAAGGTCTTTAAGATTGGGTACCAGTGCTGGCGTGGCCAGTCTGAGGCAATCAGGATCATCTGTGGTTTTTCTTGTCTGACTTTTAGGAGTACCTTTGAAAGGAGAGGCAGTGGTGGGAAGGTATAAACGTTTATGCTTTTCCAGCTGAACGAGAGAGCATCCACTTTCCATGCTTGTGTGTGATAAGTCCTTGTGCAGAATTTTTGCAGTTGGCAATTCAGTGGGGAGGCAAAAAGATCTATGTCTGGGCACCCCCATTTTTGCGTTATCATGCTAAATACTTGTGGATTTAATTTCCACTCGTGAGGATCCATGATGTTTCTGCTTAAGTAGTCTGCCAAAGTATTTTTCTTTCCTGGCAGGAATTGTGCTTGCAGATGAACTTGATAGGTTAGAGCTGTTTTCCCCAAGGTCATGGCTTGTCTGCATAGGGGGTAAGAATGAGTGCCCCCTTGCTTGTTTATGTACCACATAACTGTGGTGTTGTCTGTCTTTAATAGTAGTTGTCCTGGAGGCAGAAGGTCCTTGAAAGATGTTAGGGCATTTTGTACAGCCAACATCTCTTTTTGATTGATGTGGAGATGCAGTTGGTCTGCGGTCCACTTGCCCTGAACACATTTTCCTGCCATGTATGCTCCCCAGGCGTAATCCGAAGCATCTGTTGTTAATGTCTGCCTGGCTGTGGGTAGAGTGAAAGGCTGTCCCTTGTTGAGGTGACATGCCTGTGCCCACCATCGAAACTTCTGTTGTAGGCAGGGAATTAATGGTATTACTGCTTCCAAACTGTGACAGTGTTGAGTCCAAACAATTTTTAGGTACCACTGTAATTTCCTCATATACAGTCTGGCATATGGAATTAGTAGTATGCAGGATGCCATGAATCCCAAGGCCTGCAGAATTTTTCTTGCAGGGAGTTCGGTCTTTGTTGCCATCAATTGAAAATACTGAGTCAGTTGTCCTTGCTTGTCTGGCGTGAGATAAGTTATCTGGGCCGTTGTATTTAAGCTGGCACCCAGGAATATTATCTCTTGTGAGGGCACTAGTTTTGACTTCTTTTTGTTTACTGTGTACCCTAGGCAAATTAGCAACCTTTTTACAAACGCCAGATGCTTCAGAAGAATGTCCTTGCTCTCTGCTTGAATAAGGCAGTCGTCCAGGTATGGATATATTCAAATTCCTTTTTGTCTGCAAAATGCAATTACTGGTGCCAGGCACTTTGTGAAGACCCTGGGCGCAGTAGGTAAGCCAAAGGGCAGTGCAGAGAATTGGTAATGCATTGAACCAGCTATGAATCTGAGGTATCTTCTGCAATTTTGTCTGATAGGGACATGCAGGTATACCTCTTTGAGGTCCAAAGTAACAAGCCAAGCCTTCTTGCCCAGCATGGGAAGAAGCTGCTGTAGTGTCAACATTTTGAATTTCGGAACATCCAGGTAAGTATTTAGAGTACAAAGGTCTAGTATGGGTCTCCAGTCCTTTCTGGGGACCAGGAAAAATCTTGAGTTAAATCCTTGTCCTTGTTTCTGCTGCGGCACTTTTTGAATAGCTCTCATGTCCATGAGGGCTGTAATTTGTTTTTGTGCCTCTGCCCATTGAGTTTGTGGCAGGTCTGGCATTCCTTTTAGCCTTGGTAGAGTGCGAAAGTGGAACCTGTAACCTTAAGACACAAAATTCAGAACCCATTTGTCTTGGGTGATTTGTTTGCCAATTTTGAGAAAAAAGTGCTAGTTTTCCCCCTAAGGGAGCTGCCAAAAGTTAAGTGCTTGGCATTCAAAGGGGGAAGTCATTGGGACTGTTTCCTGTAAGGTTGTGACGTGTCTTCACCTCCTTTTGGGGTTGAAGCATCTCACTGTCGTGGTCTGTAAGAGCCTTGGAGCTGAGATCTGCCTCTTGGGCGTCTGTATCTGCCTCTTTGTGGTCTGTCTGACACTGGAAAGACCAATTCTTTGAAGGCCAATCGAGGTGGCTGTACCTGTAAGAAATCCTTCACTGTTTGCATAGATTTTGCCTTATCCTCCATTTTCTTTAATACCTCTTCTGCCTTAACACCAAATAAAATATCCTGCTGTAAAGGAGCATCCAATAATTTTGCCTTAACATGATCTGGTAAACCTTGTTCTTTTAACCAAGCATGCCTTCGAATCACAGATCCTGTAACTGCTGCTCTACAAGAAGCCTCTAATGAATCAAAACCACATTGCAGAGTATGTTTTCCCACTTGTTCAGCTGCATGCAATAAATCCTGCATTTCCTTATAGTCAGGATGTTCTGAAGTCGTAATCATTTTCTGTTTTAACACAGACATTAAATATTGCTGGTATTTAAGCATGTGAAACTGGCAATTTAAAGCTCTCACTGCTAAAGTTGCAGAAGTGTAAACTTTCTTCCCCCATCTGTCTAATGCTCTCGAATCCCTGTCAGAGGGAACTGGATTTTTAGCCGTGGAAGCCTTTACCCCTTTAGGACCCTGGGAAATAGTTTCTGGGTCAGCAACAGGGTTTTTATAAAGAAATTTGTGAGAGTCAGGGACTCTTGTAGTACCTGTCTGGTTTGACTTGAGCAGGGGGCAAAGAATCAGGATTTAAACTGGATTCAGAGAACACATCATCCACAATATCTAACACTGGCGGAATACCAAGGGGTCTGTGCTGAGGCAATAAAAGAAAGTCTCTGAGCCTTTTCTTGGATTCTGAGTAATCCTGGCCCTCTCAATGGAAATGCTCCCTCATGGTATGTAAAGTTTCCCCAAAAGAATAATCCTCAGGAGGAGAGGCTGAAGGAACTGATTCTTCAGCATCAGAGTCCTCATAGGGGGGTAAAGAGTATCCCTGGTCTGAAGAGGTATCAGAATATATAGAAACCTGGTCAGAGGAATCATAGTCTGTATCCTTCCTAGGCCTTTTATCAGGAGGGGGATGAGTACCCCTGATCAGAGTAATTAAGTCTTCGGCCATTTTGAGCATCTGTTTTTTAGGCATGGAGGCCTGTCCAGGTGAATGCTGTACTTGCTTCTTTGTCTTTAATGGAGTTTTAGACTTGGCTGTAGTTTTTATGGTAAGCTGTGAAGGTCTGAAAACACCCTCAGAAGCTGATGCCTGCTCAGTGGCTCCGGACCCATCTGAAGGGTTAGTTTCCATAGGCCCAACACCTTGAGTATCCAGACGCCTAGACATCTCCACGTGGGAGTCGGAGGTGGCCTGTGGCTCTGAGGTAGCGGGTGTCAGGGGCTGTGAAAGTGCCTCACTGAGAACTGGCGACTGGCCTAGAAGAGGCTTCATTGTCAGTTTTGGGCCTCGGATGCCTGTCCTTATCCTTGTCTTTGCGTTTTTTGTGTATTCCGGTCGTCGGTTGTTCTGACGGCATGGTATAATTAAATCTTCGGCCAAAGTAATGGCGAGCAAAATCAAACCGACGTTTAATAGTGCGTTTGTTAAATCTAGCACAAAACTGACAACTAGTGATGTTGTGGTCTGGGCCTAGGCATGGAATACAGTAAGAATGAAAATCCTTAGGAGGCATTTGCTTCCCACAAGAAATACAATTATTAACTTTTACTGACATCGGTCTGAGGCAAGAAAAAGTTTCCCCAATGGGGTACTTAGCTTTATTGAAGACTTTGGTTCTGAAATTTGAATTGAAAATCTCAGGAGTCGGCCGACCGGCACTTGCAAACTGCTTTTGCTTCGGGCACCGCGCAGCAAGAAAGACTGGAGAAAATGGCATCGGCTGCGTCTTATATACCCCTGGTGCTCTGACGTGAGGGAAAAAGCGACAGCAACCGACGCCGGACCAAGACTTTGGAACTCTGGCCGACTGCGGGACCGCCTGACGGCAGGATAACCCAAGTGTAATGACTGCAGCAGTGAAACACGATGAACATCTTGGGTATCTCCTGGATTGCCTGTTCACTTTTATGTGACAGTACACATCCTGAAGATCTACTGAGCACATCCAGTCATGTGCTGGACAGGCAAGATGGACTGAACTGTGACCATCCAGAACTTTATACACTGAACCGATTTGTTCAGACTGCTGAGATCCAAAATTAGTCTTCAGTCCCGTTTTCTTTAGCACTAAAAAGAATTCTGAGTATGTTCCGGACTCTATCTGGTCTGGGGGGACTTCTTGGATGACTCTTTTTTATAGCAGCTTTTTTAGTTCTAGAGCTGCTGCTTTCGTCTACTGGGTGGGAACATCCTTGCTCACACCTGGACAGTGTGCTTTTAACTTTAGAGCCAAGCAAAGAGCTTCTGTCAAAGAGTATATTGATGAAAGTGGATTTGAAGGACTCTTAGAAATCATACAGGCAAATCCAGGCATTTCTCCGAATGGAAATGCCAGAATCCCCACCCTTGAGGTACCTTCAGCTGCATGAGAAATGAGCCTCATGGACACATTTGTAATAAACTGTAGGGTAGCCAACTGTGAGGCACTAGAGCTGTATGCCTCAAAAGTACTGGTCTCAGAGAGGGATTTGGAAAGTTCTTTAATTAAGTTTCTGTGAAATCTGGTGAAATGTGCCAAACAGTTCAGCAACCTGAGTGTAAAGGTCGCGGAAACATATGCAAGCTTCCCAAATCTGTTCGACTCCATGTTAGGGATATGGACAGATGAACTCTGTTCTGCAAGTTCTTTCTTTGTAGCCGCTTCTACGACTATGGCATCTACTGGTACTCCTTTGGACCAAAACTCTCTTCCTTTCCGTGGTGCCAGGATCCTGTATGGTCCCTTGGGGATCATCTCAACAGCGCTGGGTTCCTTCCATGCCCACCTAGAGATCACATCAATGAGCTCATCAGTGTGCACAGTCACCCAGAAGGTAGATGGGCCAGACCCAAATGCTTCCAGGAATATCAATTCCACCCCAACCACCCCTTTGCTTAAGGATCTCCAGGATGTTTCCAAAGGAAACTTTATCAGTTGGTGATCTTGGGGACTCTTCCCCTTCATTACACTCAGTACCTTTTGTGCCCGACTCTTGAGGAGAGTCTAAGTGCCTCCTGTTGTACCTTTTCTTCTGAGGGACTTCATCGGTGGGATGTTCTGAAGAAGTTTTGAAAGATATAAGTATATGGGTAGCCTGGAGACATTGGGCTGGCTGTCCCTGTGGAGTAGTAAGGCTGAAGGTACAAGGACATATGGGATCCAGAAGGGAGATCAATCGGGGGTGGAATCGTCCATCCTCCAGAAGCAGAGAACACTCTCTCTCCTACCTCAAAAGCAGAGCTCTCTGTGGAGAAGGATGCCAATGAAGCAAAGACATGCTTTTTGACCATCAGCTCCCTCTGACCCGAAGGCAGCCCACCCAAGGTAGAAGTCAAAGCTATGCTGTCCAATGCTCAGGCTCCGAGGGGGCACAGATGGTGCCAGCAACTTCAGAGTCAACTATAACACCTCAGATCTGACAACAACATTATGGCTCCGAGAGTCATCCAGCTCCTACACACTCAGAGAATGTTGTGGAGCAGAAGATACAACGATCTTCGGATTCAATACAGACAGTCCCGGAAGACTCAAATCCAAGGGCTCTGAAGCCAAGGGTCAGATCAGAGAAGAAGCCAAGATGGGTGGAGCAGCACTAGTAAGGGTCTCCACACCCAAAGGGGTGGGGGCTGGGAAAACTCCCATCTGAATCTATGTCGACAGAAACTTCCTCATCATTCTGTCCACATCTGCTTCTGTCAGTCTCCTGGAAGAAAGGGAAGAAGAGGCCACTGACAAGGACTTTGAATGGTGGCATCTCTCTAGAAAAGGTGATGGCATCCTGAAAGGGACCGGGTCCATAGAGGATGCATACCAGGTCTGAGGAAGTGGCTTCGGACCCAAAGGTACTGGATCAGATGAAACAGATCAGGAACCTGATGCAGATGGATCAAAAGATTTAGTCTTCAGATCCGACCATTTTGAAACGTTACAGGCTGGCTCCTTGGCAGCATCAGAAGACTGAATGCAGGATCTAGAAGATGCTTTCTGGGCTCATTTTTGTCAGATTTGGAGGTTTGAGCTTCAGATAATGAATCCAAGAATGTCAAAGGTAGTAAACCTTTCAGAACAAGCTTGTTTTTCCGCTCAAACAATGCTCTCAAATTAAAAGCTTTACAAACACCACATGACACTTTTAAGTGTGCTGAGCCTAAGCAATAAACACAAGAGTCATGAGCATTAGACAGAGGGATCTTATGCCCACACTCCTTACACTTTTTTAAAGCCAGAAGGTTTTTCAGCCATCTTAAAAGAAACAAGGCAGAATAATGCTAAAAAGTTTTTTTTTTGATAGAAAGAGAAAGAAAGGATAAAAATTACCAACAATGGTAAAGAAGAAGCTACCACAAGAGTAAAGGCAAAGTGGAGAGCAAAATACTAACAATGGTAATAAATTTAAATCACAGTAAGTCAAATGTATGATAAGAGAGAGATTAATTTATACAGACACCAAAGGATAAAGATACAAATAATCAATTTATTTACTTATCTAACAAGAAACCACTAATGCTTGGGAGCTCAGAGCGACCACATCTGTACACGAAGGCGGCAAACAAGATCTGAGGTATGGTAGGGGACTACAGCATCATGGGTAAGGGAGGCGCTCAAGAGTTTCCAGTATCCGTGAGCTGTAAAAAGCAGCAGAGTCTGATCTGAGGGTCAGATCCGAACCCAATTGTTGAGGAATAAATGAAAGCAAAAAATAAATATGCTGAGTTTTCTTTTGAAAAGGGATATGTGGCATGTAGCGACGGCTTCTACTTCAGTGCTATATTAATCCTTGTATTAAAAACTAATATAATTCTGTGGAAGTGTAAACCTGGCAAAAATGAGGTTAAAACCACAGTTCAGAGAAACAGTTCAGTCTTGTTAAAGTGTCACATTTCTTGCAAAGGAATGCCAAAACATGAGAGCTATAATGTGCTGTAATGAGCACAAAGAGCATGAGAGAAAAAGTAGACTGCAACACATGACAAGATATCAGTGTAAAATGGTTATGTGAGATACTCAACATAATAGGAGAGCTTTGAGGGAAAATTTCTGTAACTGTAAATCACATCTGCTTTTACTCACAAACTGAGACAAATGAACTTACCTTATGCCAGCAAAGGCAATGATGCAAGTGAAGGGAAATCCCAACACCTAACAGAACTGGAGCATGCCCCTTTCAATTCTTCAAAGATAAAACCTCCTTAAAGAGAAGTGTTACTGTAGTAGATAAAATGCATATATACATGCTTGCGCATGTGCAAACATACATACACACACGCGCACGTAAAACTTCCATGATACAGAGAAAGTAACAGAAATATAGCAACAGTGACTTACTGTACAAAACATCTATGACAGCCATATCATATTCCTGAATTCCCAAGGAAAGTGAAGGAGGTAGTTTGTGCACATGTGCTGCACAACAGAACAGAGAATTGCAGTAAACTCCTGCATGGAATGAGACTTGTGGTTACGCATATTTACATGAATTGCTGGGATTTTGGAATATCTTTTGAACTTTGGCACCCTGTAAGGAAGAAATGGCTGGTAGTACTTACAGACATAAGGATCCTTCACAGCATGTTAAGGAGATGAAGACATTTCTTTACTTGCTTCACATCCACTTCAGGCAGAAGCATCTACAGCCACACTTCAGGCAGAAGCATCTACAGCCACACAACAGACTCTTTAAGACTCGATACCTGTAAGACCTGGGCCTCAAGCTTACCATGGTAACAGGTATCCAGCAGTCTGAAAAGCAATACTGGCACTTAATATGACCCAAAGCAATGTTGTCCTGATTGCAGTGGGAAGTTGTAGTGCAAAGAGTGCCTAGAAATATCCTATAAATGGGATTATTATTATTCTTTGCTTCAAGATAAACTACAGTTGTGTAAGAACTTACCATAACAGCAGATGTCCTCCTGATCACAGATGCAATATTCCAAAACTTGTGGGTTATCCTGCTAGGATAACCTAATGTCCATCAGGTATACTAATGCCAAAAGCTTTCTTTATGCACTGTATGTTCAGTGTATGACCTCAGCCCGTGGGCATAAGGGTACATAAGTGGACATATGGATATCAGATCTTCAGAATATCAAACCCCCAGGAGTACCCTGGAGAAAGCCTAAGTGTACTAAGTAAGAAAAAAGTATGGCCAGGTAAGAGGGTGGGAAGGTAACTGCCCAACTTGGTCTACATAACACAGAAATTGAGAAAAGACGGGGAAAGGAGGGGCAGAAGCAACACTGCAACACTGGTATGGTAAGTTACTACACTACTCTTCTATGTCCTCAGTTGGAACACTGTTGCAATACTCCAATATTTGTGGGCAATTCTCAAAGCTAAGAGTTATTGAGGGTGGTAGGTCTAGGGATAGTAATGGTGTTTACCAGTCTTAATAGGACAGATTTATTGAAGGAGGTCCTAAATCTGGGAATTGCATCTACTCTGAAAGTGAGTACTGAAGTCTAGGTGGCAGCCTCAAGGAGAGATTTGGAAATAATGCTTTTGAAGAAGGCACCAAAAGAGGAAACTGCTCTAGTGGAGAGAGTTTTACTCTATTTGTCAGGGTCTTACAGTGGAAAGTATAACAGAAAGAGGTGGACTTGGAAATCCAGTTGGAGACAGTCTGCTTGAAGACAGGGTTTCCCATTACCCTCCTGGAAGGAAACAAAGAGCTGATCCGTCTTTCTGAATTGTTTTTTTACCCGGTAGAACCATAGTTGCCTATGTACATCCAGGGAGTGGGGGAACTCTCATCTTTGTTTTGTGGGTCAGGGAAAAAGGTTGCCAGATGGATAGATTGGTTAAGTCACAGTTCATTAACCAGAAGGAGCATAAAGGAGGGGCTAGCCATTAAGAAATCCCTGCTCTTATGGAAGATAAGGAAGGAAGAGAACTCTTCTTACAGAGGTAGAAACAACCAATAGAACCATTTTCCAGGTACAGCATTTTAATGAAGCCGAAGCTGCTGGCTCAAAAGGTAGCAAAGTATTTTTTCCATAACAAAGTTCAGATCCCAGGGAGGCAAGACACCTTTCCTCTCAGGATTCAGGTGAAGGAAGCCGTTTAAAAACTGGAGGACATAAATTCTGGAGAGCAACATTGGATTTAAAGGCAGTTAAGCAGAAACAGTAGACGTGTGCTGTGATGGAGGAAGAGGCCAGACCACTATTGAGTAACTCACACATTTGTGACAGAACATTAAGCATGCCCACCTGATTGGAGTTCTCATTCTTCATGCAATACCATACTGAAAATAGTTTTACTCTTGGAGATTTAAGACTTTCTAGTGGTAAGTTTTCTCACCTCCTGGAGTACCTGAAGCACACCCTCTGAAAACTGGTGTCCGAAAGGAATTAAGATTCTATCACTCAGAGTCAGGCTGAGAGCCTTCAGATTGGGGTGAATCAGAGAGCCCTTGTTCTGTATGAGTAAGTCCACTTTGTGGATGCTGTCTTGGCCAAAAGGAAATCACTAGCAAGATTTTGGGCTTGACCTTTACATGGAGCTTCCGCTTGTGAGGATCAATCCAGAATCTGCTTACTCTGTCTGCCACTGTGTTTTGCTCTGAAGGAATGTACCAGGCCTGAAGAGTCAGAAAATGCTGTACAGCCAGCTCCTAGGCCATTACTGCCAACCAAAGATGGTATATCCTTACATCCCTTGATTGTTCAGGTATCACATCACACTAGTGTTATCTATGACTAACAGAAGACTGGGAGTCCATAAGTGGTGAAGAACTTTTAAAGCATGAATCACTGCCAACATCCCTTTTACATTTATGTGCTCTGGCAGGTCCTGGGGACCCCGCAAGCCTTAAACTTGAATTTCCATAGACAGTTGCAAAATCTGAAACGTTCATCTGGACATATTAGACTGGGGTTTGAAGAGAAAAAGGGACTCCTGGATCAAGAAATAGTTGAACCCTCCACTACAGCAATTCCTACTTCACAAACTTCAATACTGGCATCTGGAAATACAAGCGATGAAGTTCTGGGTTCAACAATTCTTCAACTACCACTGAATTTTTCTCTTGTGTAGTCTGGCTAGTGATGTCATGATCACTGATGCCACGTGGCCTAGAATTGTAAGGAACTTTCTTGTTGTGACCAAGTCTAGATGATAGAAATGTAAGAAAATGCTCTAATAAGTCATAATTCTGCTTCTGGCAGGAAGGACTGTGTCCATCCAACACCCCAAAAAAGCAATTCATTGAAACAGTAGAAGCAGAACATTTGAAGCTTCATTTTAATGTGCAGGTGGGAAAGGAGGGATGCAACCTTGTCAAAGGACTAAAGCACCTGAATACAGAATCTGCACAAATCAGCATACTGTCTTAAAATAAAAAGAGGAACATGTCTCGAGACAGTGTCTGCACATTCAAGCATGCCTCTCAAAGCATGTTTTGAAACTTGAGTCAAATTAAAAACAATTTCATTCTTTTTCTCTGCAGGTAAGGAAGCAACAAAATCATCCGTACTGTACTCGCACTGTAAAATACCTTCCAAGGCCGGTAAGAGACAGGGATGGCCATAAAATTGGGAATTCCATTCTCTACAAGGTCATACACCCTGCCTAGCTCAAGGGGAGTTCCTGACTGCTTGCAAGCAAAAATATCACTAAATCTAGGAACTATCTGAGAAAAAGTGAACACTTGTTTGGACTTAAAAATCCGGGTTCACCTTCTGAAAAATCAGAGCAACTGGACTCAGAGTTAACTAGGAAATCAAACACGTCCTCATCAGATTCCTCATCATTCTCTGAAACATCAGAAAGGTTCCCTGCCAAACTAACACTGTCTGCAGAACATTCTTTTTATTTTTTACACAAAAAACATCTTTACTGAATTATCATGTATGACATAATGCAATCTTACATTTATATAAATGACATAAAACCATACCAATACAATTTCAGTTGCAAACATTATACATCACAAATCATGCTGACACAACCGCAGCTGCAAACATTATACATCACTTATAATACATCCACTCATCATCAGTCAAACATTAAATAGCTCAATCAAATCCTGCCTTCTTTTAAATCTCGTTCCTTCTTTGCATGTACAGATCCTGCAATTCACATTTTTTTTCTATGTAATTTGCTCCTACTCTTTTCTAAAGATCCCAATTCCAGTTGTTTTATCTCGGTTACTATCTTAGCTACTTCTAGTGAAGTTGGGTTAAACTTTGAATTCCATTTTCCAGTAATTGCTTTTTTGGCAGTCATCATAATTAGACTCAGCAAGACCTTACTATCTCTAGGCAATTCCGATTCTGTATCACAGTTCAAAAAAAAATAATTTCCTTAGTTACACCAATTTGCTCAACCAATATCTCTGACAGCAGTCTGCACGGAATCTTTAAAAGTCTGCCAACTCATTACCCTCCAAGAAAATATGTTCCCAGTTACCTCTTTCTTCCCCATCACATCTCCAACATTTGCTGTCTACCTAAGGAAAAATTCTTTGGAGTCTACTTGGGGCATAAAAATACCTATATAAACACTTCCAAGCAAAGATTCTAAATCCTCTAGCCACTGTTGCACATTTGGGAGAGATACACATATCCCCACCCCCATTGTTTCTTTGTGAACTGCTTATCCAATCTCTCTAAATAATTCTTTCTAACCTCCTCTGATTAATTCTTATAGTTATCATGCAATATTTTATATGCTCTACTAATTATTTGTTTCTTAATAGCAACTTCTGTTCTAGATTCTACTGAAAACTCTACCAGTGCTGGTCTTTCGTTTACGATTTCTTTCTCTTTACATATACTCTGATATGAATCCTTTATACAGAAAGCAATCTCTAACCTGAAGTCCAAATACGATCTTGGCATCTTCCAGTTCTATTGCCTTTCCCTCTCTAGTTATCTGTTCCCAATACCCTGGTTCCTTTGCCAGTTTTCTCCAATAAATTCCAGCCCCCTCTTGCCTATTCTGTATCCCTAATTGCAGTCATCACTATTGAAAGAACCTCCTTTCTCCATTCCTGTGTTGGCTTAGTTCTTAGAATACTTTCTGTTACATTATGAATATAATACTCTGCATGATTATTGTTATTCTCCTTAAAGGTCTGCATCCAAAATCCCATTCTCTGTTTCTTGAGCTTCACCCCATTTCGTCATCATCTCTTTCCACCTTGAATCGGGTAATCTCAATCCGCCTTGTTCTATTGGAAGAATAAGCTTATCTCACTTGACTCAACTGTTTTCCCCTCCCAGATAAAGTCCTTCAGCTCTTTATTAACTGCTATCAACACCTTTTCCTCTGGTTGATAAAAATATGCTTGACCTATGTATAAGACTAAATGGACTAAAGACATTTTAACTGCTTGTATCTTACTATCAATTTCCATATAACATAGCTTCCATTTTCCCAGATTTTGTATCATCTTTTGTTTAGTCTCTTCCCACATATCCTTAGATGCCACGCCAGAATCATGTTTAATCCATACTCCTAAATACTTCATTTTATCAGTTTCCATAAATATGGATATTGCTGAACCAATTTGCATATGGGTACATTATTTACTGCTATTGCCTTTGTTTTAGCTTCATTAATTTTGTGTCTCGAAAAGATTTGAAACGGTCTCAATATGTTCCACAACACTATAACATCCCTTTCTGGTTTTGTCAGGTACAAAATAATATCATCTGCAAATAGAGACAGCTTTTCTTGACTACCATACCAATTATATCCTTGAATTTCTGAGTCCCTCATTTTCTTTGCCAATGGTTCTAAATATAATGCAAATAAAGGGTAGAGAGGGTACCCCTACTTGGTTCCTCTGCTCAAGCAGAAAATATCAGAGAGGACCCCATCCACTCTAATTTTCGCCTCTGATCCCTCATATATCCTTCTAATCAACCTTATAATTTTATCAGGGAATGCAAATACTTCTACTGCTATGCTCATAAAGTCCCAGCTTACTCTGTCAAATGCTTTCTCTGCATCAAGACTCGCCAACAACAGTGGTATTTTCTTACATTCTGCTTCCCTCTGGATCAGCAGTGTTCTGTCAATGTTGTCAAATGTTTGCTTCCCCTCCACAAAACCACACTGACCCATATCTATCAACTTTAGCATCACTTTTGCCATTCTTTTACCCATTATAGACATAAAAACTTTACAATTACGGTTTAGTATTGAAATGGGCCTGTATGAAGATGGATCTGATGGATATTTACCGTCTTTAGGTACTATAAATACCACTACTTTCTTCCAGGATGTTGGTACTTCTCCTCCTCTTAAAATACTGTTAAACAAAACCTTCCAGATCTTTATAATTTTTTTCCCTCTTAGCTTCCCAACTTCCATAAGAATACCATTTATTCATAGGATCATAGGGGGCACAGGTGGACTCCCAGGGGTGAATTTTCTTTTCCCCATCCAGTTATCCAGGTTGCGCTTAAAAAGGTTTAATGAGGTACTCTGCTTTGCATGGACAGGGAATCTATTCCACAAAAGGGGGAGTCTCTGGGACACAAATCTGTCCCGTAAACAAGTCCTACTGATGTCACAGACCAACAGACCAGGTTGAGGTCACGCATGCGGGTTACTCAAGTGGAACGTGACTTGCGGATATGCAACATTCCCATCAGGCTGGGGTCTGAGATTGCTTTGCATGCCAGACAGAGGTCACCTCTGAGGAGTCTGTAGGAGACTGAGTAGAAGGACAGGGCTTTTAGCCTATCTGTGTAGGGTAGATGTTTGAGGCCCTAGATTCTCCAGGTGAGAAACCTCTGTGGTCTCTCCAGCTGCTTTGTGAGGATGCGAAAGGGGCATTGTACTTAACAATGGGTCTTATAAGAGAAGAATACAGGGATGATATGACCACCTTGTCCCTGGATAAGATACCCTTGCCAATGAGGTGAGCCATGTAGAAAGCTTTCTGTACAATGGGGGCAATATGATGGACAAAAGTCAGTTTGCTATCAACCTGGGTGCCCAAGTCCCACACAGCTGACTGCATGCTTAGTACCTTATTATCAATGTGATAATTTGTGGGGGCATCACTCTCCCCAAAAGGGATGATGATGCATTTTTTGGCATTCAGTTTGAGGCCATGTTTCTGGCACCAGTCATTTTTTTGGGTGAGACCCTCTTGGAGGATGTCCACATCACTAGGGGAATTGTTGACAGCACCCAGCTTGCAGTCCTCTGCAAACTAGTTCAGCCACAGACCACTAGATTTGGCTTGCACCTCCGAGAAGTATATCCCAAACAGCAAAGGCCCCAGGACCGATCCCTGGGCTACACCGCTTGTTACAGGTCTACTACTTGAGATGGCTTCCTCTATTTTGACTAGGTGGGTTCCATCAGTGAGACAGTTTGCAACCCATCTGGTAACATATGGATTGATGCCTAGTTGAGAGAGTTTATCTATTATACCTGCATGGGGAATAATATTGAAGGCTTTAGCCAGGTCAAGGTAGGCGGTGTGGACCATCTTCCCCTTGTCTATGGCCTTGGTGACCGTCTCAAAGAAGTCAACCAAATTTAACAGCGATGACCTCTCCTTGACAAAACCAAACTGTGTGGGATCAAGTGTCTGGAGGTTGACAATGTCCTTCTTAATGAGGTCCATGATAATCTGCTCCATGGTCTTGCAGATCAGGTTAGTTAGGCTGATGGTTCTATAATTTCCTAGGCACTCTACCTTTGTGCAAAGGGATGACAGTAGCTGTCCTCCACTCAGCTGGGATGAAGCCGGTACTCAGGCATTCCCTGGGACTTTCCTGTAGATTGGTTATACATCACCATTTTTATTTCATCTCTTCCTATCCTAACTCTTAGTAATGCAGCCTCTTCTACCTCTAACCTTGGCATATTTAATTCTTCCATAAACATTTCCATTTGTACCTTTTCTTAATTTCCACATTTCTCTGCTCCATACAGACCTTCACAGAATTTCTGAAATGTTTCTAATACAGGTACAGGACCCCCCCCCCGTTATGTTCCTTGTTATAGGCTCCCTAAGCATGGTGACAGCCCTTGCTACTTTCTCTCACCTTAGTTATTGTGCTAAAAGTTCCTGTGGTAAAAGTTTCTGTGCTTTACAATTATTAGCAAAACGCAGCTGCTTAACATCAATCTTTCTAAACGCATGCATAATATCAAGACAATCCCTTATTTTCTGTTTAGCATTCTGCAGTTGCTCCTCATCTTGCCTTGTGAGATTCCCCCTATTTTACAATACTTCAACATTTGTCAGCCTCTCCATATAATTCTTGTTACTTCTTAGCCATATCGCCCTTTCTTTTATTTCCAGCCTATTTTTAAACTTCATTTTAATTTTATCCCATTCTCTAGCTATATTTTTAAAAGAAATTTCTTTCTTCTCTAATAACTCCTGAATAATTTCCACTACCCATTCCTTAAATTCCTTTCTCTTCAACAGGTAGGTGGGAAACTGCCAGTGTCTCAATTTTATTCCATTACCCCATGTTTTTTTTAATTTTAGTTATTATTAGTGCATGATCTGAAATAGTTTTTGAGTGCGTATCAAGACCTTCAATTAAATGCGCATGTTCCTGTGAAATGTAAATTCTGTCTAGCCTAGCCCAGTTTTTAAACCTTGGGGAAATAACATTTAAATTCACTCCAAAATCCTAGTGATGAATTAACATCTTCCATGCCAAATATTTTCATAAATTTATTTAAGAATCTACCCTCCTTTGTTATATTTTCCCTTCTGCCCTCCCCCCCCCGACACATCTTCACTACTGCAAATAAAATTTCAGTCCCCATCAATAAGTAATATTCCTCGCTGAAAGCTGATTATTCCTCTCAAAATTTTCTTAAGCTCCATTTCGGTGGAATATAAATACATGCCAGTGTAATTATCCTCCCTTTCCAGTAGCCCCTTAGTATTACAAATCTATCATTATTGTCTTTTTTATCCTTCTCTACCACTATAACTATTGGAGCTCCTCCTGCAATTAATATAAGTACCCCTGTCTTCCTTTGCCCCAGATTCTTATGTTCAGTTCTTTCCAAGTGTGTCTCCTGTAGCATAGCTATTTACACTCTACATTTTTAATATAGTTCACTACTCTTTCTTTTTTGGATTTACCAGTAAGACCATTAACATTTAAAGACATAACAGAACGCATTGTATCCTTGAAAAAATAATATTCCTACCTTTTATGTATAACAGCATTTTTGTTGTTAAATATCTAGTTTCAGCTTTTGTGTTACATGCATGTAGTGCTTGGCAGATTAATATTTTATACAGTTGTTTCTTGTCATCTCTGTTTGAGCCTATGTCACATGTAATAGAACTATTCGTTTTATTGAAAACCCTCAAAGAAAAATACAAGCACACCTCTAATACCCTCCAAAACCTATTAACCTAATAATAACACACAAAACTCTTTACATCTTCAGATATTGACATTTTACCCTCCTAATAGGAACAAATGTTCCAAATTGACAGACACACACACACACACACACACACACACACACACACACACACACACACACACACACACACAGTTGAGATAACCTAAAAGAAATGTTATCCATGCCAAGGCACATGGTACAGCCTGTGGTTCAATTAAGAGATGTCTAGCTTTTTCTTATCTTTACAGCTCTCTCAGCAGGGAAAACAATTGAATGCGTTCAGAAAATATTTTCTCCAAGCCATTTCTCTTTTTCAGATTGTATGTTAGAGACATGAGAACCAGAAACAAAACTGTTAGCTAGAAAAAAAGCCTTATAATATTCAATATTATTTTTCATTTACTTGCTTTCTCTTAAAACTTATTAGATTAAGCTAATGGCATTAACCCAGTCATTTTCCTATGCAAGAATGAGAAAAACATACTACTTTTTATTTTGCCGTGCTCTTTTAACAAGATCTTTTTTTTACATTACAGTGCCTACATTTCTTAAAACCGAAGAAAGGAAAAAGTAAAGGAAAAAACAGGAGCACCTATTTACATTAGTATCCCCATTACACTTAAAAATAACTTACAAACTTTACAGCATGCAAAGAAAATCATGTGCTATTTAAATAGTACTATTAAGAAAACAAATTTGTTTTAATTACACTTAACTCTCTCCCTCCCTTCCCCTCTCTTGAGTATTTTTCCAAACATTAATGATATGAAGTAGGGCATATGCTTTAAAGTCCCCTACAAGCTTAACAAAGTCCAAAAAGTCCAATATTTCCACATTTTCTTATTCTGTCATGTTTCACAAATATAATTACTGCTTTATAATCCCACATTTGTCAAACTGCAAGTTACTGGTTTTACTCTCCGAACATTAATGACATGATGTAGAGCATACGCTTTAGAGTCTGCTATAAGTTTAACAAAGTCCAAGAAAGTCCAATATTTCCAGATCTTCTATTCCTGTTCAAATTCATCTACCTAACCCTGTCTCTCCATTGTTTCCAATGCACTCTCAATTCTTCTAGTCAACTCTTTTGCTTTTTTCTCCTCTCTAAAGCATTTTCTGTTGAAACACTCAAAAAGGTTTCAATGGCACAGTCTATATGTGGTGTTTATTATCAGAAGAACTAAAAGCAGACTCTCCTTCTGTTTCACAACTCATTTTTTATTAGACAATTTTTTTTATTTCTTCTTTAGCATGTAAATTATCAAAAATGACTTTGCTCCTCCAGGGAAAAATACTTTGAAGATAGCTGGTTACAGCAGTTTGAATCTCATGCCTGCTTCTCGGTATGCCTTGAATAATGGAATAACTTTACTCCACTTCTGTCTGGTGTATGAGTAGTCATTATCCACAAACAGTACTTTATCCTTCTGCCACAGTTCTGTCAGAATCAACTCCTTCTACTGGAAAGACTGCATCTTTACTATTAAAGGTCTAGGCTGTTTCCTCAAAGTCAGGTTTAGAGCATACACATGATGTGCCTTTTCAATTAACAGTTCCTCTTGTGGGATACCAGCCCAGTTGTTTATCTGTGCTTCCATAAAATTAGTACAGTCTGTTCCTTCCAGCTTCTTGGGTACAGCAGAAAATCTCAGGTTTCCCTATGTGCTCGGTCCTCTAATTCTATTATTTTTTGAAGCATCTCTTCTTGTGCAGTCTCACATTCAGCCAGTCCTTCATTTCAACCTCTGCGTTTTGCAGTTTTATCACATTATCTGAATATCTGTTTAAAGCCTCCTCCACTTTTTCAGCCTTTTACTGTTTAAACCGATGTGGGCGGCCATGGTGGTGCAGTGGTTAGCATTGTCGCCTCACAGCAAGAGGTTCTCCGGTTCGATCCTTGGCTGGGGTGCCTTCTGTGCGGAGTCTGCATGTCCTCCCTGTGGTCGCGTGGGTTTCCTCCGGGTGCTCCGGTTTCCTCCCACATCCCAAAGACATGCTGCAGGTGGATTGGACACTCTAAATTGGCCCTAGGTGTGCGTGTGAGTGTGCCTTCTGTGGAAGGTTGGGCGCCGGGCTGGCAACTCGACACCGTAAAACTCCACTGCCATTCAATGTGCGGACAAGGTGATCAGCTGTGGCGACCCCTAACTGGGAAAAAGCCGAAAGAAGAAGAAGAAGACTGTTTAAACCGATGTACTGCATCAGTGTTTCATTTATTTTATTCAGGACTGTGTGCAGTTACCTTATACTTTCCTCTAGGTTACTGGAAGTCATGTCTGGAGTTTGCACTGCTTTTTTGTTGAACAGCTGCAGTACTTTTCTCAGTCATGTTTTTTCATCACCTTTTATAACTGATTTTCCTTCAGGTCCTCTGTACTTCTTTTTTCCTGGCATCCAGGCAGTGCACTTAGAAGCTAGTTACTGAAACTTACCCAGAAATCTAGGTCCATTGGCTTTCTCTGCTAAGTTTCTGTTTTCACACTGGGAGATCTAGAATTAAGCTGTTACTCAATTTGCAACCATCTTGGTGGTCCCCTCTAATTCTAGCAGTCTGCAGAACATTCTTAAAAAAGGAAACCAAATCATTCTATAAACAGCTATAATCTCATTATCAGCTGTATGATGGAGCTTCTGTTTCTTTTTCTTGTGAACTTCACTACTAAATAAAATATCCTGGGACACAGTATTGTATCTGGCAAGGGGGTCTCTTACCCCAGAATACTCCTGCACCTAATGGGTTTGGTTATCCCATACCTGCGTCAGGTACTGGAATGGCCCCAGGGGATGTGTCTAACCCCTATTCCACAGTGGCCAGCAAAGCTACACTAGAGGGAGATGGTGTGGGGGATGCAAAAAGTAAGTGAGCTGCAGACTGAGCACTGACCCCAACAGAATCAATAACCATAGGCTGAAGCATGTTTTTCTTTTTTTTTTTTTTAGGTGCAGCAGGATTTGATGGTGGGGAGTACCAGAGTTAGGTTCCATCCCAGTCAGGGAGGACAGAACACCAACTAGAATAATAAATTGACAATAGTGGTTAATGTATCACTTAAGCACTTAAAGTTTCTAGTAGTATCTCCTCCACATAAATAAACTCCTTCCAAACTGTGTTATCACAAGAAAAAAAATTAAATGTGTTCAGAATTCTTTTAAAAC
Source organism: Protopterus annectens (assembly GCF_019279795.1). Lineage (NCBI taxonomy): Eukaryota > Metazoa > Chordata > Ceratodontiformes > Protopteridae > Protopterus > Protopterus annectens. The sequence continues at coordinate 1,567,079,725 of NC_056737.1, forward strand.
TCAAAGTAGTTAAAAACGTACTGCTGTGTAAGAAATTACCATAACAGTAACTGTCCTACTGATTGTTGTTGCAGTATTCCTGGAATATGAATTCTCATCACTGATGTCCAACCAGGGTACCAAAGCTTCACCTTCTCTAGGTGGAATGTCCGACACATGACCTCAGCTCTTATGCTTTGGGGTATAGAGATGGACATATGAGCATGGATCTTCAGACTATCTTCAAGCCAGTAGCCTGAAGACTACTGGGAGAGGAGACAGGTTAGTTAGGAGGGGTGTAGCTCAAATTGGTAAGAAAACTATCCTGTTTCCATGAAACACAGCAAAGGTTAGAGGAAGAGGGGGAGAAGCAACTAAGGACTGAAGTGGGACAACAGCAGATGGAGGGTGGGATGGAATACTGCAACAGTGATCAATAGGGCATCTACTGTTATAGTAAGTTCTTAAACAACTGTACTATGTCTCGACTGAAATCAATGTTGTAGCATTCTTGACAGATAGGTGATTCCCAGAGCAGAAGGAAGAAGGAGGGGTGGTTGACTAATGAGTAGAAGGGTTGTCCAGCAGTCTGGGCAGGACTGACTTAACAAAGGTTGTTCTGGACATGGAGAAAGCATCAAGTTTGATAAAACTATGTACAAAGAACCAAGTGGCCATCTCCAAGATAGACCTGGTGTCTATCTTTTGTGGAAAGCCCTTGAGTGGAAGACTGCCCTAGCGGAATGTGCTTTACGGCAGGAAGGCAAGGTCTTACTGTAGTATGAGTAAAGTACAGTTTTGTACCTACCATAAATGTAGATGTTCGAGTGTCTTCACTGCTGCAGTCATTACACTTGGGTTATCCTGCCATCAGGCGGGCCCGCAGCCGGCCTGAGTTCCAAAGTCTTGGTCCGGCATCGGTTACTGTCGCCTCTTCCCTGATGTCAGTGCGCCAGGGGTATATAAGAAGCAGCCGATGCCATTTTCTTCAGTTTTTCTTGCCCCAGATGTCAGGTGCCCCCCAAAATGGTAGGCAATACATATTGCTAATAAAACATACAAAAAAGGTAAAAATAAAACCTTCAGTAACCAGCAAATACACCACATAGGTAGTATAGGTTAGTCCCAGATAAGAAAGAGGGGCTGGCGGGTGGGTAACCTGGACTGCAGCAGTGAAGACACTCGAACATCTACATTTATGGTAGGTACAAAACTGTACGATGTTCATCGTGTTTCACTGCTGCAGTCATTACACTTGGGTAGAATCCCAAAGCTGAGTTTGGGTGGCTGGGTCTATAGAGGATTTGGTGTGGCTATGAGGCCCTGCAGCACTGCCGTGGCAAAGCCAACTCTGGATCTAGAATAAAGAGGCAAATGGTAATGCTTGGTAAAGGTGTGCACTGAACACCAAGTTGCAGCTTCCATGATATCTTTGGTAGGTACTCCTCTAAGGTAGCCAATAGAAGTGGCAGTTGCCCTGGTGGAATGTGGTCTAATATTACTAGGTACATGTTTCCCATGTTGTGTGTAGCAGAACCGGATAGTGTCCTATCCACTTTGACATGGTCTGCTTTGAAATAGCCTTTCCCTGTGATCCTGCAGCATATGATACAAACAATTGTTCAGATTTTCTGAAAGCTTTTGTTTTGTCCAAGTAGAATCGCAATTGCCTGTGTATGTCCATGGAATGTAGAAGTCTCTCCCCTTTATTCTGGGGATTTGGATAAAATGTTGGCAAGTGAATAGTTTGGTTAAGAGCCACACTGGATACCACCTTAGGCATAAAGGTAGGGTTTGTTCTTCAAGAAACCCTGTCTTGGTGGAAAATGATAAAAGGCTCCACTGCCATTAGTGCCTGCAGTTCTGAGACTCTTTGTGCTGAGGTTACTGCCAGAAGCAGAGCAGTTTTCCATGATATATATTTTAACTCTGCTGAATTGGCTGGTTCAAAAGGAGGCAAAGTGAGCTTTTCCAAAACAAAATTGAATTCCCAAGTTGATGTTGGTGCTCTCCGGGGCGGTCTTATGTTTTTAGCCCCTCTGAGGTACTGCTTTAGCAATGGTGAGAGAAAATAGGAGGATCTGTGTTGTAATGAGCTGAGATGGCAGAAGCGTGAATCTTAATGGATGAGAAGGATAGTCCTTTGTCCAGCATCTCAGTCAAGTACTGTAGTATCTGAGGAATGTTAGGGACCAGAGGATCAAGGTTTTGAGCCTGGTTCCAGGCACAGAATCTCTTCCACTTTTCTGAATAAGATTTCCTTGTGCTAGGCCTCCTGGCCTCCAAAATGACACCCATAACAGCTTTAGAGAGAGAAGTTGTCTGTTTGGCTAATGAATCTGCCATGCAGCCAGGTTTAAGGTTTTGAGCTGACTGTGCAGTATCTGATTGTTTTGCTGAGTCAGAAGGTGCGGAATTTGTGGCAAAATCCAAGGTGGGCCTTGAGCTAAGTTCTTTAAGATTGGGTACCAATGCTGGCATGGCCAGTCTGGAGCAATCAGAATCATCTGTGGTTTTTCTTGTCTGGCTTTTAGGAGTACCTTTGTAAGGAGAGGCAGAGGTGGGAAGGCATAAACATTTAGGCTTTTCCAGCTGAATGAAAGAGCATCCACTTTCCATGCTTGTGTGTGATAAGTCCTTGTGCAGAATATTTGTAGTTGGTAATTCAGTGGTGAGGCAAAAAGATCTATATCCGGGCACCCCCATTTTTGCATGCTGAAGACTTATGGATTTAGTTTCCACTCGTGAGGATCCATGATGTTTCTGCTTAAGTCGTCTGCCAGAGTGTTTTTCTTTCCTGGCAGGAATTGTGCTTGCAGATGAACTAGATAGGTTAGAGCTGTGTTCCACAAGGTCATGGCTTGTCTGCATAGGGGGTAAGAATGAGTACCCCCTTGTTTGTTTATGTACCACATTACAGTGGTGTTGTCTGTCTTTAAAAGTAATTGTCCTGGATGCAGAAGATCCTTGAAAGCTGTAAGGGCATTTTGTACAGCCAACATCTCTTTTTGATTGATGTGAAGATGCATTTGGTCTGTGGTCCATTTGCCCTGAATACATTTTCCTGCTATGTGTGCTCCCCAGGCGTAATCCGAGCCATCTGTTAATAAAGTCTGCCTGGCTGTGGGAAGAGTGAAAGGCTGACCCTTGTTGAGGTGACATGCCTGTGCCCACCATCGAAACTCCTGTTGTAGGCAGGGAATTAGTGGTACTACTGTCTCTAAGCTGTGAGAATGTTGAGACCAAACACTTTTTAGGTACCTTGTAATTTCCTCATATGCAGTCTTGCATATGGAATTAGTAGTATGCAGGATGCCATGAATCCCAAGGCCTGCAGAATTTTTCTTGCAGGGAGTTGGGACTTTGTTGCCATCAATTGAAAATACTGAGTCAGTTGTCCTTGTTTGTCTGGCGTGAGATAAGCCATCTGGGCCGTTGTATTTAAGCTGGCACCCAGGAATATTATCTCTTGTGAGGGCACTAGTTTTGATTTCTTTTCGTTTACTGTGTACCCTAGGCAACTTAACAATCTTTTTACGAATGCCAGATGCTGTAGAAGAATGTCCTTGCTCTCTGCTTGAATCAGGCAGTCGTCCAGATATGGATATATTCAAAT